>NW_025335568.1:37446210-37541812 GCF_004798865.1 Varanus komodoensis
GGATGGGAAACTCCTACCAGTGGTGATCCTCACAACTAGACTACTGCACTGTGCTTCATGTGGGGCCGCTTGATCCATAACAGAGCAACCTGTCTGTTAACTGGGACGACTGGTCTTTCTCAACTGCACTAACCACCCACTGGGTCCACTTCAAGGTGATTACACCAATGTGTAAAGCCCTAGACAGTTTTATATGTTTTGGTGCCTGGTCATGACCTTTTTATTCTTCTGTTATTTTAATTGTTGAATGGCTGTTGCGATTTTACATTGGTTTTTATTAAGATGATGATTGGTTGATGTGGTTTAATATGCTGTCTATTATTTTATTTACTGTTTAATGGTAATTTATTCCCCTTGTTTTTTGTGATTATTTGAATATGGATTTTATATAGATGATATGTGTTATATGTTTTAAATATTGCAAACCGTTCTGAGTGTGTACTCAATGAATGATCTATAGAAACTTTAAATACATACATACATACATACATACATGCTTCCCCCTGCAACTGCATTCTATGGTTCAAAATAAACAGCAGCAGCAGCAACAACATAATGCCTGCATTCCTGATGTATTAGCATAACAACAATACAGCTGTCTGCCATTAAAAAAAAAATATCCTGAGTGTGTGTAGCTTTCCATTTTAAAGCCATTCAGATCATGGTACTGTCATGTCTACAGGAATGAAATAGAGTTTGCTTCTGAACCTGCCACTCATTTCTGAGTGGCCCCCAAGGCAGTGGAACCCTGCACTTTGGCCCCAAGGTCCAGCCCAAGCTGCACCATTGGCGGGGCAGCCGGTTCCGCTGAGTCACCGCAAATGTTCTGTCATCCTAGGCTTAGCCAAGTAAGATCCTCTTCATCTGCATATAAGCTTGTATTCCTGGAACTGAATTTGGTTTGGATTGTAAGAAACCAAATACATTTGATATTATATACTGTATAGTCACCTTCCTGGAATGATTTGGCCCGAAGTGGCACATCTAAGGGACAGTTGTTGTCCATCATCACAGCACACTTTTTGTGGAGAAAACCTTATGCGATTGACTTAGGCCATCGGGGCAGGGACCGGGTACAAGCCAGGCTCCCATTCAGCAGAATGGGTAGGAGGAGGGCCCCCAAATACAGTAGGGTTTGATTACCACATTTTGAATTTAGTGAAGTAATGCTCATTATTATCTAAGAGGTCCAGTAGGTGTGCATGTGTGAGACCATTGAATCCATAGTCTTCCCAGCTGCATTGCTGATAAGGACGACTGTACTATGATAGAGATAGGATTGCACCTCAGTACCTGGGCCATAATACAAATTGGTTCTAAAGCTTAACCACATCAAGTACTTCATTAGTCGGGTATCACCTGGGAACTGGCTGTTAAGACACTTTCCACAGCTATCAATGGAAAACATTTGGGTAATCTTCTCTGATCCACATATGATATCTTGGATTTTAGACTTTATTACATCCTTTAAGGAAAGAGGCACTTGGTTTGCTTTGAGTGCTTAGAAATACCTTCTACAAAGCGAGTCTTATTAAAAATCTTTGTTACCGCTGCAGTTGGACTGACCAATTTTTAATGCTTTGGAATTTCTTCCCGGCTTCTGTGCAGCTTTCCCCCCATTCCAACATGTTGACATGTCTCTCCCAAGCCTTCTTCTTTGGCAGTAAGCTAAAATATGCTGGTATTATTGATATTTTGGCCCCATTCTTTTGGCATCTGGTCCTGTCCCTTTTGTCCTCAGCTTCATCTGGAATCTGGCCATTGAGAGCTTCTCTGAAATGAAGTTAGACTGTCACATTGAAAGAGTTTCCCTTCCTTTGCCCTGCATTCAAATGGGAGAATATGTGCTTCTTTTATCAGTGGCAGAGTGGATAATCTTGACTATTGATCAGAGAAAAACCTAGGTTCAAAGTCATGTTTATCTAAGCAGTCCAGCTGGGTTGTTTGGCAAGCCACTATCCCTCAGGTTAATCTACCTGAGAAGACTATTGTGTCATCGCAGGAAAAATGGCAAAGCATGGTAAAAAGAATAATCTGTAACAACGGCCACATGCAGTACATTATAGAGCTATACATTTCAGATCAGTGCATTTAGCAGATGTTATTCTGGACTGGTAGCAGCTGCCACATTGTAGGTTAAAAAATATAATAATTTAGATAAACTTGCTACTTCAGTATTTTTTTAGGCATAACACAAAAGCTTAACTATAGGGCTGATTTCCCACAATTTAATGGAAAAAGGGCTTTGGAAATAACAATTGAAATATTGTTCAAAGTATGAAAGTGGGATGAAAATTCACCCTGAGCTATATACTTCCATACTTACTCAGAGACAATTTTTGCTCAATTCAGTGGAGTTTTGCCTGAGATCAGAAGAGTGCATTATTAGGTTCATAACAAATCAAGGACTTGAACCGTAGAAGGACTGTAGTACCCAAAGGTAGGAATTCGCTTAACAAAGCGAATTCGTTAAGCCGACCTCTTTAGGATCTTCTCTGAATCATTTGCTGTGGGAAATCTCAAACATCTGCCTGAGGTGCAACTAACTAGCAAGATACTTTTCTATCCTGCTTCTGTTTTGGGCTTCCGTTGTTGGTTACATATGAACACCCTTCTTAGGGAGTCCGTGTTCTTTGGGAGATGTGGAAATGGTGTAAGAGTGATTGCTCCTGGCAGTTTAAAGGGCTAGTAAAAATAGGTTTATAATGTTTACATGACTTTTTATGGGTCAGAGTTTATTACAACTGCACCCACAGGCCTACAGTGGAGGAGTGCTTTCCAAGGCTTTTGGTGGGTTTGACAGTCAATGTGTCACGGAAAGGAAAGTATTTCACTGGAAGTTTCAAAGTTGCCAGGATTTTAGAGATCCGTTTATGCAAAAATAAATGAAAATGTATGGAAAACAGACATGCACTGAGCCAATTAAAGGATGATGCTTTTTATATTAGTGATTTTTTTCTTCTCTTCTACTGCTGGCTTTGCAAAATGAAAAGGAGACAGACTGAAGGCCCGTGCACACTGACTAGCAATATTTCTGGTAAACTGTGGATTGGTTGATTTTTTCCATGCTGCTACAGACTCTCATCCTCTGTTTCTGCTGTGGTGATTGTGTAATTTCTGTAAGCCGTCCAGAGATGACAGTGATGGACGGCCTATAAATTTCAACAACAACAATGATAATTTATGTGGCAAACCCTTTTGCTCAAGCATCATGCCAGCTAATACATGAGCTCATCCAGTCCATAAAGCGAGCTCTTGCTTGGAAGCTCCTTTTCACAACTTTGAAGACACAGTGCTCTTGATATACACACAAAGTCAAGTCAATAAATTTAAGAACTGAACTTTACATTTGGTAAAACCATCACCATTCTTATTAACTTCTCCATCCCTCTTTTCTGTCAATAACGTTGCCAAAGAAGCAACAGAAACAAACTACAAAACACATCAAAAGATCAAATACTTTGTTAAATCATGTAGTAGATTCCTCGGCTCTGCTATCTCATAACACAGGCGAAAGACTGCATGCTTGAAATTTCTCCTTTGTAAGAGTGCCATTGTGTTTAATGTTCTGCTTTTCCACAGGCTAGGAGGTTATTTTACATAAGGTGACATTCCAACCTTTAGTTGCTCACCTGGCAATGGTATAATCTATCAAGGACTCATAGTTTCTAACTTATGGTTTTGTTAAATGCATAGCCAAGCTCTAAATCATGTCTTCTGAGTTCTTTACGATGTGTTAACAGCAACAACTTTTATAACAGCTCATGTTGTAAGTTGCAGCCTAGAAAATGACAGTGATAAAGTTTGATAATTGGCACTCTTCATACATTTAATATTCAAGCTTTTCATATACAGCATATCAGTAATTCGTGTGACAATACGTAGGGGGATTTTCTGTATGGCTGTGTTATAAACAGGAAGCAAAGTGTAGACAATCAATTGCTTAAGGCCATACAGTGAGTTCATAGATGACCTTTGAACGGAAAAGAAGAGCTTGAGTGGAGCAAATGAGAATATTCAAGGCAAGAGAAGATGGGATCACAGTGAGAAGATCTTTGCTGATCACCAGAATTATGAATTTCTGACTTAATGTTGAAAGTAATGCAGTACCTAAAGCCCTGCTGATCAAGTGGCCCAAGCAAATTTATTTTCAGATCTTCCATCCCATCTTAGCTCTCCATAGACTGAAGATACTCTTCACTTACTACCAGCCTCGTATTTAACTTTTGAAGATTTCCTCATTCCTGAATTGTGAGAAGGATTATTTTCTTTAAAAATACTTAAAAGAGCAAACTTACAGCCTGTAAACACTTAAAAGAGCAACCTTACGAACTGTAGGGAACTGTTTCATGGACCACAGGCCTGTGAGAGCAAGAAGAGTAATCTGACATTAGGCCATTCCTCTGTCCCCTAATGACTGCTTGTCTGTTGATGGTATCAACCATGACGTCTAAGACCATGAAGAGTTCAAAAAGGGGTGGGAGAATGGGCAGGAAGGGGAGATCCACAGTATCTTATGACCCCCCATTATCCACAAAAAGGTAAGTGCAGGAGACCATCTAGCTGAAATATGTATTTAAAAAAAGGAATAGGAAGCAAAATTGCCTTCATCGTCTACCTGCCCGACCTGCCTCTTGACAGCAGGGCATAGGATAGACAGAGAACTTCTGTGTGTCTCAGGTAACTTCTTTACTGTTAGACATTAACAGCACAATCCCATATGGGTCTACTCAGGTTTAAATTCCTTTGATTTCAATGAGACTTACTTCCAGGTAAGGGAGTGCAGGTAAGCGGAGTCAGGGAAAACATACCACATAAAAGGTATGTTTGTGTGTGTGTGTTGTGTGTTTGTCTTTTACTCTACTGTTTGGTCTAATGAGTCTGCATAGTTTATCTTAGGTTAATTACTGTATGCTAATTAACTCGAAAGGGTGCTGGGTTCTGATGTGATCTATTTGCTTACCTGTTGCAAAAACTCTTCTTGCTTAATCTAAATGTGGTTAACAACCTCAGTGAAGAACTTAATTCTTCATAAAATGTAACAGTAAAATGAGTGGAATGAATAGAAGGCTGCAAGCTGGAAGAACCAAAAGAACCAGAGAGATAAACCAGCTCTTTATGTACTCCCTGTTGGGGGAGAGGAGAGTCTGGCATTTGACCTGCAACAGAGTTGCCTCATATAAAGCTTCACCGCATGGAGGTACCTTAGGGAATCAGTGCAGGCTAGTGTGAGCTTGGAAGTTCAAATCCACAGGTCCTAGATCTGTTTCATGGGAATTTTGTTTCTTTAGCAGTCCATGCCCATGGGTGTGATGTATAGGACCACAAAGAAATCGCAAAGTTTTGCTTTGTGCTTTTTTCCCCTGGAAGTATGCAGCCTTCCATCTAGGCCAAGTCATGCAATTATCACGGTTTGTTATTGGTTTTATTTGGACTTAATCAGGGCACAGTTTCTTTCCCACTGAAAAAAATTAAATTCCCCTAGCATGACTATGAAACTAATGTTATCCCAGTGATTGCTACTGCGAATGGGCCATTCTCTTCATATCTTTTTCCCCATTTGGGATCTGCATTGAAATGTAACAGGCATTGCATGGCCTTTTGGCCCCACAATTCACATTTTTTCTCCTTCTGTACCCATGTAGTGATAAATATGCCAACTGAGGATAACACTTCATGCATTTGATAAAGTGGGCTCAAGTCCATGAAAGCTCATGCCACAATAAATCTCGGGTGCCCAAAGACCTCGGGAATTTGTCAGATTAATGTGATTTCACAATCTGTCAATGTCCACAAATTTAGCTTAAAAGGCTCCACAGAGAGCCTGAGTGGCTTGTAGCCTACCAAGCTGAGCGCATCTCACCATCCGTGCTCTGTGACTGGATGGCTGTTCCGACAGCCACCTGGTTGTCTCCACCCTGTGGGACAGGAAAACCAGACAGTGCATCAAATTGCCGGTGGTCATGCAATGATCCTTTGCCGTACCTACCAGCTCTACGGAATACCTGGCTGCTGCATTCCTGCTGTCCAGGAGTGTGTCAGACCTGCTCTATGAGATTAAAATACTTGCATGTGACCTTGTACTGAGGAATGACTGATTGCAGCATAGAACAGCACAGGTTGTGGGATCTGCTTTTTTCTTGCTCCCAGAGAGCTATCAACTGGAGCATGGTTCAAAAATAAAATAATGAAATGAAGAGGAGGAGGAGCAGACAGCACTGGCAGTGGTGGCAGCAGCTTAGAATTAGTGACCTCTGGGTCCAGGGATATGTTTTGGACATCAGAACTGCTTGAAGTTGCACAATCCTTCCTGGTTATCACTCAACCTTTCTTCATTTCAGCAATATAATTTAGATGGAGTCATTTTGCTGTTGCCATTTTTAAAAGCCAAAAATCCTTGTCAGTCTATCACAGAGCTGCCAGCAGATCCTGATCTACCTTCTGCATGTTCCTGAACCGTAGCCTGTATAACAAAACCATACGATGTCAAAACTATAACATGATGCTGATGCTGCATGTACTTGGAACTCACGGAGTCCAGCCTCCCTGAATCTGGTACCCTGCAGATATGTTGGACTACAACTCCCAGCATTCCTCTTGGCCACCCTGGCCAGCACCTCTAGAGGACATCTCCACAGTCTTGGGGAAGGTTGCTCTAGTCCATAAACTAGTAACACTCCATATGTCCCTAAATGGCATTCGCTCATATGATCCAGATCCACACAGATTAGAATTCTGGATCATTTGACAAGGTTTGATCACTTCCCTCTTACTCCCTCCATACCTACAGCACCCTTTGCTATCTTCTCTCTCGCAGGTCTGCGGGGCAGCTTTCCAGAGACACTTCAAAGTGGAATAGACTTTCTCTGGTGAGTTTCAATTTCCAGTCAAGATGAACAGTTAGTTAACATGACATTTACCAGACTAGCAAAGTTCTTTCTTGTTCTGCCTGAAAGAGGCAGGCTTTAGGCTCAGGATATGACTGGTTTGGTTTGTACAGGTGGGCCTGGGAGTTTTGATGTAACAGCAGGAATATATAACCTCAACTCATTGTGTTTTGCCTCAGGTAGGCCTCTTGATTTAGTCTGGTTCACTTGAAATTTGATGTTGCTAATTACATCAGATTCCTCTTGTTCTTGTGTATGGAATATTGTCTGTGAAATATCGAGACTGCATTTTGATTCACGTTCTTTTTAAAAGCAAACTTCCACAAAATTAACACAGTTTAACAAGAGCTGCAATTCATAAACCAGGTGAACAGGCTTAAGAACATTTATTCCAGTGGCACTCAATATAGATACACGAATCATACTTTAAACATTATGACCACCACTTAAGGATGAATATATTGATAGGCTTTGATCTTTCAACTTTATTTTCTGGACTTTTGGCCATGTTCGTAAAAGACATTAGTTTAACAAGACACAGTTATTGTATTGCTCACATTTATATCTTTTTTTAAAGTTTTATTCTTAATAAACCTAACAAAAAAGGAATTGAAAAGTCATTGATCATCAAAAACATCAGACCTACTAGGTCAGCCCTTCACATTTTTTTTCTTTTTATGTTAAACTATAAACATATTTAGATCTATGCATAGTCCCGTTTCTCTAGCCAATAATAAAAAGAGTCCCAGGTTTGATAGAAGTCTGTATCTTCTTTCTCCTTCAGAGACAAAGTCAATCTGTCCATTTTGGCACAGTCCAAGATCATTTTTAGAATCAGTTCATCAGTAGGGGGCTCTTCACTCTTCCAATGTTGGGCAAATGCAATCCTCACCACAGTAGTTACATGCAGAGTCAAATACATTGCTTATTTACCAACATCATCAGGTACAATGCCTAATAAAAAAACCTCAGGTTTAAAAGTTAGAGATTTTTGTAACATTTCCTCAAGCCATTTGTGTATTTTAATCCAATACTTTTTTGTCTTATCACAGGTCCACCACATATGATAAAAAGTACCCTGCTTGTGTTTATATTTCCAACATCCATTTGACATATTTGGAAATATCTTAGCTAACCTATTTGGTGACAAATACCATCTATAAAACATTTTATACAGGTTTTCTTTGTATGAGGTTGCTAATGT
This sequence comes from Varanus komodoensis, assembly GCF_004798865.1. NCBI lineage: Eukaryota > Metazoa > Chordata > Lepidosauria > Squamata > Varanidae > Varanus > Varanus komodoensis. The sequence continues at coordinate 37,454,302 of NW_025335568.1, forward strand.
TACTTTAATATTTCTTTCCCACAGCTTTTGCCATTTCTCTAACTCAATATTATATCCAAAATGTTGTGCCCACATTATCATAATTTCCTTAACCTGTTCATCTTCCATTCTCCTATCCAGGAGAAAGTTATACAATCTTTTAATCATTTTCTCATCTGATTTAAGAATCACGTGGTCAAATGCTGTTAACTCCTTATAAAAGCCCCACATTATATAGTCTTTAGCATATCTCGATTGTATCTGCACCTTATGCCACCAATAAATATTAGATCCTTATTCTTGTATTTCTTCATTCAATTTCAATCCTCCATCTTTATCCAAAATAGCATCATATCTCACAATAGTATCAAAATTCAGTGCATTTGGATATACAAGAGCTTCCATAGGTGAAAGCCATCTTGGTAATTTAGTATACAGTTTTATCTTTAACTTTTCCCACACTGGCATTAATGATTTCCTAATATAATGATTTAAGAAACATGTCACATATAAGCATGCCAACCCATTTGCAAATCATGCCCTTCAAGATACAAAATTCTCTTATTTCTTAAAGTTATCCATTCTTTTAGCCACGTTAAAACAGAAGCTTGATAATACAACATCCAATCAGGAAGACCAAAACTGGCATTCCCTTTAGCTTCCTGGAGCATTTTTAATTTAATCCTTGGTTTGCTCACATTTATATCCAATCTTCTTTTAAGGAGGTTCAAGTAAAGTAGATGATTTTCCATCTCTATATTCATGATGGAATAGGTTAAGCTGGGGTCCTGAATAGTCCAAGGCCACCCAGAGAGCTCTACATGGCCCAGGCTGAGAATTAAGCCCTATTCTCCTGTCCTGGTCTAAGAACTGTGCTCTGTGTCAGGCTTTCCTAACCTGGTTCCCTCCAGAGGAATATGTTCTGGACAGCAGCTCCCAGCATCCTAAACATTGGATATGCTATTGAAATCTAAACCATATTAAAATCCAAACAAATCAGATCTCAGCAGTCTCCCACACTGGTTCTTTAATATATTTGCTTAGACAATCCAGACTGCTAGTGCCGTTCTACTTCTTGAGATCATTTATGTAATTAGATACATCAGCATCCCACATATTTAACTAGTGTCCTTGCAGACTCTCCATATAATGTGGAATGCAGTGTGGACTGAGCTTTAGAGTTCTAGACTGTACTTTAGCCTACAGGTGGAGTGTCATACTGGTAAATCCCTCCTTATGGAGAAAGTTCCTTGCATGTAGTCAATTAGCCCATTAAATTGTGGGATATGCTCTATCTCTGTTCTTTACATGGGATGTTTTCTGAGTATGGGCGACCAGTTAAATGAAATCGTCCATTTATGCACTTCTTGAAACTTAAAGTCTCAGAAATTGGAGGCAATGCTCACCTGGTGTGAAAGGGCTCTTAGTCCACAATTTTATTCTGCATAATGTGCAGCTTGAGTCTGAAATACAACCTACTTCTGAAGTATAACCTACTTCTAATTCAGAACCAGACCGACACAAATTTCCTTCTGCAGCCTAATGACAAAGTTCTGTAGGGTGATTGGGAACCATTTTCACTTCTAGAGCCCTCCTGCTCCATGAGTTGTGTCTCTACAGGAGTCCTGAAAATGGAGCTGATGGAGCAGAGCCAAGGTCAGAATCAGGCTGAACTGCATGTTGCCTGCCTTCGGACTTGTGGGTATTTGGACTTGCGGGTACTTGGCCATGGGAGTGAGTCCTGGCCCCAGATCAGACATTTAAGATATGCTCCTCACTTGCTGAGCAACAGGTATATTCTCCTTTATTCTAACATGATGAATTTGTTTAATGTGAACCAGGCACTCTATGTTTGTTTTCTACTGTCTGGTGGCCGCTTTTTTCTGGCTATTCAAATCCACCCCCTCTTTGGTGGAGGGGGGGGGGGCAGTGGAAGAAATGATGCAGCTGGATGCCCTGCAATCAGGTGCTTGGATGACATGCTCAGTTCGTATAAGTATTATTAGTATGACAGGGAATAGTGGTGACGAGTTTGCTGCTCCACCATACAAATGCCCTGTCACCTTTTCCAAAGGAATGACCTTGCAGGGGACTCCAATAAACAGGAAGAATGTAATGGGTGAAGCAGGACTTGTGTGCAATCTCTCCATCATTAAAAAGGAAAGTGGCAGAGAGCTTTGACATGGTCCTATATATTAAGATGTATTCTTAATTTACTAGAAGCCTTCCACAGCCTCCATTAGCAATTATATTTTAATATTAAATATGGAAGACGCACGCATAAAAAGAGTGTTTTCTCAGCATGGGAAAGTCCAGTGTCTTCTGTTGGTTGAGAATTTGTATTACTCCAGGGAAGTTCTGACAGTGTCGATTGTTTGCAGGGAGAAAGCAAGCATGCACTAGAAAGAAACTGTTTCTGCGAGCTGCACACTAGCACTTTTATTGGGATTGAAGTGTCTAGCTTGTTAACTTCTACATAAATAGCTGCTGTCTCAATTCAGCCTGATCACAAGGCCATTTGGAAATGAAAAGAAATCTGGCTTTGTTTGAAGATCTATTTAACTATTAAGAATCAAGAAAAGCATGGTTTTTCCTGACAGCAACAACAGGCTGTGTTTGTGTTCTGCTTTTGCCAGCATGCCTGCTTCTGATATTCTGGCATTTGCTTGGATCCCCGTTTGATGTTTCACCAATACCACAGGAGAAGCCTTCCTGTGGGTTGATAACATGGCACTTGTGCAACATTTCGAAAGCCTGCAACCACGTGGAATTGAAAACGTTGTGCTTTTGTTGTTTGTGCAGCTGGTCTAAAGGCCCAGGAGGAACATCGCCAAGTAAAAAGGTGGCAACTGTCTTCTTTTTGATAGGGTCGATGATGTTATGGGAAAGACCCATCCAACTGCCCTAAACAGGTGGTTTAGTGACAACTTTAAATGGTACTTGCTTGCTATAAGAAAAATGCATGAGAACAAGTCTTCTGTGGTTCTAATGGAAGGGGACATTAGCCTCCAACATCCATCCAGGGTTCATGATTGCACAGAGGCTGTGTCTATTTCATGAGTTTTCCTCTCTTTCAAGGCATAAAAAGGCTGTCCAGTTCAAGTTCCCATTAAGGTAGATTAAAAATGATAATGGAAGAAAAGAGTAAAGACTTGAAATCACAACCATTATGGGGAGAGAAATTGCTTCGTTTTTGTTTTGTTTTTTGAGGATATGGAACATTTTTGGGAAAAGCCCACACAGAATCGAACTGCTTCAGTGAGGTCCTGGTTGCTTCCTGATGCAAAGAGCCCTTCTTTCCAAAGCGAACGGAACTGAAACTGTATCTGAGTAATGCTTCATTATCAGAGATGCAAAAGATGCGGAAACACCTGAAAATAGTGTATTTCCATTCTGCTAAACATTGAGTCTAGCAGTGGGAGAGCAGAACAAGGGAGTGTGGTTGCATTAATAGCAGGTTCACTTTCTGATCCCAATGGGTGGTTTTTAATACCAGCCATTCCAATGACTGTGCTTTGGGGGAAAGCAAGGGTGAGACTGTGAGATGACTGCGCTGCATTCTCTCTCTCTCTCTCTCTCTCTCTCTCTCTCTCTCTCTCTATATATATATATATATATATATATAATTAAACTGGCTTTCAATCATCATCGCTGAGCAACACTTGCAATTATCTTTTTTAAACACTGCAAGTATCCTGATTGGGCCCACCTCTGTGTTATGGATCATTTTCATAGAAACGACTGACCTCCAAGAGGGAAAAACAGGGCAAAAGGAAAGGGAGACAAATTCCTCCCCCATGTTGAGGATTCTTTTTCAGCTATCTGTCATATTCTGAAAAATGGTCCACAAGGAACAAATGAGGGTAAGGGCATTTTCTTTCAAAATGTCAAGAATGCTCATGTAGCAACTCTCCTGCTGGTACCCTAAAAAGCAAGGCCCATCCTTGCAAGCATCAATTCTGCAAGGGAAATGATCAACAATTCTCTTTTAAAATAAGAATGATTGAAAATGTAAATCTGCGCATTATAAAGACACTGAACCTTTATTTTAATGTGAAAGTTCTGACAGGCAAAAAATGGTTGCGATATTTTGATTTCTCAGCATAGATGGCGGCAACGGTTATTCTGGAAAAGTTTCTGACAATGACTGTGCAGATTATTTCCAAGAGAAATAGAACCTCTTTGTTTGGTATTTAGGCAACTGGAGTTTCTTTCAGCCTGACTTTACTGGCACCACCCTAAGGCCCAGTCCAGGGAATCTTTCCTGCTTAGTGTGAATTTTTTCTCAGACATTATGTCATCTGCTAAATTTCCTAGGCTGAATAAAGTAAATATGAACTATACTGACGTTATGCTAAAGATTAATTAGGCTCTAATTTTTAATTTCAGAAACTCTTTTTTCCCCTGAAGTCCTGAGTGACACCTCAGATCCAGTTTGAGTTTATATTGAAATAATTACCTGTGAGAATTTATCAGTGAATTAAAACATTAATAAAGTTGTAATACATGCATAAGCTGATAAATTTATTACACATGTGGCAGAATTTTTTTTCATAATCATTCCTGGTGATTTTTGGCAATAGATTAAACAAAGGAGGGCTTACCTATAATTATTAGGTAGAATTAAATGGCACAGGAAAGTTTTGTTAGATTCATTTACAAAGTCTTTAAAGAACAACAGCATGAAATGCCCATAAATATTTCCTTATTTTTGTAAAGTGAAGAAAAATGCAATGATTAATATTACATTTTTTGCTATATCTATTCTTTTAAAACACTTTCCAATTTCAACTATATAAGAAAATAATCTTAATGGAAATAATATTTCATCTGTTGCACAGTATCTGTTCTAAGAAACCAAAAGTAGTAAGCGTTTAGTAACCATTATCAGATAACTTTTCTCAGAAACCATTGGAAAAAATTATAATTCCAAATTATTTTGACCTAAAATATGTTTCTCAGATAAATTGGGGAAATGACATACTTTTATGAAACATAATAATCCCGTTTTCCTTTCCTCTCCTCTCCTCTCCTCTCCTCAAGGTGCATTCTTAAGATTTGATAAAATGGATTGCTGGTGATTGGCCAGAGCAGGAGTAATCACAGATTTAAAGCACGGATCAAACAAAGCTCTTGTTGGCCTCAAAGGAACCCAAGTGTTATATGTCTAGATGCAGTCACTGGTACAGCATTAATTTTTATGCTGGCTAGAAGTAAGAAGAAAATGATTGTGGCATGTAAGGCATCCACCACACTGAAGCTAAGCAGGTCTTGGACTGCCTGAGCTTGGAGGGGAGACCACCTGGGAATCACATGTAGCCACCTTGAGTTCCAGAGTGGGAGAAAGGTGGAATATAATAAATAAATACAGAAATAAATATCTCCCCACAATCCTAATTTTGTGTCTCAGTTTAACACTAGTTTACATCTAGAAAGGTCTAGCAGTAAGACCTATATTCATCCTGCCATAACAAGTATCTTACACTTCAGTGATTTTAATGACGAGGATATTTTACACTTTTATGTGTTTTGTTTCATTTAACTATTTTTTCTGCTGTTGTCAGATTTCTTTGGATTGCACTTAATTGGTTAATTATGGATTATCTTGCCTGAGGGGATGAAATGATACTATCTATTAATTGCAGAATTAATAATACCATATAAAATTTATGAGGGACAGCTCTGTTTTGCAGACAAAGTAACTAATTCCTTCTAGGCCCTTTCCTCTACCATTGCCTTGCATAACGCTCGCCTGGAGAAAGCTGGTGATCTCAGAAGGTTGCATAACTTTTGGGGTGACCTGTTGTTTAGCTTAACAAAGGTGTTCCAGTAAGTTGGATTTTGAAACTTTCCGTTTTTTCTGAAACTTGTATCTGGTAAACACTGTGCATAGTTTTCCTTTTGGGGAAATAGTGGGGATGGCTTTCTCAACTGTGTACTGCTCAAGATGCACTGGAAGTTTTCAGGTTTGACATCATGTATTGTGGATGGATGGCATTCGATTTTGTATTTTATTTAATATTTTGTTGCCATAACTTGCCCAGGGAGATGTATGGCTAATGGGGCAGGTTAGACATTTAATAAATAAACAAATACATAACCATAGAATGATATGTCCAGTAGTGCTTCAGAGTAGCCACACCGCCTCCTTTGATACTTCTTTTAAATATATATATATATGGTTGAATCTGGGGCAAATGGAAGATAAGTGGTGTTCTCATCAGGAGGCTCCACACATCGTGTTTCATGGGTACAGTCCTTTGTTTCTGCTGCACATGAGAGCCCTTGCACAACCACAACACGGCACAGAAAGTATCTTCTGCCACCTTGCAGGAGTTTGGAGACTATGAACTTGCCCGCATTTCCAAAAGTCCTTAAGCATCATCAAAAAGGTCCCTGCTAACAAATGCTGGGAGTTATGGTTTTTGGGGTGGGCTAGTTTTTCTAACAAAGAAATCTAACAAAGGATAACCAGAAATTTGCAGACCTGATGATTCTTTGTGAGAAGCCATGATTTTTAAAAAATCAATATAAAGAAAGTTTCTAATGAACTTAAATTTTCCCTGCAGATGACATCTACCTTGGACACTCTTCCATTAAATCCACTGACAACATGGAAAGTAAGTATTGACTAACTTGCCCCATTATTTTCACTGTTTATCCTAAATATGAATAGACCTGGACCCAATTTTAAGGAAGTTTTACAAATGTTGGATTAGTTCTGGAATACCATCACTATCATGTATGGTCTCCAAAACTGACAACATCCAGGAGGCACCTCAGCATGCCATCCAGACTTGCATTCAACACTGAGTCTTTCTGTGTCAGTCTTCATGGTTTTTGCGAATTAAATCCAGGAAGGCCAGTCATTTATGCCAGCAACCATATTAAATATTCCTGGCTTTAATTAAGGGTTGATGTTCATGCCTAAAATTATGAATGTGGCAATAAATAGCTTTACAATAGCTTTTAAATAGCCACAGTGAACCTAGCCATTTGATAAGATTGGAGTCAGTAGAGGGAGTTGAAAGTGACAAACACGGGAGAAGTTTGGAGAGTAGATGAATGCTGGGCTACGTGATTAAGGAACTGTGACCAGCCTTGTATCTGTCTTTATATGCTCCCCAGTAAGCATTTCCAGGGACTGCCCTTGCCTCTGCTGCAACAGCCCTCAGCCTCATAGCAAAACAAAGCTTATATATCAAATAGTTAATATTATATTTACTACATCTGAGAGCAAAATTCATGGGGGTTGCATATGATCCCCAAAATAACCTTGTAAAGTATGTTAGGCTGAAATAAAGTAATTTGTATAAAACCAACCATATACCTCAGAGTTAGCCCAATTGACCTCAGTGGGACTCAGTTTTGGGAAGACATGTTTGGTATGCATAGTTATTCCCGCATGAATGCATCCAGATAGACCTGGCATCTCGCTCATCAAACAGTGTTGCATGCAAAAAGGTATTTTTGGTGCCTCATTTTCAAATTCAGCTCTGTAATCTAATTTGTGTGACCAATGTTGCTGCAAAATAAGTAGAATGATTTTTTTTTTTTTGTACACTGCCCTTATCTTTAAAGGTGCATAACACCCACTTCCTTATAGTTTTCCAAGCTTTGCCATCTCAGAAGAGTTTATTGTACTGGAACTTTTGTCAGATGCCTCCCGAAATATAAAAAGGCCACTGGAAAATGCGGCAAGGTGAAACTTAGCCTTGGAGCCAAGCCAAGGCATGATGTCCCTCTGAGGTTCCAAACCGAGGCAGCCTCTATCCTGGTCAGTGAGGAGGGTCCTGGGGTCATCATGCATGCTACTCACCTGTGCACTGTCCTGACCTTTTGGGAATTCCAGGGTGCACTGTGACAGTTTGGGGTTTTGGAATGATTTCATATGCTATCTTTTAACTCAACATGGTGCTCAGTGTGGCTCAAGATGACGATAAACCAATTGGAAACAAAATCTTAATTAAAACAGAACATTAGAGCCCAAAAGAATTAAAAAATGCAACAATAAAAGCCATGGGCAGCATCCAACCAATGGTCTGCAGTGCTAGATCAAAAAGAAGGAGCAATGAGTGCTGAATACCTTAGATAATGCTTTTCCTGATTCCTCCTCCAGGCTGGAAAGCATGTTAGATCATGATTACCTCAGCCTTATCTCTATTAGGCATCACTCAGTTCCACTGCATCTATCACTGATTATTGCCAGATATTCTGGAGCCAGTGTGGTCCCTGTATCAATTGGGAGATCTGGCGCCATCTGTACACTTCCAGTAATATTCCAAAGCTTTAACTGGCATATCAGCCTAAGAACATCATGTATTTTAGGAGAGGGTTTCCAGGTAGTCAATGGTCCATGCCCATGGGGGATGCCAAACTGAGTATAATAACTGAAAAGGAGGCTCCTGCAATAGTACCGAATGCTGCTGACATCTTCCTGGGCATCACTCTTTCATTTTCCTGGCTGGTTGTTTCCGGAAGGGATGCAAAGAATGGACAAATGTGTCACCCCTGAACATAGTTAGTGTCACAGAGGAAATACGAGTCACCCTGAGGCCCAAATGAGGGAGTGAGGCAGGTGAGGAAGGCTTCTGGACTACTCTAGCTGGATCTTCCATGAAACTCTCTTGGGATAAGAGTGAAACCAGCTAGATTTTAGCAGCTGTCCTGAGAGAAAGGTCTTAAGCATCACAATCAATGTCATATTATCATTTATGGTAACTTCATCATTTTTATGTTACTTGTAAGCCACCTTGGTAGGACTCCTATCCTGAGAGGCAGCATATAAATGACTGAAATGAATAAATAATAGAAGCCATTGTCGTCTAGTCAATAGCATTTTCATTCATGTTAAGTGTCACTCATGAAAATGGCTAGTGTCTGAAATGACAGGGCTTCTTTGCGTTGATTAACAATCTCTTCAGGTTATATGAGAAACTCTCCAATAGGTTCAGTAAGATCAGTGCTAAGCAAGACTGCATTAACCACTGAAGGAAGAGTAGGTGTGGAATGAAATAATGTAAGACTTTTGAGGACACTGGAGACTATTTCCTGAAAGGCATTGTAGATGATGAGGATGAGGAAGTAAATTACTGAAGTCCTTATTTTGAAAGCTGCTTCCCAGTGTGCTTTTAACTGAGGCAATTAAGGGCAGGGGACATCTATCTGAATAACAAGATTTTGCAGCTGGTGGATCCAGGATGGGACCTTTCCTTCTTTTTCCTTTTTTTCACAAAATTAGTAGGATGAGGTTAATGGATGCCATCACTTTTTTTTACAAATGTCAAGATCTGAGGGTTATTCATTTGTAATATATGTTACAAGTCTCTCTAAGGTGCTTCATTTGCTTTGGTGAAAACTGGAAGGCCTTGGCTTTTAATAGAGCCAGGGTGGTATAGTGGCAGGGGTGCTGGACTGAGGCTCAGGCAATCCGAGTTCTAGTCTCCACTCAGCCCCGAAGCCGCCGGCTGAGTGTGGGCAGTCACAGACTCGCAGCCCAAGCCACCTCTGAGGAGAAAAGAGAGAGGAGGAGAACCTTGGAAGCCACCTTGGATTCCTTGTCGGATGAAGGAAGGTGAGTCTAAATGTAATATAATATTAATAACAACAGCAACAATAGAAGGATTCACTGCTCAGTGAAATTTTGGATTCCATACCTTGTATATCTCAATTTGCCTTCCTCCCCTCCAGCTCAGCTTCCTACAGCTCAGTTGTGAAATCTAATTGTTTCCAAACTAATTATGCATTAAAACATGCAAGTCACAATGGATACAATATCCTTGCATCAGACCCTTCAGGCAGCACCAATGAAATAAATGCAGATAATTGATCGTACGTTTTGTGGATTAAATCCCCCTTTTTTCTCCTGTGATACAAAGGGCAGCTCATTCAATACTAGGTATAGTCTAAGTGCTTGCTTTTGAAGACTGGTTGTTACAGTGGAAGATAGGTTACAGTTGCACTCTTTCTCTGACTTAAAGCAAAAATAACGGTCCTTTCCATGCCATTCAAGAAAAGCAGTGATATCACACCATCAAGTTTCCCAGCATGTAAGCTTGGTGATTATCCTTAACCTAGAACAGAAAGGCTGAATTACTTATTTGTTTTTATTAGATTTATATCCCACTTTTTTCTTACAAAGCACTCAAAGTGACTTACTTAATTCTCTTCCTCCTGCTCTTAATCTTATCTCCACAACAACAGCCCTGTGAGGTAGGTTGGGGTGAGAGTTTGTGAGTGGCCCAAAGTCACCCAGTTGGTTCCATGGCTAGTGAAGTGGTGACTAATACCCAGATTGCCCGAGTCCCTTTCCTGCACCCTTATCCAATACACCACAGTGGTTCTCCAATTGCAATTGGCTTAAAGGCCAAATGTCCTCTATCAGCTCCTCTGCTGGGCAGATTTTATTTTCTCTCCCTTTTTGCCTTTCTCCATTCTGGGAGAGGGCTAAAGTCAGGGTTAGGGTTCAGGTTTGGGTTCAGGTTGGGTTAGGGGTAGGGGTTCCAGTTCTGGTGCTGTGTGAAGCCGCCATTCTTCCCAAACCCAGCTAAGCCCAGTTTGCCACTGTTACCTCCAAGCTCACTTTGGAGATATCAGTGAGACTCCTCCCCTGAGAAATCCATCCTATCCTCAATGCATGGAGGAACCCCAAGAAGATTGTTGGGCCACATGCCTTGTCTCAACGGGCTTGAATAGGTCCATGGGCCAGAGGTTCTGTGCCCCAGATTCAGAAGACCCTTTGTCACAAATGCATTAGACCTCATGTGGAATCTTGCAGTGATGATGGTGCTTCTGTGGTAGTGTTCCATATTGCTGCTCATGCATACTAGGGCATGACTACTTCTGTAGTCTTGTAGGTGGAATTCACACCATGGCTTCTTCCGAAGCCAGTGTTGCCCCAGTGTCTCTGGAGCAATGGGGTTCCCTCCTTGCTTCAGTTGCAGAGAAGTGCAAATTTCTGGCAGCTTTTCACAGGCTGGCACGACAGAATTCCTTCTGCAGCACAGCATTTTCATCTGGCCACCCTATCTAAAATGGCTGCTTTAAGTTCATCAGTGTTCCCATATTTTAGCCCCAATGAAAATGCTACCATTAGTCACAGTCACGTCCTTTCCCACCTCCACCTTTGGCCAGGATTTACTGAGTGAGCACTGGCAAATCTCAATTGCACGCACTTCTCTCCTCTTGGCCCTTTAATTTAGATGTTCAGTTATTTGTGTCCCTCCTATCAACCACTTTGTCAGACTGATAACATTCCTGTATGACACCAAGAGATGATATAACCTGAAGTGAGAATGACAAATATATACATCTTATAATATAGCTCACAAAAGATCCATGATTTAGGGATTTGCATATTAAATAGCTTTAGATAAAAACAAGCAAACCATACTTCTTTTTCTTTCAGCTATCCTGAAGATGTAATGGGAAAGGTATTATGTTAAAAAGAAAACAATAGCACAATAGCAGCTAAACAGGAAAAGACTGGAGAATTACAAATGAGAAAGAAACAATAGTATAATAAACTCTCCAAAATAATTAGAGATTTTTGAACACTTCTGCTTTTAGAGCTCTGTATGTGTGTGAGGGAGAGTGTGAGAAAATGGCACAGGAAGAAACATTAATGGGGAAGGTAAACTCATTTGCATGCTGCTAATTCAATCTACTAAATATGAGAGCAGCAGATTAGAACGAAACATGTGTGGGCTTCCATTTTTAATGACAAAAAGGGCATATGCTGCTGGAATGCAGAGCTGTCCAACCAGCTCTTGTAACAACACCACACAACCCAGGGAAGAATATTCCTTTTGTGAGCCAAACTCTAATCCCCAGAGGGTTTTTGGTTGGAGAACAGCCTCATGGTATGAAAGAAGGGAAGGAGTCCTGGGTGAAGGTTTTGCCTACTTCAAAAGAAGGTTTTGCCCACTTTAGCTCTAGCTGCTAAGATGTCTCCTCAGACCATTTCCGGCGTGACTGGGACAGGCCTATTTGCTTTCCAACCCTGACAGCTGGGTCTGATGGTGCCAGGGAGCTGCACATGGACAAATCCGAAGGTGTGGCCGAATCTGTCAATTTTGGCTTGCTTCGGTTTCTCATTGTATCCAGCCTTGCTTGTTTGTTTGTTTGTTTATTCATTTATTAGGTTTTTATCCTGCCCCATTGGCCATAAGGCTCCCTGGGCAGGTTGGGTTCATCTCCTAATGGAATATACTCATCTTATGCTATCCTTTCTAATGTACACATTTTAAACACATTTTGAGGTGGAGAATTCCAGTACGAAATTCTGAGCTGTGCAAATTTTGAAGGGCAACTGTGCTTTATTTTGAGTAGCAGTTCAAAATTGGTAAGGGAGGATTGCATTACAGCATCACCTGACAAAATGTGCCCCCTGAATACAAGTGTATGCACCCCCCCCCCAATAGTTCTTTAGTTAACCAGGTGAAGCATTCTTTATCCTCTATCTCTCCCCAGAGATGGGAGAGAAGGAAAAAATTCTCTTGCTGGCAGTAGCAAGGAAATGCCCAAATAAAATATTCTGAGCTTAATTCTGGCTTTGCAAATGCTCAGTAAAATGGGCCCTGTTAAAATCATATCAGTCCATCTATCAGTCAGATATGAATGAACACATAAAACATAAGGAAAGCCTTGCTCAATCAGGTCCATCCTTTTTTAATTTTTTTACCATTGCCAAGCAGATGTTTCTGCAGTCCCCTGAACCTCTGGCAGATAAAAGCACCCGCAGGTGTCTTCACACCTTTGCTAGACATTCCTGAACCCATGAAGGGGAAAGCAGGACCACACTCTCCTGGCCCGTTGCCAGCCTTCCTACCCTCAGTGGAATGTGCAGCGGGGAGCTCCCAGTGGCAGAGACCTTTCCTTTGCAGCTCTTCTTCTGTAGGGTCACATCTTCTGCTGAAAGTGCCCTGCTCAAGATCAGGCACCAGGCCAGTGGGCAGGATCCCAATTTTCCCTCTCTGCGGTCACTGCTTGGCTTTTGCAGGTGTGAGCTGTGCTGTGGCTTCCTTGCCAAAATTGAGGTTCTTGTCCCCAGCACTGAGTGACCTCGGGCCAGCTGCTGGCTCTCAGCCTAACCAGCCGCACAGGGTTCTTGTTGTGAGGATAAATGGAGAGGAGGAAGTCCATGTAAGACACCTTGGGTTTCTCGCAGCAGGAAGGCTATGAAAGGAATTATTCTTCTCCTATTCCTAGGTATTGTTGCTGTTGTTTTACTCTACCTTTACAAATAGATTCATGGCAGTGCCAAAACAGGACATTTGCTCTGTCTGTCTGTCTTTTAATCTCTCTTTGCTGTGTAGGTTGATAGCTGATGTAGAGATGATAAAGAAGGAGATAAAGATATATGCACATGGAAATGCACACACACTTCATGTGGAATAGGTTGGGTTTTTTTCTCTCATTGAAGAAGCTCTGTAGGTACTCTAAGAAGAATAACTGTATAGGTGTGAATTCTCAAACTGTGTCTGAGTCAAGTCAATTAGTCCATGAATCATTAAGATTGTGAGACATTTTGCAAGAATGCTGAATGAGTCTAAAATTAAAATGAAGCCACATTATAAAGGAGTTCTATGGCTTGTGATAGGTTGGGAATCATACTGCAGCCATTCTTCTTGGTGCTTTTAGATGCCTTTTACTGTATGAAGCAATTTTCTTTAATTTTCATCTGTAAAGCTCCCCAGATGTTCTCTCTTTTGTGTGGGTGTGCAAATTTGCATTCGATGAAGTCAGCTCTTGTTGACAAAAGGCACTTCTAGCCATGTACAGCCCAACCCTGAGCATCTTTATGCACAAGTGAATCCCATGGAGTGCAGTGGGATTTGCATCCTAGAAAGAATAGTTTTGGATTGCACAGCCCCAGTCTCTACAGCGCCAAAGCGCTTTTTATCCATTTTGAGATATATTTTATAAAACAAAACCTCAACCCAAAATATGAGATTGTTTTTATAAGCTTCATTGATTGTTGTTGTTGCTCATGATGTCCCATCCTGTGCAAACATACTAATGCGGTGCAATGAGAAAAAGTGGGGAGGGCAGACACAGAATGCAGCTGATAACCAGGAAAGAAACGGTTCTCAGAACTGCCTGCATTCATAAAGGGCCAACGTATTTTGGAAAGTAGGTTTCCCTCCTCAGGGGCATTCAGCAACCCACAAAATAAAATTCCTTAGCACTCTTATTTTCTCAGACATGTTGGCACTTCTGAGCACTGTTCCATATTTGCTTTCGGCAAGGTTTAAGGCAAGCTGCATGCTACATTAAAGGTGCTTTCATATAGGTCTAAATATGAACTGTTGGGCTTATCCAGTTTGGGATCATGGCACCAGAAGAGCTTCCTCCTAGCACCTGCACCTTGATGAAGATATTACACTCCCGGAGCTTCTATTTCCCCCCAGAAAAGTAGGAGTTTCACACATGTATTAGCCAGTAGGAGTTTCCTACATGGGGTAAACAGCTGCTTTGGCTGTGGTTGGAGAAGGGAAGTAATCAAAACCATTGAAAGAAAAGCTTAAAAACCCCCTCTACTCCTGTTCCCATCATCAAATGCAAACAGGCATAATTTGACATGGCAAAATATAACAGCTTTAGAAAAGATGTGAGATGGATCAGTAAGTTATAACTCTTGGAGATCCCAAATTCCAGGTTGCTGTATCAAAAGTCGTCCTTTTCAAATTTTAAAAAGCTGCCAGATGTTGTAATGATTCAGTGCGCAGGAGTCCATGTCAACAAGTCACTGTACGCATCTCACATTTGCAAAGGGAATGAGCAAGTACTAAGCACGTTTAGAAAGGCATCAGGTAGGCAGGCAGGGGCAAAACCAGAAAGGTTACGCCAGCCTTCCTTAACTGGTGGCCTACCAGATGTGCTGAATTGCAACATACCTGGAGGGCACCAGGCTGGAGAGGGCTGGGTTAAACAGTTTGGTTGCTAGATAGTTAGGCATTTGCCCTATTTCTTTCAGCAAAATTGCATAATGATGACATGTCTTGGGGGAAAATATTATGTGCAAACATCATTAGATTAGTCTGTTTCAATATAGCATTGCAATCACTTGTGAGAGAGATCTCTTGCAGCTTTATGGCCAGGCCAAGGGTACAACGGGGTGGCATAACACAATTACAAGCTGAACTAAAAGGGTAGTATTGGAACTGAGGAGCTAATTCAATTCTGACCTACCCCATCCATTGCCATTTGGACCACTTATCATTTCTTTCCACATCGACAATGTCTTTCCTTAATTACAGCCTCTTAATGACTCATTCTCATTGTGCCAGGATTTGCTTTTCCTTGTAAGAAGTAAGGCTTCTTCTAACGAAGTAAGGTTTCATTTCCTTCCATATTATGAAGCCTGCTTGACCATCGCTGGGCCGGAATACGTTGGATGAGAAGATGCCAGCATCACGAGGCAGTGCTATGAGATTTATGGAACATCCTCAGGTGGCTGTGTGGGAACGAAGCATGCCTCATTGGTGTTAATGCAGCCAGGGCTGCCAGCAAACTTTTACAGATCACAGCTGTACAGATGAGAGAGGGCCACATGTGCTATATAAGCAGGAATTGGCAGGATCAGTTCACAGAGGTTGGCAAGAGACCAGGAAGTCAGTGGCATGTCGGCTTCAGTTCTTTAGATCTTGCGAATTGAAAAACTAGTTACTCTTGCCAACTCTCTCTCTGTCCCTCCCTCTCTCTCTCTCCTTCCCTCCCTCCCTCTCTCTCTCACACACACACTTTGAATGATGATGTACATTTTCTTCAAAATATTGCATGATGGAAAACGGCATTACCCACCCAGCTGCCTGAGCCTCTTTCTTCAACTTCAGAGTTTTAGTTTTTGCAGTTCTTACCTCATGTACCTTTGAATTGTGGTGCTGGAGGAGACTCCTGCGAGTCTCTTGGACCACAAGGCGATCAAACCAGTCAGTCCTACAGGAGATCAACCCTGACTGCTCTTTAGAAGGCCAGATGCTGAAGATGAAACTCAAATACTTTGGCCCGCTAATGAGAAGGCAGGACTCCCTGGAGAAGAGCCTAATGCTGGGAACAATAGATGGCAAAAGAAGAAGGGGACAGCAGAGGATGAGGTGGTTAGATGGAGTCACTGAAGCAGTCGGTGTGAGCCTAAGTGGAGTCCGGGGGATAGTGGAAGACAGGAAGCCCTGAAGGAATGTTGTCCATGGGGTTGTGATGGGTCGGACATGACTTTGTGACTAACAACAACAACACCTCATGTACTGCAATCTTCTTTTAATTTAACAGCAATTAACCCCCACTAATATTTGTGAACGAATCTTGGGATTCCCCAAAGTATTCCAAATGGTTAAAGATTCACAATCCCGTACAGGTTATGCTCCATTCCATTTTGTGAACAAGTTTCTCCCTCGTGTTCCTTTCAGCCTCCAGGTTATTCCATTTACTTTAATGAGCAGTGCTGAGCTGGACAATGGCTCAGCTGGCTGAGATTCAGGGAAAAAACAAGTATACTAGGAAGGGCTTGCCCTTTATTGGATTGCTGATCCCAGGAACAGTCTCTGGGGCAAATGGTTGTGCAAAGCTTTGATTTGTGGTTGTTCTTCTTGTCCCTTTCCCACTATCTTATGGGACTTGGTATAAGTGACATTGTCATGCATGTGACTGGTCAAATCAGACCCATTGCTACTTCTGGCTTTTATCAGATTATCATGCATGGGTGAACAGTGCAGGTTTGTGGGCCTCGCACCCCAGTTTTGCCCTAAAGCCAGCCCTGCGGTAAATGGTGGATTGCATTTCCAGGAACCCTGCTGGAAATACTGTAGCTCTGGATTTCTTGCATCAAGCAGGGGGTTGACCTCAAAGCTCTGTGAGGCTCCTCCAAATGAATGATTCAATGGCTCAGTCATTGTATATGGCTCACAATATTACTGGGATTCCCACATCCTCTGGTGATGAAAAGCTCCAAGACCAGCATAACCAGGTCAAGGTTACAGCCCTTTGCATTTTCAGAGGGTGAGGAGTTGTAGGACCTTTTTCTGTCTAGCTAGCATGGCCAATGGTGAGGGATTATGGAAACTGAAACCCAACAGAAACTGGGGAGAGGAGCAGGGAATAGAACAGCTCTCCCATCCCTTCCTAGATCTTCCTAGTAGATCTTCCTTAGATCTTAGATTTGGAGGACAAGAAAGGAGAAGCCAAAAGAGGAGAGGCTGGCAATACGAATGTCTGTGGCTGTCTTTTGAACAGGCAATTCGCCTGCTATAGTGAGATATCAGAAGGATGTTTGACAAAAGTAATGTGTGAGAGCAAGACGTATAGTTGGGAAGTTTGCAAAAAGAGGTTGACTGGGTTCAGACAGTACAATAATCCGCAATTGAGGTTTTTGTATGGGTTGTTTTGAAATGTAAATTATCATGTTGTCTGATCTCAGCTCTGCTAGCAAGCCATGAAAAACCCATGGACAGAACCCATGATGTATTCTTGGGTTGCTCACTATGATTTGTTATAACGGTCATGTTCAGACAACACGATAGCATATGGTTCAACACTGTTGGGTTCCGACAACAATCCACATTTCAGCAACAACCCATGTTCAACCCATATTCAACCCTTGAATGTACGTTATCTTGTTGTCTGGAGCCAGCAAAGATAACTAATTATACGGAACAATTCAAAAACAGGACCAAGTCACTGAGAGAGCTTCACATTGAGTGAAGTGGAAGCATGCTCAGTCCCCCCCCCACCTTGTTCTCTCCCTCTCTCTCTCTCTCTCTCTCTCTCTCTCTCTCTCTCTCTCTCTGTTGATTTCAAGGGGAATATCAGATTTGTTGCCTCATTAGAGTGTCTCTACCTGCCTCCAGTTATGCTATGTGTGTATATTTGTAACTAATGCAAACATAACGACACAGTGAATAGTCTCTAGTGCAGTCTTGCACTCAAGAGCTCAAGGTATACTCCCATGCATGTTTAGACAGAAAAAGTCCTACAATTCCTCACCCTCTGAAAGTGCCAAGGGTCATAACCTCAACCTGATTATGCTAATCTTGCAGCTTCTCATCACCAGAGCGAATTAGTGGGAATCCCAATAATATTGTAAATGATATATAACGGCTGAGTCATTGAATCTCACATGTGGAAGAGGCCTCACAGAGACTTGAGTCCAACCTTCTGCTCAGTGCAAGAAATCCAGAGTGAGACTATTTTCCGCAGGTTGCTGGGCAGGCTGTGTAAAGAACCCCAGGTGACCACTCCTCCGCATAGTTTGCTCTATGGTCAATTCCCTTTTACTGTCAAGTTTCTTCTCATGTTCAGCCAAATCTACCCTTCTGTAATTTGAGTTCCTTTGATCTTGTCTTGCCTTTTGGGACAACAGAAAACAGATTTGTGTGTGTGTGTGTGTGTGTGTGTGTGTGTGAGAGAGAGAGAGAGAGAGAGAGAGAGAGAGAGAGAGAGAGAGAGAGTTTTATTTATTCATTTATTTTCTAAGGCCTGCAAGTGTGCCTCTAATTTATGACTACAGATTGTTCCATATTTCTAGATATTGCACATGTCACAACGAAGAAAGTTTCCCCAGTCAAATTTGCAAACATTTTATCGTGATAATCAAAGTGAACTTAATCAGCGTGTGTGCGCTACAGGCTTTTTAATCTGAGCATGTTGCAACAGCATTACACAAGCCATAAATATTCTGTGGTACCTATATGTGTGTTCTTTCAGGAATCCGTTTGCCTCTCTAGCTACTGCTAGAACTATTTCATTTTGTTTTCATGATCAAAGAGGGGCTGCACTGAAAGTTGCTATAGGCTGAGCATGTTTTAATTTGTTGCCAAGGTAAACTGTTGTGATGGTTTGTTGCACTGGTTGCTGCGTTCAGATCAGGTAAGAAAATAGCATTGGGAGTCACCATAGCATACACCTCTTGTAATCCAGAGCCTAACAATGAGGCTTTATTGTTTGTCTGTAATCTTGCAGTACTTTCTACATTTGGATCTCTGACACATTTTTACATGAGTCAGTGGTTTATATTGTGAGAATGATTTTAACAGACATTTAAAAATTTTATTTGGCAGAAAAATACCCTTGATGTTACAAAGCCATCTTTCCTGTAACAAAACTGTGAACAAAGCAGGGAAAATGTGTATTAAATTGTGTATGATACAACCTGGACAAGCAATGATTTCCTTCTAATGTAACCTGGCCATGTTTTGTTCAGTATAAGAAGGCAGTTTAAAACTCTGCCTGTATCTTTGCAAATGTCATTCATTTGGGGAGGTGGGTATTTCATTCAGTGAAATACCTAATCATCTGATTCAGACAGATTCAGGAGATGCCAGAACTGAAGTTAAGGTCCTCTGGAGGAGGAGGAATTGGAATCTGAAGACTTATGAAAATTTGGAGGGACATGGAAGTACAGAGGGTGCATTTTTGAAAGCAGATTTCCTTGCTTCTCTCAATTAGTTTCTAACCACAGCAAATGGTTTTTCCAGCCTGTTTTTGGTTTTAGAATTGTACATTCCAGTCATCCAAGTAGCAATTCCAGGTGCAAGCTGAAACCCCCACCTTACCTGGAATTTGGATGTCTGCAACCTCCCCACATGTTTCATCTTAAGACTCTGACCATGAAGACTCAATGATTTCCCCATCAAGTCAACCTCTTTTTCCTTTAGCCCTGGCATATGTGTTTTTCAGTTGCTTGCCTGATGAAGAAATCTGAAGATCTTGAACCCTTGCACATTTCTGTGCCCTTATAATTAATAAAGTTTGTCCTAATATAGATGATGAACTTTTCTGCTTATGCCCCACACAGGACTCTGGTTTTTTTTTTTAAACACAAATTCTGTTTTAAAAAGTCTTTTGCTTATGAGAACACAGTCTGAGTTAACTATGCATGCACTGGTGTAGCCATAAAGCCAAGAAAAGAAGAGAAAACGGAAGAATTTCTTCCTGAAAATGTTCCTTTAGAACACTGTGCAGACTAGTTTGCATTCTGTGACTTATACATTTGCTCTAAAAGGCCCTTTGAACTTTAGGAACAGAGCAGTGTTGGTGACCCAGGTAATCCAAAACCCTTCTCCCCTGCTTTCACATACAGGGAGAGAAAGAGGGAGGGAGGGAGGGAGGGAGGGACTTCCGGACAACATCACTGGAGAGCTGCAAAAACTGTTCTCAGTACAAAAAATGAAAAAAAAAAAAAAAGGTTCATATAGATGGCTGTCTCAACAATGCACTTTGGTAAAACCTAGCCATAAAACTTTGCAATATTCCAAAGAGAAATTGCTCTGTGTGAGAGTCATGCATTATCTTGCTTAATTTCACCCCCTACTCCTGCTTAGGGGCATATTCACATCTCTCATTTTGATCAGAGGATGAAAATGTCCGATCTAGTCTTGTGTACATGACATAGCTGTTTGGGCTCATCCCCCGTCTGTGTTTTTGCCACCTTTCTGAGGTTGGAATTGAAAGTTTACTGATTTTTGGCCAAGTTGAGATCTGTTTTGTTCCCTTTAAAACCAAGCTATGCACCAACAAACTAGTGAGCACTGCTTAGTCTACTGCCAATCCTAATCTCTTAATTGTGGTTGAACAAGTGTTAGAAATCCATTCTGGAAAGAGCTGAAGAAAGTCTTCTGGACACTGTTTCTGCTTATTTTGTTCATGGAAACATGCTTGGCTTCAGAACCGATTTTCCCATGACAGAGAGCATTAGACTGATTACTCTGCTGTGTTTGTCTCACTATGTTTCTCTACCTTCAGCTGTGTTGCTTCATTTTATTTTTCAGATCTAAGAAGTGGGTCCAAAAGCTTTACTGCTACTATAATCAGCTCCTGATCCCCCTTTCCGGTGCAAATTTCTACTCCTGGTAAACTGCCGTGCCTCCAGAAGAACTAGGAGAGTCCATTCTGGGCCAGTCCCCAATATTCCAGGGGCAGAATGCTGAAGTATCCTGTGTGTACTTGTAAAAGCAATATTCTCATGACTCTCCCTGCCAGAACCTACCTACCCTCCCAGGACTGGACATGTCTAAATGCCTTTCTCTGCCCAGTCTTTGCTTGCAAAGGCAGGTATGGCTGGGCACCTGCCAAAGGCCCAACCGCAGCAGAGGTCCACCAGGGAGAATTTCCTGAACGTCCTCCTCTTTATCATACCAACATGCCTGCTCAGCTGCCTCTTACTCTGGCCGGACAATGGTGCTGGTCAGGTGAAGGGGGGGGGAGCAGGAAATGTGACATTCTGCCCATGGCCGTGATTCTTTTTCAGGATCCAGAACAAATAGGAACACTTGTGGGCAAAGTTGAAAGAGCTTTATTAACAGACTCTAGAGAAGAGACTGTGAAGGCATGGTGGACAACGCTTGCATACCTGCTGCTCTCAGGAAATGCTCAAGGAAATAACATCAGATGAATGAATGGCTGGCCCATGGCTCCTTCTACAACTAGGTCCATGCTGAGGCTCTGCTTTTGCGAAGATTCCCTAACCTTATACAGGTTTTCTGTGTGTTTGCCATAAGCTCAGCTGCTCTCATTAAACTTGACAAAATCAGTACAGTATGTTTTGCTGAAACACAGAAACACACACCGCAGATAACCAGTTGAAGTATCTTAAAAGATAACTGCAAGTACATCTTGGACTTTCCCATGTCAGGCCACTGGCTTTGGCAGGTCCATCCTTAAGCTGGTTGGGGTACTGCCCAGAGACCTTTGTTCGCAGCCCATATCTAATTTAAGCTTATCATAACGATTGGCAACATCTCTCTAAGCAATTGAAGTATGGCCAACAGATACTTCCTAGGCCTCTGCTGGCATTTTGATGGAATTCAAGAGTATCTGAAAACAAAGTAAGTTAGCAAGCTTCTCACAGGAGACTAATGGTCTTTGGTGCTACACACCAGATAGTGAGACACAGCAAGAGACTGCAAACCCGGGCCCAAAGGGGAAGCAGAGGCAAGAATGGCTATACAGAGAAAGCCCAGCACCTAGGAGAAGTAGGTTAGGCCCCACTTAAGACAGGGGTCCTCAAACTTTTTGACCAGGGGGCCAGTTGAAAGCTGCTGGTGCTGGGTGTGGGCCGGAAAGGTGGAGCCTGGTCATGTCCGTGAGCCGGGGAGGGGCAGTGTGTGCGTGCGCGCACTGAGGCAGGGGTGGGGTAAGCGGCGAGCCATGGGCAGGCGTGTGCAGCAAGGGGAGGTGAGACATGGGCGTGTAGTGAGGGGAGGTGAGGCGAGGCGGGGGCAAGTATGCGCCGCAAGGTGGGCTCACAAGGCAGTGGCTTGCTCGCTTGGGGATCGTTTTCTTTGAGAGAGCAAACTGCTGTCTCCCGCATGCGGGATGAGGTGGGTGGCAGCGGGCGCACGCGCAGGCCGGATCCAGCCCCCGGGCCATAGTTTGAGGACTCATGCCTTAAGATCACAGTCATCTCCTGCCTTTTTCAACTACGGTCTGTCCAGCAGGGAAGCAGTAGCAGTGACAGGAAAGACCATGATGAGGGATAGCAGCTGGTGACCATGCTGGGAAGAAGGACGATTCTCTGAAGGAAGCGAACCCTTGAGGGCAACTTGTCCAAAGGCTCTCCAAAACCAGAAGGTGGAGTGCTTGTTGTGCAACAGCCTGTCTCAGTTTTAGCTTCTTCAATAAGGGTTCTGTATTTCACCAAACCTGAAACCTGTACAGATGCTTAATGACACATGGATCCGAACTGATATTAACTGAATTTATTATCATGTGATCACCATATACGATTAATGGAATTCTATTCCATTTATGCCACTTGTAACACTCCATGTTCTCCTGATTCCTGCCACTTGCCTTCTGTTTCTTACCACAGGAGAGCAGTTTGTCTGGAAAAGTTGGAATAGCTGCACAATATCTTTTGATTGGTAATCCAGGAACCATCTGGCTGGATCCACCCCTAGTTATATTTATTGCAAAATGGCTTCGACTTAAGACACTTATGCTGCAGTATCTGTTTGGATAGGTTGCTTCCAGAATTCATGGAAGGAAATTTGATACTGCCATATTGTACAAGGAACTGATTTGTACTGGGTCAAGTTGCAACTGTGCCCTGCATAAATTGAACCTCCAGAGAAGGCTTTCCCAACCTACTGCCCTCTGGATGTGTTTTGCTACAACTCATATCAATCCCAGTTGCCATTCCCAATTATCATGCAGTTATCACCTTCAGAAGGTAGGTGATAACTGCGCCTTCAGAAGGTAAAGTCTTTGAAACGTTAAACATACACCCCCCCCCCCGCCTATAATCTTTGAGTAGATCCTGGGGAAGGTCCACCAAAGGTAGGATGTGCCTTGGCTCTTGGAGCCACTCAAGACGTGCCAGTTTGCACAGCAGCATGTGTGGCGTGGTCCACAATGGGGAATGTTAAAAAAGCCCCCATAAAACAGAGTGCTGCAGCCTCCCTCTGCTTGTGAATGAGCTCTGCTGCACCAAATTGACTGGTGGGCAGCTCTTGGTGAGCCTGCTTTTGCAAAAGACAGCTTTGCCACAGCAGGAATTCTGAGATACAGATCTAAAACGTGCTGATTAGCGGAGCTTTTGGGAGCAGAGAAAATGGTGGAAGGGGAACAGGGATCCATCTCTGAGGCAGAGTTAAAACAGGATATTTGAGGCTCTTATCTAGAGTAAAGTGATTGGACAAGTATCTTGTCTAACCTTGCCAAGGTGGATGGCCATGGATGGATTAAGGCATAAGCACAGAAGCTACGTGACTTAGACTTAATTGCCAGAGTCAAAATGATCAATTATGTTAAATGTTGTTTAAGAAAAGAACAAATATATAAAAAAATGTTAGGAGCCATTAAACACGAAGCAAAATGAAGTTGCAACCAAGATGCATTTTGTATTTTGATAGTTATTACAAACAGACTTAAATTGAACATAGCTTTATTTATCCATTCATTCAAATTATATACTGCCCTACTAGCCATAGGCTCTCAAGCTTTCAGTTGGAAGATATATTCTGGGGATTCATTCATCCTGTAAATTCTAAACCTTTCCAAACTTTCTACCTTTGGAACAAATTTACAAAAAAAAGGCAATGAGGAGCTAGCCAAGACTTGCCAAGCTTCTAACCCAAAACACTCTGTTCTGTTTTACTGCAATTGTGTCATACCTAGCTTTAAGGTCAAGGCATTGTTCCAACATAAAGGTTTAACAGGAGAAGGAAAGGAAGTGTAGAGTAATACATACAGTCACTAAATTATATACTAAAAGTATATGACAGATTTAAAAAGTAGTGGATTAAAAATTTCAGAATTGGAGAACATTTGGGAAAACAAAGAGGTGTTCATCTACCACTACAACTTCCACAAACCCACATAGCCCTGTGTATGTGTGTACATAATGTTTTAGGGCTTCTCCAATTATTCTATGAATTCAATGAAAAACAGACATTGATGTGCAGATGCCATGCAGTTGCCGGTATATTTGGTGCCAGAAGACCTGTTCCTTGTTTGGCTTTCAACTGTGATTACAGAAAAAGCACCTTGTGCAGGAAAAACAGATGTTATTTTTTAATCTAAGAGCTCCTTCTCACATTGATTTTTCTGGAACAGGATCTCGTACAGGATGCCTGCAGGAGAGCCTGGTCACTAGGAGGTTCCTTGCCATGCTGCCATCACCCTGGGTGGAAACCGACTGATGCTTGAACGGTGGGAGCCATGGCCTTTGATTCTCCCATGGGGGTTGTGCTTCTACTTTGTCTGGGTGGTGTGTGGAGGAGCCACGTTGCAGCAGCTTCTAGGCTGTACAATAACATGAGAAAGGACCCATGGAAGGTATGAGCCTACGCCCCAGTTCATGTAGCAGTCCTTGCTTAGGTCACCCTTTCTTGTGTAAAGAAGCACTGTACACAAAGATACTATGGTTCAAGGAAGGCTAGCATAGAGAGCATTTGGGGCGGCGGAGGGATGGATGGATGGATGGACAGTGTGCTTGCTGATGAGGATTAGTTTTGTGAACATATCACTCCAGTTCTTGCAAGTTACATTGGCTGCCGGCAGCCATCCATGCCCAATTCAAAGTTCTGACAGTAACATAGCCCTAAACAGCTTGGGGCCAGGATATCTGAGGAAATGTCTATTCCCAGATCTCCTGCCCCATCACTGAGATCTTCACTGGAGGCCCTTCTCCAGAACTCTCCCCACAATGATGTGAGGGGGGAGATGGCGAGGAGAAAGACCTTCTTGGTAGTAGCACCTCACCTGTGGAATCTACTTCTATTAGAGATCTGTCAGTGTCTTTTCTTTTAAAAGGTAAAGGTTTCCCCTTGACTTTAAGTCCAGTCAAGCCTGACTCTGGGGGCGATGCTCATCTCTGTTTCCTAGCCGAGGGAGCCAGCATTTGTCCGCAGGCAGTCTCCGTGGTCATGTGGCCGGCATGACCAAACCGAAGTGCACGGAACGCTGTTACCTGCCCACCGAAGTGGTACCTTTTCATCTACTTGCCTTTGCATGCTTTCAAACTGCAAGGCTGGCAGGAGCTGGGATGAGCAAGGGGAACTCACCCCGTTGTGCAGATTTGAACAGGTGACCTTTCGATCAACCAGCCCAGCAGCACAGCGGTTTAAACTACTGCACCGCCTGCAGTCCCCCCATTATTTATTTTTTTTTAGACACCAATTAAAAGCTTTTGTATTCAGTAACTATTTAATGAATCAGCGAATTGGTTTTTAGTGGTCTGTTACATTGCTTTTACTGTAGCTACTGCCATGTTAAAAATTTTAGCTGCCAAGCAATTTTATTTAAAGTGATTGTTTTAAATGGTTTATTATTAATCAGATGTCTAATGTTACTGTCATGTTTCTTCTTTTATTATGTTATTGCTTAAATTGAATTGTTTTATCTGCTTTTGTACAAAGTAAGCCACCCAGAGAGCCGTATGGCTAAGGGGTGTGGCATGCAAGGATAATACATAAAGAGATTAGCTTGGGAATGCTTGAAGGGCACTCTTTGATTGTTTAGATTCAAAGATCTACCAAAAATCAATGCAAAGCCCCACGACCTTCCAAACTAGATGAACTTGTAATTGTAAGCGATGCTACCCTCTCCTTTCAATGAATTAACTTAATCAAACTATTTATCTAAAGGAAAACATTTCTTAACTTCTCAGCATGTAGGAAACTTTTCTGCACCATGCTTGAATGTGCTCAGATGTCATGAAGGTTAGTGTTAATCCCTTCTGTATATGTTCAATCTATCTCCACAGGCGCCCATTGTGTGTACATAGGGGTACTTATTACAATAAGGGTCACATCTTCAATGAAAATTCATTGGCATCATTCCACTGATTTACAGAGCTTTCCTGGCATTATAGGCACAAACCTCAGCTGAACAGCTGAGCTGTGTTGTTTTTACAGTACATATATAGTAATCCAAAAACAGGGTGAACTATTTTAGCAACTGTTTGCACCCAATGGACCTTTACAGGACCCCACCATTAGAGAACTAAACAGAATGAGAGACATTCTAGCCTTGGCATGATTGACCATGTTTGCTTTATTTTGCTTCCTTCTCAACCTAATGTCTAGGTCACTTATTTAACTCCAAAAACTGGTATGCTGCCAGTTGGCACGCTTGGGAGCCGTATTTCTGGAAACAGATTAACATTCCCTCCTTTCCCATCATCGTAAAAGGATCCAGTTCTGCTATGTAATTTGATTCTGGATTTTGTCGATTTGTGTGATTGTATGTTATTATTATTTTTTACATAATAAATGATGTGAATTGTATTGGTAAATCTTTTACACCAGGTGCAGATTCTACCTGGGGGTGGAGGCACAGGTTTAAGTTGTGATTCCAAGCATAGTGAGCTGTAAATTGTAAACACGCTAGAATGAGCTAGTTCACACAAATGACAAAGGAAATGGCAAAACTGTTCCTAGGGACATCCAGATGAGGCTTTTATCTCACCACCAGCCTTTCTTATTCATGGAGTTGTACAGGGGGCAGTCATTGTTGTATTCCCCTTGTAACCTTACCACATTTTCCCACCGCTTCTTCATTTTGTATCTTATTGCCGAAAACCAGTTGAGGAGAAAAGAGACAAAATTTCCGCTCGGTGCCTTATAACTGGTAGCATTAGGGTCCATTTTTCTTGACGTACTCCTGGACCCTGGGTAAGCCCAAGCCATTTTGCCAGGGCTTGTGGCAATTGGACACAAGTAACTAGAGAGCACCAGGTTGAGGAAAGCTGTTCTGTTCTGTGCTTTATTGTTATTCCCAATATTTAAACTTGTGTTTGGTTGATGAGCCCAAATCTAACATTTACATGAATGCTATTGTTTTAAGTTTGTATTCCAGAAAATCTGTGAAGAAGTTGGTCCTCACTTTTTGGTGAGCTGGATTTTCAAAAACTAGGTGTGATGTTCATTTGTTTCAAGTCAGATAGAAATTAGAGGCAGAAATACATGAACTGGCCTGATGCCCATCTGAAAGCAGCAGAGACAGGACTATGAATAAGAGCTACTGCTTTGAAATAGATAATTATCTTCTTTCCTAAGGCCAGAATTCCATCCTTCTGTAGCAACAAACATCTGGCTAACTTCCTAGATGAACATTCCAAGTTAAGCATTACTACTTAAAAACTGACAAAACACAAACAAAAACTAACCCTCCTGCAATATTTCAATTGAAAATATATGTGTGTGTATCTACAGCAACAAATCTGGCCCTTTATGAAATCTGGGCCTGATCCGTACGGACAGTTACACATGTGTACGGACTGTATACATTTTTCAAATGGATGCATTAATGGAAGCATGACTGATTGACTAAAGAATGTGTGGGTTTCATACATTTACACAGTGGTCTTTGCACTGGCTTAGAGGTCTTGCAGTGTCATGGTAATAGGACTAGACTGGGACTCATGAGATCTGGGTTCTAATCCCCATTCAGCCACAAAACTCTCTGGGTAGCTTTTGGCCAGTCAGTGAATCTCAGTTTACCCCATAGGGTTGCTGTAAGGATCAAATGGGGAGGAAGAAGATCATGCCAGCTGCCTTGGGTTCCTGGAGGGAAAAAGGATTGGATTAAAATGTAAAAACCAACCAACCAACCAACCCCCCCCACCCCTTTTTGTAATGTTACCATGCATGCGCTTTTCTTTCATGTACTGCCAACCTGGAAATGTTCAGATTTACAACCTCAAATTGGATCCTTTCCCACATCTGCATGCAGAAGGTGCAGACTGGGTAAAACTACACACACAACCTAACACACCCATCTCCAGTTGTTATCTTATATAATTATATAATTTGCGACATTGCACTGATGCATTCCAAGGCTCTTCCACCCCCCTGCCCCCAAGCAGTCTCATTCAATCGGACAGAAAAGAAATGGCTTTGCAACAGAAATTCAAAGGAGAAGACATTTCACAGACACCTGCATGGGCTGGCTTCAGGGTTCTTGCCTTTATCTTGTGAAATGGCTGAGGACAATCTTTCACCGTACAATAATCTCTCTGGCGGCCTGTAGCTTCCTCAACTTCCCACACTCAAATTGAGGCCCAGGGCAAGGCAACGTGAGGTAATTCTACCCAAAGGGCTTTTTCAGAGCAGAAACAGCAGGGAGTATGATGAAGAAAGGTGTTACAGAAAGAAACACACACACAGGACCATCAGGCACCCCACAGTGATTATGTAACTTTAAAATGAAAAACAAAACCTTAATTCAAAACTGATTCTGTATTGTCCTGTGTATGAAGCCAAAAAATAGAAGCTACTTCCTTGGATATATTTCTAAGATCAGAGATCAGATTTTGGAAAGGAGATTCTGGAAAGACCTACTTCTTGCACGCCACTTGTTCCCCGCATCCACTGCAGGGCTTGCAAGGCAAGAGTAATATTATCAGCACTGGCATTACAGACCAGAATCCCATAACACTTGAACCCAGGGGCACCTTGTGAAGCTGATTAGTGGGAAGTTTGGGAGCTCTGGGCAGCTTTAAAGGGGGATTGGAGAGATTTCTGAGGACTGGCTACTAGCCTTGTTGGCTTTGTGCTACCTGCTTGACCAGGGGCAACCTGCCTGCATACCCCACTTGCTAGGCTGCTTGGGATGGAGGAGATCTTGCACCCACCCTGCTTGAGAGATACTATAGGCAGCTGGTTTGACACCGTGTGTACAGAAATGGATCTTGGGTCTGACCCAGCATGGCTTTCCCTATATTCTTACATTTTTAACAATTTAGCATTTGGGAGATTCTGTGGGAGGTGCAAAGCCTTGAAGAAAAACTACTCAAGTTATTTATTTATACATACATACATTTATAGGCTGCCTATAACTGCCGAGGCCTTCCCAGGTGGCTTACAGTATGTAAGTCGAGCTAAAATTTACAGAAGAGATTTTTCTTTTTCTCATCTCCCTGGACAGAAAAGGGCACTTCACTGAATTACCTCCAAAATTTTTTCACCATTAGTTTTTGTAGTCGCTACATTTCATCTTCCTCCACAATGCCCAAGCGTGATGCGGGTGTGGAACGTCGCAGATGATGCAAACCGGGGGCTGGGTTGCCAACACGCCTGATGCTGTTACTACTTGTAGGACCCTACAGCAAAAGCACCTCCAAGGAAGGAAGGAAGGAAGGAAGGAAGGAAGGAAGGAAGGAAGGAAGGAAGGAAGGAAGGAAGGAAGGAAGGAAGAGGAGCTGTGCTAGAATCCCTGCCAAAGACAAAACCCACCTGTGGGAAACCCACCTGTGGAGGATTTCTTCCCTTCCTCCACCCCAATTTGGTGGAATTTCCTCCCTTCAACTTCTCTGCCCACAAATACAGCAGAAACACTTGAGAGGCCATTTGTGCATCCAAGTTGGAAACTTCACTGTGAAATGACCACGTACATTTTTTTCTCAATATGGAAAGCACAGCTGAATGCTAAAATTACAAGTCTTGCCCTTTGGGGGACATGGAAAGTTGAAATTCTGCAACTCGGCTGTGTATCATTATGGAGAAAGAGTTGTAATGGTAGCTGAAATGGATCGCTTTTATTCCATTCCATTCCAACCCTACTGCAAGCTTGCAAAGTTTTCAGACGGTCTTTTCTTTCATATGCCTTTAGGAGTGCAGGGACCTTTGCAGCTCCTCTCCTTCCTAATCAATTTTTTTAAAATTTTTAAGCCGAGATGCACCGGGTTTTAATATTTTTATTGTATAATTTTTATATGCTTTTGTTTGTTTTTGTTGTGAGCTGCCCCGAGGCTTTGTTGCGATGGGGGCGGCATAGAAATGTTTTAAATAAATAAATAAGCAAATAGGAAAATGGCTTATTCAGATGATGGATCCGTCTAGTCCAGCCAGGGATGGGTGGTGTCTATCCTGGATTCCAAACAGGGAATTTTCCAGCCCTACCAGGGGATGCTGGAGACTAAACCTGGGACTCGTCTTGCATCACTGAGATGCAGCCCCTCCCATAGAGGGGCTTTTTCCCATCCCGGCACTGTGTCTGTAGCTGGAATGGATACTGCTGGCATAGGAAAGAGCCACCACTTGGGCTCCTGCCATGTGACAACAAGTGTATGACACGCCACATGGCTGAGGAAAGCGTCATGATACAGTGGTCCCATGTCAGAGAAGATCATCTAGAAAGGGCTCTCAGACTGCAGTTTTGCAAGACGTGAGGGAATAAAGCAGCACCCCATGTAGCCCTTGCCCCCCTCTTCCCCCAGACCCTCACTTTGGAAGAGATAGCTGGTTGTTTTGTTGCTGTCACCCCATTGGCTTAGCTTCTGATCTTCTTAATTCCAGGAGGAACCTGAAAAGTTGTGGTAAAGGCACTTCTCTCAATTATGTAAGCTGTCTTGCTCTCCTCCTGCCATCGCATATAAAGATAAGGTGGATTGTGAGGGCTTTTATAAAGAGCGGATCTCCACTTAGTGAAATAATTTGGTCTCTCTCCTTCAGGAAGGGAGACTCAGGATTTTGGGAAGGGACACTGCTGTAACACAACACAGCCCTTCGCCTCAGTTGTGCTAGTTAGCTGATTTATAAACTCCAATACCGAGTAAGATTTAGATTTTCTTTCTTTCTCTTTCTTTTTTTTCCTGCAGAGAGTTCCCTCACCCTAGCCTAGAGGCATTACTGTCAGCTTTAAAAATCTGTCAGTATATAAACTATCTGGATATAGTCACAACTTGTTGTCCCAGACCTTATTAATCCTCAAGCTGTTTAAATTTAAAAGCTGCTTTTTGACATAAAATCCACTGTAAATCTGCACTCCCTGAATTTCTTCTGACACGTCAGGGTGACATTTTGATATTTTTGTTTTAAGGAAGTCCCTGTACTCAAGCTTAATCTCATTACCTGTTACACAGACATTCATTTTTTCTCCCTCGGACCAGGGATGTAGCTCACTACAAATTATGGTGTCATTGATCTGCCAAAGTCATCATCCAGAAGGGATTTTCCTAGCAAGCCAATATCAAATTCAGAGACAAGATTACCATAATTTCAGAGCTGGCATCTCATCAGCCTCAGGGGGTCCTTTGTGTGACACCTCTTTGTTCTGCAAAGCAACTTGCTTGAAGTTAAGAAAATGGGTCTTCCAGCTTAAGTGAAGACTCCCACTTGGTGGTTTTTTTCAGTCCAGGCTTGTTACGGTGTAAGTGGAGAGCAGATGCTTCTTCAAAGCTTGTAAGCAGGTGACATTAATTTCAATTTTATTTGCAAAGGAGACTTTTTTATTATCTAAGTGGCATTCCCCCTCCCCCAGAGGAGTTGGGCTAATTTGGACCTTCTCCAAAGGACTCTTTTCTCTTTCTAGGTCACCCTGCCAGACAGGTGGGGGCTTGTGGTGGATGGGGGATGAGCTTTGTGAACAAAACAGAATTGGTCTGCATTTTCTGAAGCATATTTCCAGTTTGCAATATTAGAGAACAGCTCCTCACGTCCTTCTTTCTAGTGTTGTAAACCAGAAACATGTTGCCTCTACTTAGGGTAAGAAGCATGTAGAAAGGCAAAAAAATACAAAATACTGGGAGCAGCTGCCAGATGAGTCTTTTATGATGCCATCTCTTGCCTTACTCACAGAATTTTATTGCTGTGGTGGGGAATGGTTTCCGGATGCCTTCCGTTTACACTGGTAATGCTTTCATGTTCTCCTACTCCTTCTTCCATCTTTTTTTCTTACTGCAGATAATCCATTAAGAATAGAAAAGATGGAGGAACTGCACACGGTCTTAGAAGCACCTGGCATTATTTATTGATCATCCAAGCATTTAATGGCATCAGAGAGCACTTAAAAATCACAGAAATCTTAATCCAAGCAAATGAACTTCAGAGCTCAGAAGGATGGAAATGGTTCTGTCCATTGTGAGAGCCACTTGAATGCTTTCTACTGACAAAAGACGAATTGTGTTCCTCTGGGCTACCTGCTGGTGGCTTGTGCCCCTTCTCAGATTACAGAACCGAAGGTTGTCCCTATTGGAAGTTTTGGTTCAACATTTCGCTTGGTCTTTTTCCCCGCCTTCCTTTTAATATTGGCGCCCTCAATAGTGAGGACATCATTTTAATACTAGAGTATTAATATGCACACTGGGTTGAGGCAGCAAACACATCCTTAAGAGAGTAAGGGTTTCAGACTGCTTTTGCCAGAAGGTAATCAGCCAAGCCAGGATGACAGCATGCCGGTGGCACTCTCTCTTGTTGCAGAAGTGTTGCCAGCACAGATGTTTAAACTATGGATGCCAGTAGCATAACATGCTGATCGGAAAGCCCCAAGTGACCCAAAGAAGTTGAAACCAATTAAGATAACTTTAATTGTGCTTAGCAAATCTTGTAGTCTTGTTTTAAGTGCTATAATCCAATGAAACTCTTAGGCAGGCATCTAAGGAGAACGTGTTGTGTGACAGAACTCCCCTTGCAAAGCTCCCCTCCATCAAAATGCTGTTTGGAAACAGCCGACACTCAGATTCTGCTCCCCGTTCCCCAATAATTCCATCTGTTTATGCCTAAGGACTATTGTATCAACAGGCCTGACTCCTTCAAATGCAAAGCTCATGCTCATTGCCATGAAGTTTGTGCAGAAGAACCACCTGGTGGATCATGCCCTGAATATGTTCTCCCACTCATTCTGTTGGGATCCTTTGTTAAACAGAGAAGTATCTGGGGTTTTTTCTTTGTTAGAGCCATGGGTCAAAATATTATCCCTAAGCAGAACCTGCTTTCTCTTTTTAAATCTGCTGGAGCACATGAGAAGTTCAGGGATTCTATCTTTTTCTCTGGAGTATTTTTAAGAAAAACAGTTGACATATGACGTTATGCACAACAAAGAAATGCAGGTGTCCTTTTAAATTAAAAAAAAACAGAAATGAGTGTAGGAACAAGCACTTTTGATACCTGAGATGCATTTGGAGACTAGAAAAATAAAGAACATCTCCCTGATGACAACCAGGTGGGAAGAACTAGATTATTTACATGTATAAATTAATACCAACACATGGAAATGAATGCTGAAAAAAGTGGTGGAAAACTCTCAGAGGACATTGTTCTTGGTGGTATTTGAAAAATAATATTGCAAGAGCCCTGATGAAGTTTAAAGGTGAATGGAAGAAGAAATAGTAAAAGACAGTGTGTCAATCACACTTCAAGAAATATCTTGTCACTATTCTCCATGGTATTTGTTCCACTTCAAGATATACTCAAGAGCAGCTGAGGCTATGATATCTATTATTGCAATATTGCATGAGAGACCGATAGATCATAGTGTGAGATCATCAGCAACTGTCCAAATTGCTATAATGGCAAACCACTCACAAAGTGCAAGAACACTTATAAGAAACAAAATAAATTCATTTATTCCAAATATTATCATGTCTTCTTTTAATGGAGGGCTCCTTTTCTATGGGCAGTGTCCACTCCTCCCCATGAGCCACTGGGACCCACTGCTAACACATCATGAAGCTAGCAGTTCCAACCGTAGCTGAAATATTCAACTACAAGAAGGGGCAGGCCAGCAGACCTTGCAGAATGATGTTCTGCTGATTCTTCCCCATTTGGCAATGAGTGCATCCATTTGCTTCCAGAAGGTACAGGTAAATGAGGAATGTTTGAGACTGCTGAGAATCTCCAAGCATCATCTTGTCAATTGTCTTACACCTGGTTTCCATTCACGTTTGCTAAAACTGCTCATTGTGTGAAAGGGAAAACTGTTAAGTTGCAAAAAATCCCTTAAGTTGCACATATTTTTCCAGTGTACTAAAGTAGGGCTGATTCA
Organism: Varanus komodoensis; assembly: GCF_004798865.1. Lineage (NCBI taxonomy): Eukaryota > Metazoa > Chordata > Lepidosauria > Squamata > Varanidae > Varanus > Varanus komodoensis. The sequence continues at coordinate 37,488,484 of NW_025335568.1, forward strand.
GCTTGTTGGGAAATTTTATCCAAACAGAATAGGCAAAGTTGTGCAAATCTAATGCAACATATATTTTACGATTTGCAAACATTTTCAGTTGACACATGCTTGTGTTCACACTTGTGATCACAGCTGAGGTTTTAACAGGACAGGCTAATACATTTTGTGAGCAAAAAGAACTTATTTATTTATTTATTTATTTATTTATTTATTTATTAAAACATTTTTATGCAGTGCTATTTTATGCAGTGCTATGCAGTGCTATTATCATACAGTGCTATTTCCAGGGTTGCTTTTGCAACTTTGTTTTGCATAGACATTGGGTCCATTGGCTCCTGATCAAATGGAAGCACAGTTGCAGTACTGGATACTGTCTTAGATACTTTAAATATTGGTAGCCAACCTGAGCCCTGAGAATACAGTGAGCCTGTATGACAAACCCTTCTTATTTGTTAGTTGATTCCAGTTAGGTGGGATCAGCCATATGATTTATGGCCAAACAAAGTACACTCACTCTGTGATTGCATTTAATGTGCTATTTTCCGTTTAAACAAGAGCTTTGGGTGGAAATCAGACAGCAACCAGGACTACTACAGTGTGAAAGAAGTGGGGATAACATATTCTTCTTGCCATGGGCCCACCAAAGATTGAATACAACCCTAGCAATTTTTTGCCAGACCCATGGGAGGTAGAAGGATTAATTCTTTCTCTGTGTACCATTGAACTGATTACTTTAAACAAACAAACTCTCGTTCAGTTATTTTATATGCAATTGCACATTTACTGCCAATACAAAACAAAAAAACCATGTCAGAGAAAACAATGGCTCACTTAGAACACTATTAACAATAACACAGAACACTTTTTGGCTCCGCCAAACCATCTGCCATCCTCCACATATGCTGCTCGCATGGATGACATTTCTTTCTACCAACTTCTCTCCCACATACTGTCAGCACCCTTTTGGATGCATGTTTGATAGACCGTATTCTGCCTTTTTTAACTTCAGTGCTACTGAAATGGTTTCAACTCCAAACCAAAGACTGGGGAATATTTTGTGCAGTCCCAGTGTACTCACATAATACTCAAAGTGCAAGGACAGAGAAATAGTCACCTCGGTGACATTGCAAAGTAAGAACAGTGCATGTTGAACAAAATCATACAAGTGCAGAGTTTAGAACTGGGTGTACAGCTCACTTAATAGTTATCCCAAATACTCGGGATCAGGATTGATTTGTGGTTTTTCGGAGATCTTGTGGCCATCAAAGAGGAATGGTGGGTAGGCTTTCTAGTAAACACTTGCAGAGATTTCAATCCACAGTGTAGCTTTATGACTCCCTAAACTCAAAATTATGCAAAATAATGTTGGCTTAATCTGAATAACTTGTACAGGTTGCATGTTTATTTGGCTCTGAAGCAATTGGTCATCAGTGGCACACAAAGAGAAAGGAGTCAGATTAAAAGCTTCTTTGCATGCTGTTTGAGGTGGAGCCAGGAAACCTCTGAAGGCGTTCTGCATGGTAAAACTACTGGTTACTCTCAAATCAGTCACCACACAACCAACCATTTAAAACATTCACTTCCATTGTATTCTATCATGGACATTGAAGAAGGAAGTTTGGTTCTCAGTAGTCCCCATGAGTTTCTATGGGGACTCAGTAAACTGGGAGCTTGGATCACAAGGTGCTCTTGCATCAACAGGAATAACTTCTGTTCATTCAGTCCCCATCCTCACATGTCATCCTCTTCCAGAGGGCCCCCAAACCTTCAGAAGAGATTTTTCCTAGGCTGACAGTTGGAAGATGGAGGTGGGAAGGTTGGAAACAAAGTACTATTCCCTTCATGGAAGAAAAGTCAGATTCCAAACTGCTGTGTTCTAGGATGCAGCCAAGAAGGCAGAAATCCAGAGATCACCCCAGGTTTAGTTCCACACCAATGGTATCTCCAGTATATGCTTTGCATAGACTTCTATAAGGGAAAAGACATAATTGCAAAAGTTTCTGAAAGGAGCAATACCTAGCTAGTAGCCTTGACAATCGGTTGTGCCACTCTGACTCATGGGGATCCCACAGGAGTACAATAGAGTGATTTCTCCTCTCCAGCATGGTGGCCTCTTACTGCAAAGTCCCCAGGGGGTGGGGTAAATTGCTCTCTAAATATAACACAGATATTCTTACTGATGTTTTCTCCAGCTCTGCTAATACTGCACAGCGAAACAGAGCACATGAGTGTGATATGAGTAACATAAACCGTGTCTTCCCACCCCCCTCCCTCTACTGCACCCTTAGGGAAATCTTTAAATGCTTGTACGTTCTGCCAGAATGAGAACAGCAAGTCCCACGAATTGTCCAAGCCTTGGTGTATTCTTCAGTACAAGCATGCTTGCATGTTCTGTTAACTTTGGATGCAATAAACTAAACGTTGGGAGGTTAAAATGTGTTTTGAAAGAAACAACAGCTGGTCTTTATTTGCTTGGTTTGGGATGCTTTGCTAGAGAATGATAATCCTGTTGCATTTCACTCCACTTAGTAACAGTATTATTCTATCAGGATTTTAGTCTTCTGGAAGGGACTCCTTAGCATTAGGAAGGGTGCAGAGTTGGAGCAGATCACTTGGATCCAAAAGCAGGATACAGACGAGGTTAAGTATTTAAAACACCAAAGGTTCCATAGGATAGATTATTTATTCAGGTTTGCAGGAGCTATGTAACTGCAGGAAGGCCACATGAAGGGGAGAAAAAGGGCAGAATACCATGGTAAATTCTACTACTTGTATATATGTGTACATAAACAAGTCAGTCTGCAATGAGACCATTCCAAGGAAACAGGATCCTGAGGAAATGTTCACACCCTTGGAATTCGCACCACTTGTAGGAGCAGGGTATAGTATTGCTGTAGAGCACTTTTCAGCAACCCACAACAGGGGGTGCCCTCCACAACAGGCAGTACTCCACCATTGGCCATGCAGGATATGGCTGCTGGAGGTATAACCCAGAAGATACAGAGGAGCAGGGTTGAAGAAACCTGCTTTAGACCGCTACTGTGTGAAACATGTCCGAGATAAAGGGCGACATGAGATGCCATCTTAATGCCTTGTTTGAATTCTGTGCTTAGGTTTGTTCATGTCTTTACCTCTAAAAAATAATATGGTTGGTTTAACTCTTTAGGCACTTATGTCATTTGTAGTTGTTGTATGTCAATGGGTTTCCTATCAAATTAACGAGTGCCGTCGGACTAATGGTGACCCTATGAACGAATATACTCCAAAGTGTCCTCTCCTTCATAGCCATGCTCAGCTCCCATAAACCCAAGGCTGTGGCTCCCTTTATAGAATCCATCTCACATTTGGTCTTCCCCTTCCCCTTCTTCTGCCATGAACTTTCCCTAGCATGATTGTCTTTTCCAGTGAGTTTTATTTCAGCTTTGTCATTTTTGCTTCCAGGGCAAATTCTGGCCTGAATGGCCTAGAATCCACTTGTTCATCTTTCTGTTGGTTCAGGGCATTTGCAAAGCTCTCCTATAGCACCATGTTTCAAATCCATTTTCATCCCATCAGCTTCTCCACTGTCCAGCATTCACATCCATACGTACTGATCGGGAATACAATGGTGTGAATGCACTTGGCCTAGCTATAGAGTGAAATGTCCTTGCTCTCGATGATCCTTTCTAGTTACTTTGCTATCCTTCTATCTCAGCTAAGGTATGCAAAAGCTTTCACAATTGACTCCTTGTCATTAAAATCACATAACTGTTCTGTAGTCAAGGGTTTTTCTTTCTGTTCTGTTCCATTCCATTCTGTTCCATTCTTAATATTCAGCTGCAGTCCTGCTTTTTCACCTTCTTCATTCACTTTCATCAGAAGTTGTTTCAATACATTGCTGCTTCCTGCCAGTAAGATGGCATTATCTGCATATCTTATAGTACTGATATATCTTCCACCAATTTTAAGTCCTTTCTTTGATCTAATCTAGCCTTCCTTGTGATACATTTTGGGCATATATTGAAAAATCAGAGAGATAAAATACAGCCTTGTCTGACACTGTTGGCTATAGGAGACCATACCATTTCTCCATATTCTGTCGTAATACTAGCTTCTTGTCCTTATTACAGGTTGTTCATCAGGATAATCAAGTGCTGAGACACATGCCCTATCTTTCTGGACTGCCCATAACTTCTTGCGACCTACATGGTCAAAGGCTTTGTTGTAGTCTGTAAAACACAGACTGATCTTCTTTAGAAATTTTTTGGTGTGCTCTAATAGCCAACGCATATTTGTGATCTGATCTCAAGTTCTTCTTCCTTTTCAGGATCCAGCTTGAATGTCAGGCATTTTGTTCTCCATATAGGGTTACATTGTTTGGTGTACCATCTTGAGCATCACATTGCTTACACGGGAAATTAGTGCAATGGCCCAATGGTTGCTACACTCCATAGAATCTCCATTCTCAAGATAGGCGTGTATATTGAAAGTTTCTGTGGGCCATTTTGTTTGCCATATCTCTCCTTCTGTTGGGCTAGTTAGGAGTTGCCTCTTATTGAATTGTCATAGAGATCCCATCTGATGCCATCTTAGGAGCCTGTCAATTAGAGGTGCTAGCTTGATGTCGCAGTTCTATACATGCTTCTGAGAAGACATGTATGGGATTGTGCTTTCAATCAGTTTAGCTGGTGAAGTAATCAAAGAAAACCTTTCTCAGTTTTGCCACTAACAGCATGTCCCAGGCAATGCAGGAAGATGCAGGCAGACCACTTTGTGAAAATTTCACTGCGCCAGAACTATAGCATGATGCCTGCAGCTGGAAGACATGATCTCACTTTTAAACTCTCCCCCACCCCCAGCTGCTGCCTCTCTGCCCAGCTTCCAACCAGGACAATATTTTTGTTCCAAAGCAAAGAGGATAGAATTTTGACTCTGTATGTGTCTGTTCTGACATCTGGGTTTAAAATTCATGCTTTTAGAATCAGATTTTCCTTTCTCCATTCTGAAGGTGTGAGCTGTTACAACTTTCAGGAGCATTAAAGGTTTTTTGAAAGCCTTTTTGTGCGTAACAAAAATGATAATGGTTTCCAATGCATCGAGCTGTTGCCACTTCCTTTACCTCCCCTCCTCCTCTTCTTCTTCCTATTTGATCTTAAATAGAATAGTTGATGTTGGAATTATGCAATGGATACTTGTTTATCAAATCAGAATGGTGAGAGAGGCTTTGGCACCTGGAACCATATTTAGTTCAAGACAGTTTTGGATGCAATATGACCAAGCCTCAGGACATGGTTTAATTTATATGAACAAGCAAGAATGATCCTTAGACATGCATGGAGGAGATCTGAAGCATCTTACGACTTTTCACATTGGCCTTGAAAAGGTCAAGCAGTTGTCAATGTTAAACTATTGTTTATGATCAAGCCATGGCTATAACTCTGGATTGTTTCAATAAACCACAGTTCAAAGAAATCACAGGGGCCTGGTTTACTGGTCAAGGCAATCCAAGTGGCTTATCACGAACCATGCAGCGTGCTTGTGCCTGCTGCTCCCTCTCCCACAGAGTTTTCAGAAAGATTTCAAGACAGAGTTGCTAAACAGCCTGCAAACACTTAATTTTACTTTTGTTGCCTGTTGTTTTTGCAAGCTAAATTTGGTCTCTATAGCACTCCCCAGCTGCCTTGAGCCCCATAAGTTAGGAAACCATTTATATGTAACCATTGTACTGCTCCGTAGCTCAATGGAGCAATTTGCCCTAGCAGCAAAATGGCAATTTGGGGCCGGTTTCTTTCCTTTGCCCTGCGGACTGCATCATGCCCTGTGGAAAAGAGCTTGTGGTTCCACACTTTGGTATCAGGTTTCCTCCTTATTTTCTATGTCTGCATATGCATTAAGTCCATCCCTTTAAAACCCATTCTTTTATCCAATAAGCATACAATGTGGTTTCAATCATGTATGCTAACTGTAAAAATCTCTGAAATAAACACAGCCGCATAGCAGAAAACAAAACACACATGCAGAGAGCATTATCCTCTGAAAAACTGACGGAAGTGAACATGGCTTCCAATGGCCATTTCTCTCCTTTGCCTTCTAACATTAGAAACTTTTGGGGGAGCATGGAAGGATTTTTATTGAGGCTGCGGTAGAGAAGGAAAGGGTCTGCTTCTCTTCCCTTTGGGTAGCAGTCTTGATGCTTCTGGGCCCCCTCCAAAGCACCTATCCAAAGTGGTGCTTTTGGTTTCGTTGTTTTAAGAAGCCTCTCACACCGTGCTGTGCTATGCGTGTGCTCTAACATGCTGTTTGGCCCTTAGGAAACAGGAGGGGCTCAACAGGTCATAAGTAATCGTAGTTATTTATTTCGCTTACGGAATGCTGCACCTGAGCATGTGAATATCACACCAGGAAAGCCACAAGTGCCAGAGGGTGCCAATCTATTATGAAATATCATCTTCCAGGAAGGGAGAACTTTGTGAGGCAAGTTATACTTTTGTATGCTGCAGACAAAGATTGATTCTCAAAAGATGAAATGTTCTCAATGCCCTCCAACTTTCCCCGGATTTGTCTGTGGATTATGGCAGAAGCAAGGCCTTTGCTCCTATCCTCTCTGCTTCTTTCTCCATATCATTAAGTAGAATTTAATAAGATATTTAAAGAGATCTAGCTGTTCAAAAACAGCCAAGAACAAATGAGAACTAAACCAAGGGGAAACTGAAACACATCAATTAATTGATTTTTGAAATTTGCAAGGATAATGTTACTGGATGAACCTTGGTTCAAGGCTAATAGGGAGAACTCAGCCTGTTCAGATGTGCAACTGACTCCTAACCTCAACCCTACAACTCATTCTCTTCCCCTTAGCCACCAGATGCTAATAATGATGACAGTGGAAGATAACTTGCAGCCTGTGATTCAGAGAAACACTTTGCTGAATAAAGAATGCTGCAAAGTAAGACTGGTGATTTTAAATTCAGCAATATAAAGCTCTAAATGATTTTCTCAAAGCCCCTCAAACTTTGGCATGTGTTTCCCTTACTCGTAGCTCATGTCTCAGAATACAGTAAAGATCTTGAGGTCCAGATGCTAATTATAATTCTAACAGGCATTCATTACAGATTTGGGAGTTGTTTTTACACATTTCTCAAGAGACTGTGTTTGCTGGAATGATGGCATGCAGCTGACAAGTAATTGATTTGCTGCCATAGCTACTGATTTAAAGTTTTTCTTTCAATTTTTCAAAAGACATCTATCAATCTACAATCTCTACAATTTAGTAATGCAATGGGTAGATAGCTAGAAATCTGTATATTAATATAAGCAAAATTATGTAGCTATTATCTACTTGATAAGTTGCAGGCATGGGAAACATGTGGTTCTCCAGACATGTTGGCCTGTAACTCCCACGATTCCTCTCCATTGGCTATGCTGGCAAGGACTGATGGGAGTTAAAGGCTAGAACCCATGGAAAACCACAACTTACCTAACTTTGTGATAAGAGAGAACTGAAAAAAGCACTATTCTTGGCTTTCGTGGCTAAAATAAAGCTTGTAGTCTTATAGGAGTCTTCTAATAAGTTCAACAATATGAAGCATGATTTCTGCCCAACCACCCAATGTATTTTTTCTGAGCTCCTCACTTCCAACACACTTTTATTTTCCTGAAAATGCATGCAAGCTCTAGTGGCTGCTTCTCATGATGTATTTATTCCAAATTATACATCCCACCATTTTATATGGAAGGCAGTGTTCAAAATTACAATAATAAAAAGTGATCAACAATGGTTCAGTGGCAATGCAAATAGTCTCCCTTGCCATTTGGATGACACAATTTAAAAAGAAGAAAAACAAACAAACCCAAGCCTTCTGAAATAACACAATTTTCAGTGTGCGCTAATGAGCACACAATATGGAGCTAGATACCTCCCTCCTTGAAGGCTATTTGACAACCTGGAAATGTTGTCAAATAGAAATGTTTTCTCTGGCATATCTATTAGCATAATCTTGGTCATTGCACTAGTTCATGTGGGAAGGGGAAATCCTTGACATTCCCTGATCCCAAGCCCTTTAGGAGGTCTAAAGACCAAGGCTACTGCCTTAAATTTAGCCCCAAAAGGAAGCAAACTGGCATGAAATGAAGCTGGCGTGCAACTGGTATAAATGGTCTGACTTGCTGATCGAAATATTGGTCTTGTCAAAATATTCTGGGCTAGACTGCCTTTAGGAGTAGTTCCATGGGTACAGAAAAGACTATGCGTAGCTCCTAGAATAATAGGACAGTCAGTGCAAGCAGCTTCTTGTCGTGTGGTATCCTACTGAGTTGTGAATGGCTTGTGAAATGGCTTGTGTGGGTGGAATCAAAGTACTGGATTTGACACTTGTGCAAAGATGAGAATGGGATTTCTATATGTGGCAAAAGCTTTGAAATAGTGGAATGGCATGCGTGGATACTATCATTTGATTGAAGCAGGACTGAAAATGTGAGCAGCCTTCATGAGAAGAGTCATGCCAAAGATGTACCAAACTATTCATAGTGTGGAGAAAGTCAATAGGAAGGCATTTTTCTCCCTATCTCGAAATACTAGAACCTGGGATGATGCCATGTAGCAGATTGGTTGGACTTTCAGGATGGATAAAAGGGAGTCCTTCTTCACAAACTCTGTAGTCAAACTATGGGATTCACATCCACAAGATGTAGTGATGGCTAATAATTTGGGTGGCTGAAAATTGGACTAATTCATGAAGAAGAAAAAACTGTCAATGGCTACAAGTCCTCATGGGCATATAGCTCTTTTATTATCAGAGGCTGAAGTCTTCACTGGTATCATAGGCAATGCCATATGTGCTCAGATGTATCATTTGCCAACAAAATATGGCAATGTCCTTGAACCATCCTAATAAGGGAGGTTTCTGATGAGCATGTAGCATGGTCTACAGCATCAGAAGCTGCCAGAACCCAGGGGATTGGGTGCATTCATGGAGAATAAGGCTATCAATGGCTATTAGACTTGATGACAAGAGGCTGCCTCCAGTATCAGAGGCAGTTTGCCTATCTGCACCAGCGGCTGGGGACGTGGCAGGAGGCTGCTGCTGCATTCATGTCCTGTGTATGGGATCCCATGGGCAGCTGCTGTGTGAACCAGATGCTGGACTAGATGGACCCTTGGTCTGACCCAGAATAAGTCTTCTTATGCTCCATCAGGTGTATATGCACTTAGTCTGCAGCAGTGGATTTGTGCATACAACTGACTGACACTGCAATGAAATGAGTGATGACTTTGCATGTGTGAGCTGGTCCTGTCCATTGCAGTCAGGGTGAAGGCTCCCTAGCATGACACCTGCCATTGCCACTACTTCTTTGTTGTTGTTAGTCACGAAGTTGTGTCCGACCCATTGCGATCCCATGGGCAACATTCCTCCAGGCCTTCCTGTCCTTCACATCCCCCGGAGTCCACTTAAGCTCACACCGACTGCTTCAGTGACTCTATACAGCCACCTCATTCTCTGCCGTCCCCTTCTTCTTTTGCCATCAATTGTTCCCAGCTTTAGGCTCTTCTCCAGTGAGTCCTTACTTCTCATTAGGTGGCCAAAGTATTTGAGTTTCATCTTCAGTATCTGGCCTTCTAAAGAGCAGTCAGGGTTGATCTCCTCTAGGACTGACTGGTTTGATTGCCTTGCAGTTCAAGGCAGGAGTCTCCGCCAGCACCACAATTCAAAGGCCTCAATCCTTTTGCGCTCAGCCTTCCTTTTGGTCCAGCTTTCACAGCCATACATTGCAACTGGGAAAACCATAGCCTTGACTATGCGCACTTTTGTTGGCAGGGTGATGTCTCTGCTTTTTAGTATGCTGTCTAGATTTGCCATAGCTTTCCTCCCCAGGAGCAAGCATCTTTTAATTTCTTGGCTGCAGTCCCTGTCTGCGGTGATCTTGGAGCCCTACCATTCCACAATTCTATGTATACATTTCCCTGATATAACATGGCTTTGAGGCTTCTTAAAAGGGCTTCTAAGCTCTTGCATGAAGTAAGTCAGTTCTGGGTGGATTCTACCAAAACAAGCATCTCTTAAGTGGAATATATATTTTGTTAAAATGAATGCATTTCAAAATGGAACCACCATTGGAGTCCCTGATAATTTATGAGAGAGGTCCCAGAAGCCTGTGTGTCATTCTTACACATTTCTCATACTTGTTCTTCTGCTAATCACATCAGAAAGGCTTCTGCTCCTGTTTTGTCTTTGTGGAATGTGTTAAGTAAAAAAGATATGTGGGGTGTGCCTGGTGTGCATTTTCCCTCTTGCAAATGGGAGTGTTTGCATTCTCCTTTAATCAGTAATTTGTGAATTGAAGGAATAAGGATGAGAAAATATAAATTGTCTTACTTTTTGAGAATCTCCTTGAAGCTAACTTTATTTAGCTCCCATTTTGCATTAAAACTTTTAAAAAGCTAATTTAAATGCAAAAGCATGCACTCCTGTGTCTGTTTTTTGAAAGTGTGCTCCCCATTCATTAAAGTACAAAAATGCATATTTATGACAAATGCACATTTCAAGGTTTTTTTTAAATGAACATTTTTTCAGTTGGATTGCAAATGGTACATTTAGTGCAATGGAATGTAATTCTCTAACACTGAAGGGATTTCTTTTCTGGTTCTCAAGCATGTGAATGCCCCTGAGAACAGGCAAAATTTCATCCACGTATATTAGTGTAGAAAGAAAAGAAAAACAACAACTACCCAGAGTTTTTAAAACTACAGGGTATGGAAGAATCCAGGAACTTTGATTTTAGAGATAGAGAAAAGATTGCAGGTATCCCTTGAGATATGAAGTTTACTATGTGCGGCTAAAAGTTTTGCTTCATATTTGGGGAAAGTGTAAAAACTTGCCATACATCGCAGTCTCATTTTACAAGTTCTGAACAGATGCAGAAAGTAACTTGCCAGGAGGGGATTAAGGGTGTGCAATTTGTCATTGAACCAGAAATCAGTGCAGGGGTTGTGGTTCAAGCTGATAAGACTGTGGAGGAAATTCCCTCCTACTGCTAGAAAAACTGGAAAGCGGAAACCTGAAGTAAGACTGCTTTGGCTGATAACAAACAAAAAATTATCTTAAACTAAGAGGGCTTTCTCTCCCTCCTCCCATCTCCTTTTGATGAGGAAAAATACTGATGCAACTTATCATTAAGCTGAAAGTTAACTACATGTGAAGCATCTATTTTGTGCAAGGTAGCTGTAATAACTTGCTGCTAAGATTGCAAAATGCTGCTGAACAACTTAATGGAAAGTGAAGACGATGCAACAAGCAGACAAGCACAGTGCCAACCCCGCTCACACAGACAGGCATTTTTTTGCTGTCCTTTTTTGGTTCTGCTCTACAATAACTACAATTTTTAGCCAATTTTAAAGTGGCCTTCCATTGGAAGGGAAACTGTTGAATATTTAGTTACTTGGTATCTGCCTTTTCTTCATGGAGGAGAATACACAATTCTCTTCTTCTCTGTTTTTTTTCTCACAAAAAAACCTGTGAAGTAGGTTAGATGTAGCCAATGCAAATAAATGCCTATGTAAACTCAGGAACTCCAATCTAGCCAAGCTCCTAGACATGCTCAAGGACTAAGAGGAACCTAAAACAGGACTTGTGGGCCATGCAACAAGAAGAAACATTGAAGCCATGTTGGTTCAGCAGGAGTGGGCAACCTGCGGTCCTTCAGGTGTTGCTGGACTCTAAGTCTCATGCGTGCTGGTCATTGATATGCTGTGTGGAGCTTATTGGAATGGAGTCCACCACACGTGTCCTCTAGAATACAAACACAGAAGCATAGAAACAGAGTGAGTCAGAAGGGACCTCCCGGGTCATCTAGTCTGATCCCTGGCTCCAGCCGGCTCCACTGTGTCCTTAAGCTCTACCACCTCTGCTATCATATTTTGAGGAGCTAACTTGATCCTTCATTCTGTCGAGCTCTGAACTTAGACCACCTATATTTGCTCTTGGCATGCTAATTGCCTTCCTTTCTGGAATATAGTAGAGGCTCATGCTCCTATACTGAGTTTCTTTATCACCATCCTTTGCTCTCCTGCCAGTACTGAAGTCCCACATAAGAAGTGTGTGTGTGTTTGCCCAGTTAAACAGTCTTTCATCCAGGGGTACGGTAGACCAAGTCTGAATCCATGAGCTCACTGCACTTGCAAATGTTGCTATACAGTCTAATCTCAGTTATTCCACACAGGGGTTCCCCCAGCCTCCAGTATTTTTCCACTCTCCTTCCGTGTCCCTTTCCCAGAAAACCCACACACCAAATCACCATAACCATTTTCCAACTGCCCTTTACAGCTCTTTCCCTTTCCCCATTAATGCAAGTGGTGTGATTGGGTGTCTCCCTTCCGGTAGGGATCACAGGGATCACACTCTCCAACACAGAGTCCAATGTCAGCTGGAGGTCCATATATTGCTCCTATATTGAAAGTTGTGCATGTGCTTTGATCTGAACAGATGAAACCATCCGTTCTTAGAAGTGCTTCATCCCAGCTTGATTTTGACCGCTCCAGTATGATGCAAACCTGGATAAAAGGGGATATACATATATCTGCTTACATGAATGATTGTGTGTGTGAGTATATACTTATGGACAAGTAGAGCATCTGCGTTCTGTACTGTGGTGATAACTTTGTTGGATGCGATTGTGTTTTGCAGTGATAGGATGATAAGGCCATATCTGCTGCCTCACCTCTTCTGGTCCTGCTGCACTCACAGGACTGACTGGTTGCCCAGTGGGGAATTAGCAGTTCTAAAAATTGGAAATGTCTGGAATGGCACTGGAGATGGTTGGTGCCCTTTTGGAGAGGAGTCTTTGCACTTGTTTCCAAGTGCTATGTGAATTGCTAGGTTCCCATGGCACTAATGGCAGGCACTACTGGTACACCGTTGGCAGTACTGGTCAGCCAGGCTTTTGCTGGTGTTGATGTGCTCTGCTGTTCTAATATGGGTTGTTAGCTGTCCTAGGCTTCTTGTGAAGAAGGGCAGATGAGACGTATTCTTCCTTCTTTGAAGTAGCAGTTTTACAGAGGGCTCAAATGTCAACAGTGCCTCTGCTTGACCAAAGTAGACACATATGCCAAATGCTGTATCTTACGGAAAAGCATTCAAGCAGAAAATGCTATTTTTATTTTGCAAGTCTTCCTTTGAAAACATAGTTAGCAAATGATAGCACATGATTTATTTTAGAGTGACTACTACAAAAAAGCTTGCATTTCCACAGGAGCATTTAAAGCTATCTTCCTAGCATTTTATGTTTATCAGGTTTTTGCTGTATATTTTTAGAATAATTGTTCTGGCAATTCCAGCAGGGTGTTCTTAGTTGTTGCCTTTAGCAACAAAAGGGCAAATAATAATAATTAAAAAGGAATAAATCTAGTGTCTGGTTTACTGGTATATGAAAATTTGTAGTTAACAAATTTGGATGAGACTCATGGAATAAAGGTGGAGGGAATGCATAATAGTAATGTGGGTTTGAATACTGAAAGGAAAACAACTAAGCGTCTCATTGCACGCACCTTGGATAAAGGGAACAGGAAATCCCCACATACTTTTGGATTATGTATTCTGTTCATGTTTATCAGTCTAGTAGTTATGGTGTATGGGGGGTTTTGCATTTCCATTATCTGAAGATCTCACCTTGTTCATTTCAGGCAAGATTTGTGCTTGGCCATTAAGCAGAAAACGAGGGTACAGCCAGATGCTGAATGCGGAGTTCAAAACTAGTGAATTCATCAGAGATGTGGGCAAAGGGATGCAGCTTGAAGTGTGTTTGCATGCGGTTTTGTAGGACGGGGCACAATGAAGTCAACACTGCAGCACAGAGAAGAGAATCAGGCACTGAACGCATGCCATGTTAAGGCTTATATGGATTGTGATGGCGCATGATACTCTCCATCTCTCTTCATATATATATGTGTGTGTGTGTGTGTGTGTGTGTGTAGCCAATCAGTGTGGAAAAACATTCAGATGTCTGAAATATTACCAGGGAGTGGCTGAACAATCCTAAATGTATCTTGCAGCTTCAACAGCCACAGAACAGCATCCTGATGGCATAGTGATATTTCCATTTGGACTAATATAACTGTAACAATATTGAGTATAAAGAAAATGAAACAAATCTAAGGGAAGTAATCCAAAATCTGCAGGTGGGTATTGTGAGCTGAGTTCTCCCTCCCAGCGGTAACAGTCTCACCAATGCTTCTTGCCAAACATATTTATACTACACGTAAGTCTCTGAGCGAAATGTTGAACCCCATCTGGCCCTCCTCACCCGAAGCTCTGCATATGAATCCTTCTTTGTCTGTCTCGGGTGGAAATGGGCCTGCCTGCACTCCTCCCTCTGAGATTCTAATTGGGCCACCCTCCGACTGTGGTGATGGACTATTGGGTCCTCCGCCCCACGAGGCTGGAGTTCCACATCCAATAGACTCCCCAGCTCTAAATCCTGCCCCCCACCCCCTGGATGTTGTTGCTCTTCCTTGTTCCCACAGATGGGTTGACTGGGCCCCTTGGATGCCCTTGAACTAATCTCTTCCCTAGCAGGCACAGGCGGGTATCCAGGGCCTTGGACTGCATCTGGAGCTGAGCCCATTTCAACAATCATCTTGTTATCAGAGCCTGAGCTGTCAGCCCAGCTGGGACAGAGCAACTCCCCTCCATGCATGCAGTAAAGCCAAACTGGTCAGTCTCTCATGCAGGCCCTGAAGTTTGCCAGAATGTGCATGCACAACAGTGCGTAGTGTCTTTCTTGGGACCAACAAAATCTCACAAAAGATTGTGAAAGCTCTTGAGTTCCAGGGTTCATCAGGCTAAGTGCTAAAAAGTAGGGGGTGGCGGAAGTATAGAAGAGTCCTGAAATGTGCTCGTATGGTGATATTGGTAGCCAATTGTGCTGTCAGGATTTACAGCTCCTAGGACAAGATGCCACCCATTTCCTTAACAATTCTGGGGATTTCCCCAGGGTTTAAGTCCCCCTACGCTCTTTCTTTGCTTCACCTTGTACACTTCTCTCTTTCTCTCTCTCTGCTCTTCCTATCCCTTCCTTTTTTTCTGTTTCTTTTTTCTGCTCCATCCTTCTGCTCCCATTTCTCTCCCTTCAAGAGCTTGTTTCTCTATCCACCCGGCTGCTTGCTTCCCCCAGAGAAGAGCGTTGGACTCACACTGGGAAGGGATAGAGAAAGGGAGTAGAGCACCATCTGGGGATAGACTGGATAAGTCCTCAGTGGGAAGAGAATCCATTTGGGATCTATGGGGCATAGGGCCTTTGCTATGGGCACAGGACCTTTCAGCATTGCTTCAGGACTGGCAGTGACCTACTGGAGTGGTAGTTTAGACCCTGTCTCAAAATGGAAATTGATCATGGAATGAATTAGTCAGCTTTCCTATCCTCTGGGACAGAAAAACTGAGATGCATTTCTGAAAATACAAAGGCTGTCTTTCCCCTGCCTAGAGTCACTCAAAGTTGGTAGGCAGTGAGCAAACTGAAGTGAGATATGATGGTCCTTTCATTACCAAATGATCAGATGGTATATTTGGTTTTTAAGAAGTTAATTTAAGACAAATGGCACAGTACTACCTGGTATTCGATCCTTAAAAAGCAAATCTTCTTTCAGGTGGTAGAAAATCAGTTTCTTCAAGCAGTACATTTTCCTCAAATAGATAGAGTATTTTCTGAGGCACACTCAGAACAGAAATAACAGGTCCATGGGAGGGTAAGAAATCCACACGCTTTCATTAAAAATTGGGTATTTGTTCTTCAGTATCATGGCGTCTCCGTTCTTTAAATCAGTAGTTGAAGTGCAATCCTATGCACACTTAGGTTTGTACAGTTAAGGCTTATCTATGGAACAATATAGACTGGCTGTTTGCTCTTCTCCAATGGAATCCAAGCTGCTAAATGCGCACACCAGAGACTCCAATTTACTCTGCAGAGTAAAGTGCTCTTAGTCTTTCCTACTGTTTCCAGGCATGAGCTGTGCACACTGTTCCCTCCTTCACAGATGGCAGGCGGCTTCCTCTGGACTGAGAGGTCAAACTGACCTGGTATGAAGAAAGCCACTCACGATGGGTGTTGGGCGCATTTGTCTCTGTGCTGCCTGAACCTGCACATTTATATGAGAAGCATTTCGAAGCCGTGAATAAAAGCCTTTTCTTGCTTTGCCATGGAAACAAGGAGACTTGCTAAACCCACATGAGAATAAGCTGTGGTGAGTTGGTGATTTGCTGAAGAACCTGCAACATTCCTGACAAATAGCTGGACTAGCTGCAGGTTGCTCTGTCTCTGCTTTCTCCAGCCAACTGTGACATACACCCTGTGGTCCTTCATGACAGAACCCATCCAATCTCTCTGCCTCCGATTGCTACCACTTTTTGGCACTGATTTTTTTTTTTTTTTTTGAGCCTAAAAGCAAAGCAAAGCAAAGCAAAGCGGGGTTGGTTCAATTGTTTTAACTGTCCTTCCAGATGGTGCAACTGTGTTCATAGTTCTTTCTCTTTCTTTCATAATTTTTGTTTAAAATATCCACAATTTCCACCCGACTTCCACAAAACCCCAACCAAATGAAACATCTGCAAAAAACTGACAAGAGTACAAAATGAAAGTAGAACCAGAAACACATATACAGAAGGAAGGGGAAAATCAAAACAAAACAAAAATTACAAAACAACAACAAAAGATAAACCACCTTCCTCAATGGGCTGGAGGTCTCACAACATCGGCATCCTGTGAGAGAATATACATGACAACTTTGTCTCAGTACTCTTTCTGACATTTGGTCAACCTTAGATTTGGTTTACCTCAATCTAAATTAGTGATGTGGAACAGGATCTTCGAATATTTGTATGTGTGCATGTGTGAGCATATATGTATACATATATGTTACTTGCAAAACCAGTTCAATGTATCTCTGCTCGATACTGGGTGGTTGTGGTTTTTTGCAAGTGTGGTCTTATAGCTGCCTGATCCCTGTGATCTGGCCTGGTCGATTTCCTTGTCTGTTTCACAGTCAAAGGCGAAGCAGTAACAGACTAGTAAGAAAGGGTGTAGGTAACAGATTGACAGGGTGAGACTTCATTTAGAAGAATTTGTCAGTGGTTGCCAGGGACCAATGGCAAGCTGTCAATTGAAAAGCACCAGAAAAAGGAGAGCGAGAGCAAAACAAGGTGACCAAAGGGGGACAGTATCTTATCCTTGACAAGGAAATGTTCTCTGCATTTAGTACTAAACTGACACTACTTGGTGTCCTCCGTGTTTCGCCTCTTCATCTACTCCACAAAGGGGAGACAATAACTTCCCCCACACACAGCAACTTCCTGCAGCAGTTATGGCAGTTCCCCGACAATTCTTTTTAAAAAATGCAGAAATATGCACAATTTAATGATCAGGGAGTAAATGGGGGAGAAATTTTTGCACCTGTGGTAACTGCTCCGTCATTGCAAGTGCACTGATTTCTCCTCACTTTACTTCCCATTTCCTCTCCATAAACCTGCCATTAAAGTTGTGTACATTTCTGCATTATTTTAAACTGTTGGGAACTGCAGTAACTGCTCTGAAAAGAACCCATGAACAGGAGTGCATCTCTCACCATTCTGGAGTGGCTGGAGAGTCAGAGAAATGTCAGTTTAGTACTGAAGAGTAAGAGGATTACACTGACAAGTGTGTGTGCTAATGTGCGTGTGTGTGGGGAGATATTGTCCCCCCTCCTTACCTCTTAGGTTCTCCCCACCCGGCCATTTCCAGAGCTTCTGACTGGGCCACTCCTCTCTCCCCGTCCTTCACAAGGGTGTGTATATTAGCTGATGGTAATATTGCTGTAAGTGTAAACCTGCACACTTGCAAAAGACTAATAAAATATGACCCAAATAGTGCATTTTTGAGACAGTGGATAAATAAATAAGATGGGGAACAAGTGATAGTCCTTACACAGTGCCATCTCAGCATCTGAGAGGTCATGAAAAGAGAATGGCAAGGACTTTTTTGCTGCTCTTGCTGAGTGACCCAGCAATCCATGAAAAAATCATCCTGCCAGGTTTGGATGACAAAGCAACCCACCACTGGCAAGAACAACCCTAATACAACCCATAGCTTCTTAGGGTGGCTTGTCCTTGAGAAATAAGCTACCCTGCAGAAGCCGGGCTAAGTTCAAATGATGGCTTCTGTCTTGTGTGGGGTTTCTGTGTCATGAGAACCTGGTGTTTTCCATAGTGAGTTAAAATTAGTCTTTTAACAGGACCTGTGCTGGCCATGACCACAAAAAGGTGAGGACTGCAAGGGAGAACGAAGAAGCAGGAGATGGTAGTTAAAAGAAATCCTAGTTCCAGCGACTGCAGTTTTGCAAATGCTAAATGTATATTATAGTAGGAGTTTCTGATTTCACCATAGTGGTTCAGCTTGATGCCATGACAAAGTCTTCTGGTTTCTCCCACTTATAATATACAGAAACATGGCTTCATCTGCCACTTACTAAGATCTATGAGCCAATCATGTCTGGGATGTTGGGAGTGCTGATTCAGGGAAGTCATCTCAAATGGCAGATGCTGGCAGGGGAAAGCCAGGTGTTGGAAGAGAGTGTGTTCGATTGGCCAATTGTCCTGCCCCAGTGCTGCCTTCAGGTGTGCTAAAGGAAGCTGTCCCATTGCCAGTGCTAAAGAAAATTCACCTGTCGCTTCAGTCAGCTTGGGTCTGCACATGAGAGGAGGCACCGATCTACTTTTTGCCTCATGCCGATTCTATGACAGCTTTCCGCAGCTGGCAGTCCATCAGATGTGTTGGACTATCACCCCCATCAGACAGCATGGCCATCAGCTGTGGTAGGTGGGGATACAGGGATCTGTAGGGCAACCTGTCTGGAGGATGCTGTGTTGTAGAAAGCTCTATGAAGGCCTGCAGAGGGATGCTTTTAAGAATGTTCAGATGCCTTTGTACCTTTGAGAATAGATCACAGCAGGACTCTATAATAAAAGGTCTGCACGGGACAAGGCATCACAGAGAAACAGAAGGTATCTGCTTCCATTCTTCAAAGTAGTGTTTTGTGCCTGGAGGATGGCCAAAGCAGGCCTCATCACTGATGTCTCTGCAATCAATGCCTCAGCTATCAGTTAGAAAGGAGAAGCGGCGGGGTGCGGGGAAGGTCAGTCAAGGCTTTTCCTTTTGTCAAGCAGATGTTGTGCAGAAGTAACTGGCTGCTTATCGCAACATGTACCAGGTGCTTTCCTGCATCCCAGATGCCTCAGTGGCCTTTGCCGGTGGGATTTGAGGTGCTGTAACACGCATTCCATTGGTATGCTGTGCTTTCTCAAGCTGTAATTGAAGTGCTCCTGGGGCAGGTTCCTTGCAACTGCTATATGGCTTTGTGCCAGCAACAAGAGATTTAATTCCTGATGTATTTGAGGCTGCATGGGCCAAGCAGTGCTGCTAAAGACGAGTGGTTAAGATGGCAGATGTACTTTGGTATCACCAGACAAAGCATGGGGAAGACTAGTGAAGACTTTCGTTTTGGTTCATTTTGATGAGGATTGGCAGACTTTCCTGAAGCTACCTATATTTGGGACAAAATTGAGAATTGTTTGTTTGCTTGTTTACTGAATGTGGGGGAATTTGAAACTGACAGATTTCACCATTCAAGCCGAGGGGTTTGAGCGCCTCGCTATTAAAAGTCCCATTTTGAATCCCGGTGTATTCAATTCTGTTAGTGCTGGGTTATTGTTCCAGCAACTATTTTCCCCACCAGGATCCTCATCTTCAAGACCTCAGTGGCAGACAGCTATGACACAGTCACTATACTTATTGAATCTGGCTAATGCAGATGGGTGAGAATTCCATTTCAGAAATTATTAATATTTGTTATAAGCATTTAGCAAAGTCATGAAGTTCTCTCCCAGATACTTTATGCAGTTTATGAAGTTCATACTGAGGAGAGAAAAAAACTGAGAACAACAACAGCAGCTACGGAATGCAGGGGAAGAGGGAGCTGACAGATTTATACAGGAAAACAAGAAAGAAGAGAAATGCAACAATCTGGTATGCCGGATCTTATGGTTTCAGCATGTATTTTTCTGTGTTAGTTTTGTGGGGTGAGAGGAAATGGTATGTGCAAAATTGGTAACAATTCCTTACAGGCAAAGGATTAAAAACACAATGGCATTAGCGGCAATTGCAGTTGTCTACCAACAACCTCTAGCAGCAATCAACAATCACTGCTCAACAGGAAAGATCAATTTCCCAACAACGCATGTGTGTGATAGGTCAATGGTGCTGAAGAAAATGTGCAGGTGCACTCATGAGCAAAAATATGATGCCAGTCAGTGTAGACAATACGGACTAGATGGGTCCGCATAAGGCAGTTTCCTGCATTACCATGACAATATTCAATCACTGCAAGCAGAATTTGAGATAGCCTTTACCTTGATTCTTCCTACATCCCACAGCGCGTCAGATCTCCCTGTACTACAAATAGATCTAATCAGATTGGCTTGCGTGAGGAGTTATATAAAGGGATATTGTGGGGAAACTGTTCTGGGGAGTAGGTGGTGAAAAGCCCAGCTCCAGGTGTGAACTGTGAGGTGGAAGAGACCCCTGTAAGCAGGAGAGGGTTTTGTCTCCTGCAATGGCTACACCTCTGCAAAACAGCCCTTCAAATCATCCAGTGGGAAAGATGCTATGGCTTAGACTTCATAGGGTATGATTTGGTGGGCTGCTCTAGGCAAACGGTTGCTGGGGCGACATGCATTTTTCCGCTTGTGGGGTATGTCTGTTCCCCCAGTACCAGTTTTCCTGGAACAGTCCTTCAATTGGCTGGGGGATGTAATTGTACATCTCTGAGTACATGTCAAGTATTCACAAAAGGCCCTGGCTTCTTTGAACCACTGAGGGGAGTGCTTGTCAAAGATGATCTTTTTTTTTTCTTGAATATGGGGTATTTGTGTATCCCCATCCATTTCCTTCCATAGGGTATTTATTAATTTTTAATATTAAAATAAATTTCAACAAATCAAAATCATAAAAGGACACACACAAATCTGAATATATCAATTTCACATTAATGTCAACAAAGGCAGACGAAATAGCTATCCATGCATGCATTTGAGAGTGATGTCCATGTGTTGACTATTCAAAAGCAGTGTTAGTTTCTCAGCCCATTATAGGAGATGAACATTTATCCTTCCAATATTATAATATCAATCTTTCAGCTGTCAAAAGGTCACAAAAAATAAATTTACTCTGACCATGCATTAGCTTCCTGGAAGCAGACAGATGCTTTATAAGAATGTAGACACCTGTGAATATTAAAAAGTGTTCCAATACAAAATTTATCTGTATTATAATATTTTCCCAAAAAAGAAGCCAGCACTGGACATTACCAAAACATATAATTAAAACAACCCCATGTGGCCTGCATTAGACTGTTGGACTGGATATGGAAGATCTGGGTTCTAGTCCACAGTTGCCCATGAAGGTCACTGGAGGACTTTGGGCCAGTTTTGACTCTCGTCCTAACCTATCTCACAAGGTTGTTGTGGAGTTATAATAGAGAGGAGTATTATGTAAGCCACCCTAAATTCTTCCAGGACATAAATGTAGTAAATCAATAAATAAAGGAGCACATATTTATAAACATGGATTGTGGGTCAAAAGACTGATCAGTCTTAAGGACTATTTCCAACAGGGCAGAACACAATGAAGCTGTGAAAACTGCAGAGCTAAAAAATAGATTCTAGAAAGTGTTGCAGTTGCAGGCATTGCCATTCAACAGTAGTAAGCATGTTGCATTTGGCTCGCGACTGCAAAAGGGAAGGAAACTCATCAGCTCCCACTAACTGATCCAGAGTGAAAACCAATTTATCCATCCATGTCTGTCCCATTTTCTTACCGATTTTGAAGTATGGACTTCACTGCAAAGTCATTTTAGCATGCAACATAGAGCAAACTTTTCATTTCTAATGGAACGATATAGTGCTCAGTGAAGGATCTCTTTATTTTGAACAAAAATATTTATTTATTATTGTTATTAATTACAAGTATGCATTTATTTATTTATTTGTTTATTTGTTGCCGTCTGCAAAGAACCAAGGCAACTTAAATATCTTTCTCTTCCCCATTTTAACCTCGTAGCAACCCTGTGAGGTGGGTTAGTCTGAGAGTCAAAGTCACCCAAGTGGGGACTGAAATCCAGATTTCCTGACTCTTGTTTCAGCATCCTAACCACTATACCACACTGCCTCTCAGTGTGGTTGCTCCTTTCCTTTCCTTTCCTTAAGAGGGAGACATTTAAAACAAAACCTGCCTCCATTTGAATTCATATTACTTCTTTATTAATATATAAGATGAAAGAATCCATCCGATAACTAGTTATCAGCTGTGAAGTTCAAAGCTGTCAAACCCAGAGTGAGGAACATTTCTTATCAAGATAGACAGCATTTTCTTGCAGGCTGCTGATGGATCCCAAGAAATAAAGTATCCAACTTCCATACCTCAGCAACTCCTAGGAATACTAGGTTTTGTTTTGTTTTTTAAATGAGTATTTTATATGGAAAACTAGAAAAGCTGCACATTTAAATAGCAAGCTTGCACCCAAACTCTTTTGGCAAGTTGTTTAGCCTTATGGATAGATTGCTGTCTAAATAATGAAAATGGAAGGAGAAACTTTCAACACTGTGCTAGAAAACAGTTTAGAACTAAGAAATGAAGTAGCTGTGGATATTTTAGGTTAATATGCCTTCTGCGGCAACACCTTTACTCTGTTCTCAGAAAAGATTGTTGTTCTGCTCTCTCTTAGCCTGGCGGATACTGATAATGGGTGGAGTAGTACAACCTTCCGTGCACATCATAGGCTTCGGCGAATGGGGCGGCATAAAAATGTTTTAATAAAATAATAAAAAAAATAAGTAATATCATGCTAATTCAACAAGGCCAGAATAAGCACCGTGATCGTATGGAAAGAAGCTGGGGTCTCCATCACCGGATGCTTCCTAAACGTTTTCTGACTCCATTTATTGTCCCCAACAGGGGCAAGCAACTTGGGGGAGGGGGAGGGGGTGGATCTGAAGACCACTTCCCATGCCCAGAGGGCTGCTTCCCATGTATGGGCTGCAACCCAGCTGCCAGAAAGCTGTGCGGCTACATTTCCATTGCAAACACTATAGTGACTTACATTTAGCTTGCTTCCAAGTCGTATGTGTTCCCTGTAAGCCTCTGGGTGTGTTTGCTGCCATCATTTGTTTTCTTTTGGCCACTGCCTGGTGTTATCAGTATTATGGTGCGAGTAGTGACAAAGCGTTCACTTGAGGTCAGAGGATTCCCACAGCCAATGGGTGCTGTGTAGCCCAGGCCTACTCTGTAGTCCTGATGTTTGTGCAAGGAATTGGCTCACAGGAGTATTGTGGCAAAACTGCATGAGGCTTCTGAGCTCTTCCTTTCTTCTAGACTAGCAACATCTGCAACCAGGGAGAACTTCAAGATCTATTCAAGGGGAAGAATAAGAGGAAGAGAATAGATGTGGAGACACCAGGGAATATGCCCCCAAGTCGTGGTGCATGTCTAAAGGGAATCTTTGGATTGTAGCCCAGTAATTAAATTCATTACACTCATCTAATGTAACCATTCAAGAGAGAGTTGGATGTAATTATATTTTAGTCCCCGACTTTACACCTCATGGGAACCACAAATCAATGTTTGGTAAGGCTGACGACAGTTATTCTAATCAAAGAGAACTTATATGTGAAAAGTTCATTGATTTCTTTTCTTAGCAGGTGAAGGTCTTCTGTACTTCCCACACTTTTACTGAGGTCTGCCATGTTTCGTGGACTTGACACGTTTTGCACCTCTGAGACAGAAATCTAAATTAACTTGAACAGAGAAATATGGTCTCTAGAGGAGAGAGATGGAGCTGTCAATTTGCATTCTTTTTGAATAATACTTGCTTTCTGGAGAATCAGACTCCATGCATTTTAGTATCATTGACCGTTGTAGCAGTCTGATTTTTATTCTTCAATGATAAAATCCATAAACCATAAACAAAGGCTGAAACATGAACTGACAAACACCGAACTGAACAATGAAGATGGGAAAAACCAACATCAGTTTAGTCTGGGAGGATTTTTCTACTTGGTATGACTTTCTCATTTCTATTGTGACTTGCTAAGGTGAATGATTCTATTTCACTCATTCCTTTTAATGGTAGAAAATACCAGACTATGTTTTTAATGCTCATGAAACATTCAGGTTGCAAATCTTCATGGTTCTTTGCACTTGTGTAGTTAAGGGACCCCATTTTCTATACCAGAAATTCCTAAACTGTGTGCCATAAGAAAATCAATCAATGTTGAACCATTGCTGTATTCTGAATGCACCAAGAATCAGGACCAGCCCTACTACTGGGGCTGGAATGGATGCCAAGGAATGGAGAGCAGCAGTGAAATGCCAAGGACAGAGTTATGTATGCCACAGGGTTTGCCCTACACCTCCTAAGGTAGCTTGCTGTCTTCCAGGTTTGTGAAAGATGCTGCCCCATTGCTGGTGTTGAAATAAGACTGAACTGCCAGCTCTGATGTATGAAATGAGAGTGGGAAGGGCTTATCTTGTTCTTCACTTCTTGCAGTAAAATGACCTACCCTGACACCAATTGACCAATTCTGTTCAGTGCATCTTTCAGGCAAAAACAGAACATTCAGTCACTTCTGGTAGAAAGAGGCAAAAGCAGCTTGTCCGTGCATCTCTGCATTAGCAGCCATTCTTGGCTTTCTTCCTTCTACTCATTCAAGGATCGGAAGAACAGGGTACGTGCTCCTCCGAAAGCACACAATAGCTATTCCTGTGTGCCACCCACGGAAACTCTCTTTGGTCAATGGAGCAAAGTCTGTCTTCAGCTTAATTTGGTGGGGGTGGGGGGAGTGTTCCCCTGTTACTAAACAGTTAAGAAATATTCCATCATTCACCTCTGGTGACCTTTGGGCTCCCTCTGGCCAATGACCTGGAGAAGAGGTTCCTTTAAATGTGACCCCAGAAATGAGGGACATGATCAAGGGAAAGTGATAGATCAGCTGATATTTAAATGGCTGCAACTTATAGGTGGTAGTTAATCCTGCATTTACCCCATCAGAAAGAACTACATGACCAGTCCTCTTCCATGTGGTTGGGTTATAGACATTTATCCCAAATGTCTAGCAGTACTTTCACAAAGCAGTTTACAAGCCGATGAAGTATCTTTAAAAGGGCTTCTACATGAAGCTTGGATGAGCAGGCTTCTTGAACAATAAAGTAGCAAGTGGACTATGAAGCATTAAAGATGACGATACAAACTAGAGGAACACTCATGCACAATGCTATACTTTTCTTATTGAAATCGTAAAAAAGACAAAGAAATCAGTAAAATTGTAAGATCACTCATGGTATGTAATAAAGTGTTCTGTTTCCAAGCATGGACTGCTTTATGTTATGTTATGTTAGTCGCGAAGTTGTGTCCGACTCATCACGGCCCCATGGACAACATTCCTCCAGACTCTCCTGTCCTCTACCATTCCCCTGAGTTGACCTAAGCTCACGCCGACTGCTTCAGTGACTCCATCTAGCCACCTCACCCTCTGCTGTCCCCTTCTTCATCTGCCATCAGTTGTTTCCAGCATTACAGTCTTCTCCAGTCAGTCCTTCCTTCTCATTAGGTGGACAAAGTGTTTGAGTTTCTTCTTCAGTATCTGGCTTTCTAAAGAGCAGTCAGGGTTGATCTCCTCTAAGACTGACTGGTTTGATCTCCTTGCAGTCCAAGGGAATCACAGGACTCTTCTCTAGCACCACAATTCAAAATCCTCAATTCTTCGGTGTTCACCCTTCCTTATGGTCCAGATTTCACAGCCATACATTGCAACTGGGAAAACCATAGCCTTGACTATACGCACTTTGGTTGGCAGGGTGATCTCTCTCCTTTTTAGTATGCTGTCTAGATTTGCCATAGCTTTCCTCCCAAGGAGCAAGAGTCTTTTAATTTCTTGGCTGCTGTCACCATCTTCAATGATCTTGGAGCCCAAGAAAATAGAATCTGTCACTACCTCCATTTCTTCCCCATCTATTTGCCAGGAAGTGATAGGACTGGATGCCAAGAACTTAGTTTTCTTAATGTTGAGGTTCAAGTCAACATGTGTGCTTTCCTCTTTCACCCGCATCAAGAGGCTCTTTAGTTCCCCTTCACTTTCCACCATTAGAGTGGTATCATCTGCATATCTGAGGTTGTTGATATTTCTCCCGGCAATCTTAATTCCAAGATTCATCTAACCCCACCTTTTACATGAAGTACATGTTTTTCTGGAACTCCCTAGCTTTCTCCATGATCCAGTGTACGTTGGCAATTTGATCTCTAGTTCCTCTGCCTCTTCGAAACCCTGCCTGTACTTCTGGTAGTTCTCGGTTCACATACTGCTGGAGCCTAGCTTGTAGGATTGTGAGCACAACTTTACTAATGTGTGAAATTAGTGCAATGGTGCAGTAGTTTGAACATTCTTTGGCATTGTCCTTCTTTGGAATTGGAATGTAAACTGACCTTTTCCAACCTGGTGGCCACTGTTGAGTTTTCCAAATTTGCTGGCATATTGAGTGTAGCACTTTAACTGCATCACCTTTTAGGATTTTGAAATGCTCAGCTGGAATACTGTCTCCTCCACTAGCTTTGTTTTTGCTCAGACTTCCTAAGGCCCATTTGACTTCACATTCCAGGATGTCTGGCTTGAGGTCAGTGACCACCCCATTGGTTATCAGGGATGTTAAGCTCTTTCTTGTATAGTTCCTCTGTGTAATCTTGCCACCTCTTCTTAATCTCTTCTGCCTCTGTTAGGTCCCTGCAATTTTTGTCCTTTATCATGCCCATCTTTGCATGAAACATTCCCTTCATATCTCCAATTTTCCTGAATAGATCTCTGGTCCTCCCTATTCTATTGTTTTCTTCTATTTATTTACACTGTTTGTTTAAGAAGGCCTTCTTATCTCTTGTAGCTATTTTCTGGAATTCTGCATTCAATCGTTTGTATCTTTCTCTTTCTCTCTTGTCTTTCACTTCCCTTCTTTCCTCAGCTATTTGTAAAGCTTCCTCAGACAGCCATTTTGCTTTCTTGCATTTCTTTTTCCTTGGGATGGTTTTAGTTGCTACCTCTTGTACAATGTTGTGAACCTCCATCCATAGTTCTTTGGGCACTCTATCAGATCTAATTCCTTAAATCTGTTCATCATCCCTACTGTATATCCATCAGGAATATGATTTAGGTCATACCTGAATAGCCTAGTGCAGTGGTGGCAAACCTATGGCTCGAGTGCCACAGCAGGCACGCAGAGCCCTCTCTGTCGGCACACGAGCCAAGTTGTCCCAGCATTGCCCCAGCAGCCGAGCATCAGTTAACAGTGCACATAGGGGCCATGCACATGCTCGGAAGGGAGTAGTGGCACCAGGCAATGATGTCACAAGCCGCGACTCATTAGGCGCGACTCATCCAAGCTTTTGCATGGCCAGTGTGCTACTCAGGAGAGAGGGGGAGAGAGAGAGGGGGGGGGGGGGGGGGGGGGGGGGGGGGGGGGAGATGCTTGGACTGTCTGTGAGATGTTTCTTCCAAATGAAAACCTCAGTTTTCAGGTTTTATTGTGTGAGAAAAGGGTGAGAAAAACAAAGTGTCCTGGCATGGTTTTGATGGTTGAAGTGTATTTAGAATGGGCAGAAATGATGAGCTGTGTAGAAAAAGGTACTCAAAGAAGGCTTTTTCAAAATTGCCCTCTTTTCCATGGAACTTTACCCCTATATTAGGGTTGGGGAAGTACACCAGGGTAGCGTTAGGCAAAAGATGGTGAACATTTGGCACAGGTGCCACTGCGGGTAATCAGAGCCATCTCTGTTGGCATGAGAGCCACGTTGCCCCAGCATTGGCCCAGCAGCCGAGCATCGGAAAACAGTGTGCATAGGGGCCATGCACATGATCGGAAAAGAGTAGCGGCACCAGGAGATGATGTCACAAACTGCAACTCATTAGCCGCGACTGGTCTGAGCTTTCCCATGGCCACTGTGTTGCCCAGGAGATAGATAGATAGATAGATAGATAGATAGATGGATAGATAGATGGATGGATAGATGGATAGATGGATAGATGGATAGATGGATAGATGGATAGATGGATAGATATTTGCTTGGACTGGCTGTGAGGTGTTTTTTCCAAATGAAAACCTCAGTTTTCAGGTTTCATTGTAGTGATGGCATTATGCGATAAATAAGTGGGTTTTGGGTTGCAGTTTGGGCACTCAGTCTCTAAAAGGTTTGCCATCACTGGCCTAGTGCTTTTCCCTACTTTCTTCAATTTAAGCCTAAATTTTGCAACAAGAAGCTTATGATGTGAACCACAGCCAGTTCCTGGTCTTGTTTTTACTGACTGTATAGAGCTTCTCCATCTTTGGCTGCAGAGCACATAGTCAATCTGATTTCTGTGTTGACCATCTGGTGATGTCCATGTGTAGAGTCGTCTCTTGGGTTGTTGGAAAAGAGTGTTTGCTATGACCATCGTATTCTCTTGACAAAATTCTACCAGCCTGTGCCCTGCTTCTTTTTGTACTCCAAGGCCAAACTTGCCTGTTATTCCAGTTATCATTTGGCTTCCTACTTTAGCATTCCAATCCCCCATGATGATAAGCACATAATTTATTGGTGTCATTTCTAGAAAGTATTGTAGGCCTTCATAGAACCAGTCAACTTCAGCCTTTTCAGCATAGTGGTTGGGGCATAGACTTGAACTGTTGTGATGTTGAATGGTTTGCCTTGGATTCAAACTGAGATTATTCTGTCATTTTGGAGATGGTATCCCAGTACTGCTTTTCCTACTCTTTTATTGACTATGAAGGCTATTCCATTTCTTCTGAGGGATTCTTGCCCACAGTAGTATACCTGATGGTCATCTGAATTAAATTTACCCATCCTGTCCATTTGAGTTTGCTGATTCCCAAGATGTTGATATTCAGTTTTGTCATCTCATATTTGACCACGTTCAGTTTATCTTGATTATAGATCTTACTTTCCAGGTTCCTATGCAGTATTGTTCTTTACAGCATTGGACTTCCCTTTCACCACCAGATACATCCACAACTGAATGTCCTTTCAGATTTGACCCAGTCACTTCATTCTTTCTGGCGCTACTAGTACTAGCCCTCTGCTCTTCCCCAGTAGCACATTGGACACCTTCCAACCTGAGGGACTCATCTTCTGGCATCATATTGTTTTGCCCTTTAGAACTGTCCATGGCATTTTCAAGGCAAGGGTACTGGAGTGGGTTGCCATTTCCTTCTCCAGTGGATCACCTTTTGCCAGAGCTCTCTGCTATAACGTGTCCATCTTGGGTGGCCCTGCATGGCATAGCTCATAGCTTCATTGTGCTACACAAGCCCCTTCACCACGGCAAGGCAGTGATCCATGAAGGGGATGGATTGCTTTAGGGCCAAACTAAACATTCTTTAATCATGCATAGCTGTCTGTGATTGTCTCTTCTCCTCCCCTGCAATTATGCATGGTTCCAATTTGAATCTCAGAATACTGGTGCTCTGGGAGAGGAGAATTTAAGCTTGCTTCTACCCACACTTTGGTCTCAACGTTTGTGTGTGTTTGTGTTAAGAAGTCTTCACTGATTCAACAAAGATCCCTTCCCCTTCCCCTTCCCCTTCCCCTTTTTCTATCCACCTCCAGGAGAGGATCAAAAGGAATTTCAGGATGAAAAAGAGGAGTATTACAGAAGAGCAGAACAGATAATCACACACTGATCGCTATGTGTGATTAAAGGAACACTTAGTCTGCCCCTTAGGGAAAGTTACAATACAGTAGCAATATAGTATTGCATAGAATAGATCTTCTTAAGATCATCATTCACCTCTAAGCTGTCAGTCCATACAGAGAACTCTGCTTGAGCAGGATCTTTCTTTTTCTATGCACATGAGGAAGTATTACCTGCACCATGGTGTGCCAGGAACGGCATAGATTGGAATAAAGAGTCTCTTTCTCTGCTGTGTTTTAGATCACAACTCTAGGGTCTTGGGAAGAAGTCTCCAATCTTGTTGAGCTGCTGGGCACATTTGGATTTTTGAGAAAGGATAATGGTAAAGGTAAAGGTTTCCCCTTGACATTATGTCCAGTCATGCCTGACTCTAGGGGCGGTGCTCATCTCCATTTCCTAGCCGAGGGAGCCAGCGTTTGTCCACAGACAGTCTCCGTGGTCATGTGGCTGGCATGACTAAACACCGAGGTGCACGGAACGCTGTTACCTGCCCACCAAAGTGGTACCTTTTCATCTACTTGCATTTGCATGCTTTCAAACTGCAAGGTTGGCAGGAGCTGGGATGGAGCAACGGGAACTCACCTGTTGTGCAGATTCAAACCGGCGACCTTTCGATCAACCAGCCCAGCAGCGCAGCAATTTAAACCACTGCGCCACCTGCAGTCGCAAGGATAATGGGCACTTCCACAAAATGGCTGTCATGATGAGTATGGCCAGTCAGAAAACATCCTCTCCATGGAGAGGCCAACTTCTGAGACTAAAGGATAAGTAACTTGCCCAGCAGCTTGAATAGAGAGGGTGTCTGAGCTGCCAAATGCCCACCTAGTTGTTTGAAGCTGCCCCAGCCTTCTTCTGGCTGCCCTGTCCTCCACCTCTTCAGGCAGTTCTAACGGGTTCTGTACTTGTCTCTTTCAAAGGCCCAGTGTCTGTGGGGTTCAGAAGCTTTCTAAAATGGCGGCCTGAATGTCACTCTGAAGTACTCCAAGCTACTTAATAGAAATCAATCAAAAACATAGTGTCAAAACACTCTAAGGGTATCAATGGGGTTCTGGCACAGGGTCAGCATTGCCTCTGGTCCCTGATTAGAGAGTCTTTAAAAAGAGGAGGCATGTCAATACCTCCCTTAAGAGTCAATTCATGTAATCATACATGACTGTACAGCAGCAGCATTTCAGATCGGAGTGAGAGAAGGATAACTTCCAGCATTTGGGTGTGCAGGACAGTAATCAAGGTGGATAAAAACCAATTTTTTTTTAAGGGAAAAAAACAGATTTTATTTAAATCAGATTTTTTAAATTCAAATTGAATTTTTAAAAAATAAAATACTTTTTAAGGAAACATCTTTTTAGAGATAGCTTTCTATTTAAGAAACATTTAGTCCAAAGGTTATTCATCATGAAATCAGGATTACTTTTTAGTTATGTAGCATTGAGGCAGTATATTCCTGCAATGTTTAAATTTTTTGGTAAACAATTTCCATTAATCCATTCATAATATCATGTCACAGGTTCTTCCAGAGGATTCTGTAAAATTATTGGGCAGTTTTTCTTTCTAGAAAATAACACGGTTGCTTGGTTTTACCATTCTCAGAACTGTGACTTTGTGTCTGCAAAGATCACATGCCTCTTCTTCACAGCAAAAAATGTTATAAAATAAACATAAAGAGTTGAGAAATAGACCTTAATCCCATTGTTCCTTTGTAAATCTATGTACATGGAATCAACCCCTTATCTCTTAAGTACAAAGTTGCAAAAAAAAAGAAAAAGAAAAAAAAAAGAAAAAAAATCAGTGAATAGGAGGAGATCATTGGGAGTGGAATAGATCTCCACAGTGCTTTTTTTGTAAAAAAAAATAATAATAATGGTGCCGGAACTCACATCTTGTTAATCTTTTATTTAAAAAATTATATATTCAGTTCTTAATATTCTGGCCTTTTTATTAGCAGGACCAGTGATTGAGAAATAGTAATGTTTTTCATTTTTAAATTTGGGGTCACACTTTTACACTAAAAATTAAAAAAAGATGTTCAATTCACCACCTTTTTTTAAAATAAAGAAATTATTTACCTTTTGCACGGAGCCAGTCACTCTACACAACACTGTGTAATGAAACATAATGGTCGCCGCTGGCAGTAAGCACTCAGCGCGCGACCACATGACCAATCACAAGCCGAGCAGCGTCCCAAGCCGAGCAGTGCCATCACAACCAGCGCGGACACACAAGCAGCCCGCATGCACCAGTTTAATGATTTTGCCGCTGACCTGCCTCGCCAGACAGGGCGATTCAAATTCATGTGGAAAAATCCATCGAAAAAAGGTACCAGAACACCATTCCTGTGTGTTCTATGACAAAAGAAGCCCTGGATCTGCAGAAGAAGCTAAGTGTGAGGAGGGAGCGACAAGCAGTAAAAATGAACCTGAACCCTCTTGAGCAGAATACTCCACAAGTGCCTTGTGTATAGCCTGAGCTTTATCATATTATTCTTTCTCTGGAGGGGAAAACCTATAATGGCAGCAGGCTGTAAAAGAGACCCAGCTTGGGAATATTTTAATGAAGTTTCTCTACCTACAGGTAAGGCAGGCATGTGTGCAAATTATGTAGAAAACCTTGATTTAAATCAAATAAATATGATTTAAATCAAATCCACCCTGATGGTAATGTAAGGAATTTTCCCAGGGCATCTTACACATATAGGAATTTTGAATTAATGTTGGGGGTTCCTTCTAAATAGGCCTGAAAATTCTAAATACCTGAAAATTAGATATTTCCGTACTGCATGCCAGTGTGTCCTGGGAGACTGATAGCGTCCTGAGGACCAGCCCTGAGGGTAGCAATACAAAGCACGTGAGTCCTCTAGTCTGTGGCAAAACCAAGCAAGTAACATGAACTGGGGAGACTTGATTCTGTCTGACCAAACTATGGGTCTTCTAGGCAAAGCACTGCTTTATTGTGTGCTATACTTGGACATGTTCAATGAGAGGAATTGTTTGAGTAAATAAAAAGCACATTTGAACCAGCTCCATTGCCAAATGCATTTTTAAGATGTGCTTTGTGAGTTCCAGAAGCTTGCCAGAAGTTCCAGGTGTTACAATTTGCATAAGACTCTGCAAAAGCTAAATCGGATGCTTCCTGGCATTTTGCTTGGGGTTTTGAAGCCCCCTCTGGCCCCCAATGTCAGCTGTAACTAATAAATATTGAAATTTTAAAAGATATAAAAGCATCAGCTTTCTGGAATGCATCCACCTAAAACCATGAAATCAAGCAAACTTTTGCTTGAAATTTGCCTAAGAATGTCTTGGCATTTGGCCAAGGTTAGTTGAAAGGGCTGAGAACTATAGGCAGTTATTCTCAGCTCTGGCACAATGTTCAGATTTTCATTACAAAGACTGGAGTAGACCCAAATGATTTACACTTTATCCTGTAGTGCAGACTAATCCACCTTGCATTATGGGAAGTGAGAAAAGGTGTCCCTGAGAACTGGCATCGTCTCTCTCTTTCTCTCTTTCTCTCTCTCCTGTGAGGCTATAAATAACTCAACTGCCTATTTATTAGGCATTCTCAAATATATTTTGAACAATGTTGGATTTATTTATTTTTAAGCAAAGGTTATTTAGCACATCTAGGAGAGTCTGCAGCATTGTTTTTAAAACACATGTCCTTGGACTGAAATGAAGCATTGCTCTGCAAAAAGCATGCACAATACTTTTACAGTCTGCAAACAAAATCTTAAGACTTGGGAACCATCTATGCTTGCCCTAACCATACTATTTATGCAGTCAGCCTTGAGTCCACATTCCTTCTTCCATCATCTGTATAATCTTTAATGAAAGCTAGGGCATCCCTATGCATTTATGTCAATAGACCTGGCCCACTCAATTCACCACCATGCAGGGTTGGCATCACCCATGGTCTGGTTGGGCTCCTGATGATGCTTCACACCCCAGCAGGACTCGCTGGCAATGGACTCCCTGGATTGCTCCTTTCCACCATCGCAGTCTACTTCTTCTCCCACCTCCCAGGCTTGTCCAAACAATGGTAATCTTGAAAAAGAAGAGGAGCACATGCTACTGTGTGCTTTAAAGGAAGCAGTAGTCCGGCCAGTCCTGAAGAAGGCGTCCCTGGATCCTGAGATGGCCACCAATTATAGACCGGTGGCCAACATCCCATTTCTGGGCAAGGTGTTAGGGCAGGTGGTGGTGGGACAACTCCAAGCACTCTTGGAGGAAACTGATTATCTGGACCCATTTCAGTCCGGCTTCAGACACGGTTATGGTACTGAATCTGCCTTGGTCGCTCTGTACGATGACCTGTGCAGGGAGAGAGACAGGGGGAGTGCGTCCCTGTTGGTTCTCCTGGACCTCTCAGCAGCTTTCGATACCATCAACCATGGTATCCTTCTGGATAGGCTAGCGGGATTGGGGGCTGGGGGCACTGCTTTGCAGTGGTTCCGCTCCTATCTCAATGGCTGATTCCAGAAGGTGGTGCTGGGGGACTATGGCTCTGCACCATGGCAGCTATGCCATAGAGTTCCGCAGGGGTCCATTTTGTCCCCTTTGCTATTTAACGTCTACATGAAACCACTGGGAGAGGTCATTAGGAGGTGTGGGCTGCAGAATCATCACTATGCTGATGATACCCAGCTCTACCTCTCTTTCTCAACTGATCCAGGTGAGGCAGTGGCTGTCTTGAACCGGTGCCTGGCCGAGGTAATGGGCTGGATGAGGGCCAACAAACTGAAGCTCAATCCCGACAAGACGGAGGTCCTGTTGGTGGGTGGTTTGGACTCTGGGGTGGAGGACCTGGACCTTGTCCTGAATGGGGTAGCACTACCTCTGAAGGACAGGGTCCACAGCTTGGGGGTGCTCCTCAACCCGAAGCTGACCTTGGAAGCTCAAATGTCGGCCGTGGCGAGGAGCACTTTCCATCAGCTTCGGCTGATCCATCAGCTGCGTCGCTACCTGGAGGACAATTGCCTGGCGACAGTGATGCATGCATCGGTCACTTCCCGATTAGACTTTTGCAATGCGCTCTACGTGGGGCTGCCCCTGAAGACGGTCTGGATACTTCAATTGGTGCAAAATAGAGCTGCCAGGTTGCTGACAGGAACTGGGCGTTGTTCTCATATAACCCCAGTTGTTCGTCAGCTTCACTGGCTCCCCATTGAAGTCCGGGCCCAATTCAAGGTGCTGGTGCTTACCTATAAAGCCCTAAATGGCTTGGGACCTGGGTACCTGAAGGAGTGCCTCTATCCATACTTGCCCTCCCACCCTTTAAGATCAGCGGCAGAGGCCCTTCTCCAGGAACCCTCCATGAAGGAAATTAGGTGGGTGTGTACCCGGAGGAGGGCCTTCTCTGCAGTGGTGCCCCATCTGTGGAATGCGCTCCCCAGAGAGGTCCACCTGGTGCCGTCATTATTTGCTTTTCGGCGCCAGGCCAAGACCTTTTTATTTAAATGTTATTTTAATTGATTGTTAAATTATTTATTGCTTTTATCTAACTCCTGGATGTTTCCAATTCTTTATATTTTGTATATTGTTATTTATTTGTTGGTAGCCGCCCCGAGGCTTATGCGAATGGGGCAGCATACAAGCACTCCAAATAAATAAATAAATAAATAAATGCATACATACATACTGTCCCAGGGCTCTTGCTTGTCACAAGCAGGAAGACAATGATGAAGAAGGGAGGAGGAGCAAAAGCAGCTGTGATAAGCCTGTTGATAAAATGGGGGCAATATGCTCACTGAAAAAGGGGACACACTGGGGGTGCCTTGTCCAGGTGGTCTCAAAAGCTGGAACTGGTCTGCCACCATGGAAGTGGTTGGGAGGTCATGAGTGGTGCCTACTCTCATGGCTCTATGTATGCCCTCTAGTTCTTAGGTAATGTTATACTAAGGCAGAGCACAAGGACCGCTCCTTGTTCAGTCTTTTCATCCATGACCTGGAAGAGGTGCTGACAAGTCTGCTGATCTTAATCATAGACACTAAAATGGGGGTGGTGGCCACAACTGAGGAGCAGTTGGGCTCCTGGATCCTAAAGGAGCAGGACTGAATATGGAAGTGGGCAGGGGACAATGAGATGGCATTCAATGTGGATAAGTGCAAGGTCTTGCACTTGGGGCGTAGGTATGGGTGTCACTTGTTAGGGGACAAGTGGTTGGAGAGCAGTGCTTGTGAAAGGGATCTTGGGGTGCTGGTCAACTGCAGACTAAACATGAGTCAGCAGTGTGACGCGGCGGTCAAGAAGGCAAATGCCACGCTTGAATGCATAGCCAGAAGCGTGGCTTCTAGATCGAGAGAGGTATTGCTGTCACTCTGTATGACTTTGGTGTGCCTGCAGCTGGAGCATTGGGTTCAGTTCTGGGCCCCTCATTACAAGAGGGATAGAGCAAGGTTAGAATCGGTGCAGTGAAAGACCAAAAGGGTGGTGGCTAGTTTGCAGGGGAAGCCATATGCAGAGAGATTGAGGGAACTGGGTCTTTTCAGCCTTGAAAAGAGGAGACTCAGAGGGAACCTGTTAGCAACATATAGGTACATGAGGGGGCGGGGTCACTTAGAGGTGAGTTGTGACCTTTTTTTCCCCTGTGAATGGGGGCAGAATGCGCTCCAATGGAGCAAAGCTCAGGGAACCGAGATTCAAGGTGGATGCCAGGAAGTACTTCCTGTGGTTAGGACCCCAAGGGTATAAGGTGTTTGAAGTCCCACTGGTGAGGATGTTCAAGGATAGGCTGGGCATGCATATGGTGGGCATGTTGTGAGCAGAGCTGGCTAGAGCCAGGGATCAGATTAGATGGCCCGGGAGGTCCCTTCTGACTCACTCAATTTCTATGTTTCTGTGAGCTGGGGAATAGCACATGAGTTCAATCTCTGCTGCACAGATTACTGGTATGCCCAGGTTCCATGGGGACTTAGGGTACTTCCACATTAAATGGGCTAAGTTCAGAAGGGAAGAACCATAGATGGAGGGAAAAAGCATAAGCCAGAGGTATTCAGAAGACTGTAGTTTCAATCCTTGATATCTCTGATTTGAAACACAGAAGCAGATGATGGGGAACTTTTCTGTCCATGAGTATGGGAACCATGCCCTTTTGGAGCAGACACTACTGGATGAGATGTTCAGTCTGACCTGGCATATGGCAGCTGTCTATGTTTCTGAGAAGTTTCCTGGATCTGGAGGCCAGTCATTGTTCAGGTGGCAAGAAAACACATCCTGGCTATATGTGTATTTCAAGCTTAAGCTGCCAGAGCAGTGTGAGAAGAAGCTGTGAAAAAGTTGATTCTCCACTGCTGAGGTAGCATATGATAGAAGAACATCAAGGACTCTGTTTGTAAAGAAAACTCTTTTATCACATGTTCCTGCGCATTTGTCTTTTCACAGCGAGCACAGCCTTGATGACTGGATTGGAACTCTGTAATTACTGTAGGAGGCTTATTTTCAAAACTTATTATTGCTATTAAAGGCTGGTTCCAAAAGTTGCTAATTATACTGCTAAACAGTTTTGCTACTGTTCTCTTGTGTTGACTTGGATGGTACAAAACAGCACAAAACAATATGCTTTTCACCTCCCCTTAATTAGAGGGTCTTCCTGTTCCTTGGTTAATTTTCTTGAGAAAAAGAAAGGGCAAATAAAATGAAGTTTGTTTCCTGTTTCAATTTGCTTTTACATTTGTCATCAGTACAATAGGCAGTGGGTAGATGGGTATAGCCAATCACAGCATACCTCTGGTTTCTCCTTTCAGCAGTCCCAAAACGCCACAGCTGTTGTGTTCAGCTCCGGAACAAGTCTTGTCAGGGGTGATCTGCCATGTTTCCTTTTGTTTTAAGGAACATCATGGACAACACTGGACTCAATTCAACCAGTAGTAATAGCTTGAACACCCAGTTCAGAAAGAACTGTAGCAGTGAGTCATGAATGGATGTGGCAATGTTAATGGATGCACAACTGTTTGATGTGTGTCTCCCTGCACCAGTTCCCAATCCTGTTTGTATGAGTCCTTCTCTCAAGCTGCACAGCATGGATGTACGTGTGGGTCCCCGTCATTGTGCATGCATGGATTTAAGATCCCCCGGAAACCCAATTTGACTCTTGGGTTGAAAAGATTGTGCACCCCTGATGGAAGAGGAAGTGTGCACCCTTGACTTTGGGACCCTTAATAAGACTTCGGATAAGACTAGCAACACTTTTAATTCTACCTTGGATATATTCCTAATTTATACCATGTAATAGACTAGGTTTCTGGAGTAGTATTAAGCAAATGGTGCACCCACATCACTAACATGTACCCATTTGAAAATCTTATGTTAACATCCTGTCTTAGCTAAGGAATCCTTCATTTTAGAATTAGGTAACACAAACACAATTTCTCTGACTGTGTCATGAAAATTTACCTTCAAAATACAATATCTTCTAAATTTTTAAAAGTAGCATAGGAAGAAGGTTGATGTGTTCAGAACATGGTGCCGGCAGAGAACTTTGCAAATGCCCTGGACTGACAGAAAGAGGAACAAGTTTGTCCTAGATCAAATCAAGGCAAAACTTTCCTTGGAAGCAAAAATGACCGAATTGAAACTGCTGTACTTTGGGCACATCATGAAAAGGCAAGAGAAGGCAACTGTGCTAGGGAAGATCAAAGACAGAAGGAGAAAGGAAGACAATGACTCCATAAAGAAAGCAGTTACAAGAGCTCAAGAGGGCTGTGAAGGACAGGACATTTTGGAGGGGACTCAATCAAAGGGCAGCCATAGATCTGATGAATCGATGGTGCATAATTATTACAGGATACTGAGACCTGCTTTGCATGCAGTGACATCCCAGAATAAAGGTTATTCTTGAATCATGGCCTATTGCTTTCTGTAAATCCTGCACAATGGTTTGAATATGGCTTGTTAACCATGATCTAACTGGAGTTCAGAATGCAACAAGAAACTGCGTGTTCTTTTCTTATGGTTACTTATGGTTACTTCTTTCTTACTTTAATGATCATTTATGGACAACCCAATCTCAACCTATATTCTGCGTTGTCATTACGTGCTAAACTATGGTTTAAAAATATTGGAAAGTGAATTATTTTGAAGGTGAATATGCATGGCCATTTTGCTACCTATTTTGTCTGCATATTTTTTTTCTTGTAGCTCTGTTGGGAACGGTCTGTATATTTTGAATAGGGACCTTAAATGCCTAAAAAGAAGGCAGTCCCAGAAGCAAATTCAACCCCCTCTCCAAAATGATGCATTCCTGTGGCTTGAACAGATCCATGCATTCTTGATCAGTGACTATTCAGCACAAGCCTGAGATGTCATCTCTGTTGTGTCAGTCGTCACCCCATTTCTGGCATCTTTGCCATCGGATAATGACTGTGGATACCGCAAGCTTGGCATATGACATTCACACAACCATTTTGTAAAGTTGTCATGAATCCACTGAGTCAGGTTTCATTCCACACACTTCTGTCAGCTGAGCCCTAGAATCGTTATTTATTTTTGCTAGCCATTTTGCTGCAGCCTGGGCCAATATTCCTGTTATGTTAGGAAGCCGAATTTCTTTATTTGTTCATTCATTTAATAAATTATTTATCAATCACAGAGCTGTCCCCAGACGTCCCCAGTGCAGGATCTGGTTTTAATGGGGCTGGATCAATCAAACTGAGAAGCAAGCGAGTCATTTTTAAAGCATCCAGAGTTCGGAATAAAAGTTTTAAGCCCATCTTAATTAAACAACGTTTGCTGGCATAAACCTTGACTGAGATGGGACCAATTTGACTTCCTTAGGGAAGTATACTGCCACAGAAAAAGCCAATAAGAAATTTAACTAGGAAAACTCCAGTTTGGAAGAATCAGTGTGCTTTTCTTGGAAGGGGGAAAGAAAAAGTGGACACAGAAGAACATTCTAATAAGAGATTTGGCTCAATAAATAAACTCTGCTAGGGCAAATAAGTTGCAGGCAAAGTGATCTATCAGGCAAGCGTTATCTCTGTTTTCTTTATGCAATTATATGCGTGGAAAGATTAAACTCTAAATCTATTTCATATTTTCTATGTTATATTTGTGTGCGGTCGTTGCCCTATATTCAGATTGACAGAGAATGACTTAGTGATATGATAGTTAATCTCCCAAAGCAAATCCGTCTCCCCGCCCCCCACCCCGTTGCTCCTTCCATGTCCCGCAAACACCTTTTTTGTTTTACTAACCCTACTTCTCCTCCCAGTGGACTGCAGCTTTGCTCTGAGGGATGGATTTTGGCAGCAGCTGAGCACATCAGTGTCATTACTTTGGAGAGCACACTCGATCCCGTCGTTTGTTCATTCAACAGTGGCTCCTCTTCGTGTGCCAGCACTTGCAGCAAGACCTCTTCTCGCCTGCACTCCCAGGTGGTTCACTTACTGGGAAGAATAAAAATGAAAAGGGAAACTGTTTCTATGGGGAAAAACATGTCACAAACTGAAATAAAGGCGCACAGGGGGTGGATGAGAAGATTAACTAAAGTTTCCCATGAAGCCCTCGCTTAAACCTCATGTCTTTAACCTCCAAAGCAAAAAGTCTAAGTATTTGTACCTGCATTTGCCCACATTCATAATCATGCCATCATTGCCTTTAGCTTCACCCTGTTTTCATACCCAGATTTTTAACTGTAAGTTCTTCTGGGCAGAGACCCTTTTAATTGGTTCATATTTCAAACTTACAGGCATACGGCTGGTGCTGTACATTTGCTGCAGCTGATTAGAAAGTGGAGTCCCTATTGTAAATGCTATAGATTAGCTGTTTTCTAGTTTTAAAAAATATCCAAAGGAATTGGTGTTATCACAGATAGGTCTTGGAGCCAGATAGGCTACCCATGTAGCCTTGTGAAACTTGTACACTTTTGAACTTGACAACAGCTCTGAGGATTCTGAAAAGCTGCCAGTTGATATTACGTCTGCCTGGCTTTTGAAGTGCATCTGAATTGATTGGGAAGAACTTTTGGATACATGAGAGTTTATTGATGCATTTCAACTTATAGAACTTAAAGGATTTATTGAAATGACTTGTGGGTGCTGTTTATAATTGTTCTATGTGTATCAGCCCCATTTAACCATACAAATCACATCTGGATAAATTGGACATGCTTTGTATTTACCCAGACATATGGCGAAGAAATTTAAAGCCAGACTTTCTATATATGCAGAGCTGTTCTTTTTATTTTAGGTGTGGCTTTGTTCATTCCTCTTGTGCATCATTAGATTTATATTTAGCTGGCTATTGCTGTCTGCTCTTAAATGTTTGCAATTTTTAATTTGATTCTTAATGGGCAGGGACTAGAATATTTTTCTCCCCACTGCTGCCTTCCCCCAGTTATGCAGTTACTAGCATCTCTAGAAATGATTTTTAATAATGATATTTTTTGTTGGATTGAATATATTTGGTACTCTAATATAAAGAGACTAGGTTTTCACAGGTGAACTTGTAGCTGTGCCTTATCTGAAAGGTGGTAAACCAAAAGCCAAAAGCAGGGAGCATTGCCCATCAATAGTTAGTTCCTGTACAGTGGGTATTTGGGCCCAGGTCACCTGCTCCCAATTTCCACCCCCAATTGTATCTTAATAATACATTTTCCTCCTAAATTTTCATCAACCAATATGAAATAGCATATTCATATATTCATATATTATACAAGCCTCTTCATGGATCACTGCCTTGTCATGGCGAAGGGGCTTGTGTAGCTCAATGAAGCTATGAGCTATGCCATGCAGGGTCACCCAAGACGGACAGGTCATAGCAGAGAGCTCTGAAAAAACGTGATCCACTGGAGAAGGAAATGGCAACCCACTCCAGTATCTTTGCCATGAAAACCCCATGGACAGTACCAAAAGGCAAAAAGATATGACGCCGGAAGATGAGCCCCTCAGGTCGGAAGGTGTCCAATATGCTGCTGGGGAACAGCAGAGGGCTAGTACTAGTAGTGCCAGAAAGAATGAAGCGACTGGGTCAAAGCTGAAAGGACACTCAGTTGTGGATGTATCTGGAGGTGAAAGGAGAGTCTGATGCTGTAAAGAAGAATTGAGGCCTTTGAATTGTGGTGCTGGCAGAGACTCCTGCGAGTCTCTTAGACCGCAAGGCAATCAAACCGGTCAGTCCTAGAGGAGATCAACCCTGACTGCTCTTTAGAAGGCCAGATACTCAAGTTGAAGCTCAAATACTTTGGCCACTTAATGAGAAGGAAGGACTCCCTGGAGAAGACCCTAATGCTGGGAACAATAGATGGCAAAAGAAGAAGGGGACGGCAGAGGATGAGGTGGCTGGATGGAGTCACTGAAGCAGTTGGTGTGAGCTTAAGTGGACTCTGGGGGATGGTGGAGCACTGAAAGGCCTGGAGGAATGTTGTCCATGGGGTCACGGTGGGTCGGATGTGACTTCGCGACTAACAATAACAACAAATATTATACAAGCACTCTTTTTACGTGATGCGTTCCTTTTTTGGTGAGGCATAAAAGCTCATTTGATTCACTCAGGGCTGTTTGCTATGCAAGTTCTAGAACATTAAATAAAAGTGGTTTGCTGTTGAAACCAAGTTGGTACAGGCCTACCAGTGCCCAGAGACACAACAAGCTGGCTGGGTTTGCAAGCATTTGAGCTAGGCAGGCAGGAAATGTTTCATGTGATCTGAAGACTTAGCACCCTGCGTGGCAGCTTGGTCGGTTTCACAGGGCTGGCAGAAGAGGGGAAAGCTTCAGAAGTTTCAGAAGATGCTGCTCTTCCTTGGAGACACACATGGCAGTTTGAGAGACTACATATCTCTGCCGGCCCCCTCAATGCATGTGACTTGATTTGCACTTTGGGTGGCTGGGTGCTATTTTCACACCCATCTAACCTTCCTGTTTAGAAATAATTGCCAGGGGTGCAGGGTGAATTTCTAAATCTGCTGCTGGATTCCTTAAGGATATCTTTGTTGTCATGCAAT
The DNA here is from genome assembly GCF_004798865.1 of Varanus komodoensis. Classification (NCBI taxonomy): domain Eukaryota; kingdom Metazoa; phylum Chordata; class Lepidosauria; order Squamata; family Varanidae; genus Varanus; species Varanus komodoensis. The sequence continues at coordinate 37,531,189 of NW_025335568.1, forward strand.
TAATTAGCAGGAGTATGGGGAAAGTAAGTGTGAAGTTCTAACTAGCTCAGGCTTGCTCCAAAAGTGGTTGGAGTTATATTTCTAGAGAGGGTGTTGCAGGCATGCTCTTTTCCTCTAACACAGGAAAAGTACTTCTGTTTTTCAGATTAGAATTTAGCAGTTGCCAAGCACTGAAGGAGGAAGTTCAACCTGCAGTCCTAAGGCCTCAGTAAAGGATAGGGTAGAAATGCTTTTAATAAATAAACAAACTGCATCCATATCAACTTCTGTTACAAAGGAATCTGCACATAGCCAGGTGATTATTAATAACATCTGCAGCAATTTTTCCAAGCTGTACAACACTATACTCCAAATTGTGATGTGGGAATCCGAGCAGCTTATGTTCGTCTTTGGGCAGAGCAGGTTTGGTGGAGTTCTGAGAACAGCAAGATGATGGAGGTGGTGCTGGTACTGAATGGAGATAGGATGGCCATGTGTCCTCTCTGTGGAGAGGGCTTTTCTCTATTTGAGGGTCTGCCAAAGGACCATCTTCTCCCAAGGCATCCTGTATTTGAAGAACTGTCCATTTGAAGGCCAAAGAACCATCAGAAGGAAGAGTCGGACACTAAATTCGCCCATCTTCAGATTAGCCCATCTTCAGACCTGGGCAGCAGTCTGGACAAGGCACACAGGTCTGCTGCTCACAGCCTTCCACATTATGTCCAGATGTTCTCTACTCTGAAATGCACCGATCCTTTCTACATTTGCATATGTCATACATTAGCCAATGCAACTTTTGTACAAATCAGTTCCTCTTTGCCATGATGCACACATGACCAGGGTACCGGAGGATCACTGGGATGAGTGAATGCTTTGTGTTTCAGGATTTTGGCCCTAACGTCCATCCTTCTGTGGTGCTGCCTTGGAACCCTTGGGAGAAAGGAAAGAGTGCCTGCTTCAGCCACCATTCACAGTGATCCTAATCAGGATTATTGTTGTTGTTGTTGTTGTTGTTGTTGTTATTATTATTGTTGTTATTATTATTGTTGTTATTATTATTATTATTATTATTAACATTTCTATGCCGCCCCTTGCCGAAGCCTCGGGGCAGCTTACAACACAATAAAATACATTGAAATACAATAGAACATAATAAATTACCACTAAATACAAAAATACAAAAAATACACAGAGATACAAACATAATAACATAAAATTAAAATTAACAGTATAAAATAAGTAAATAAAGAATATAGGAGGAGAAAAGAGAAGGAAGAAGTTGCCCTGGCCAGATCATATATTTTAACAATTAAAATGATGTTTAAATAAAAAGGTCTTTACCTGGCGCCGAAAAACCAGTAACGACGGTGCCAGGCGGACCTCTTTGGGGAGTGAATTCCATAGGTTGGGTGCCACCACAGAGAAAGCCCTCCTCCGAGTACTTACTCTCCTAATTTCTTTCATGGAGGGTTCCCGGAGAAGGGACTCTCCCGCAGATCTCAAGGGGCGGTCGGGCATATACGGACGTAAGCGCTCGTTCAGGTAGCCAGGACCCAAGCCGTTTAGGGCTTTGTAGGTCATAACCAGCCTCATGAGGATCAGCCTCATGTTCTGTTTTTCGCAAAAGGTATGGCAGGGCACCCCTTTCCCAGTGACTGACCTTGCCACATGCAGGCCCGGTGGCAGTGCTGGGGCCTTCCAACCTGGGAGGACCACGGTGGCTGGGTCCTGCCAGATGTGCCTCCCACACCGCCACTACCCTGCCCAGAGAAGCCATGGCTGTGGTCCCTGGCAGGATTGTGGCTGCACCCACCCTTCCTCTGATGGCAGCCTTCACAGCTGTAGTGATGTCAAGAGCTGGAACCAAGCGGCTGCTCGTGACACCCCTGCTAGGAAGCTGGCCCACCTACCCCAGGGAGACTGGGTGGTGCAGTAGCACCCCTGTGGGCTCCACAGGGTGGCAGGGCATTGCTGTGGGGAGCTGGTGGTTTCAGAGGGGCAGCTGATTAACACTGCCCTGTTGCGAGCCCACTGCTGTCTGGCTGCTAGGCTGGACCTGCCCCCATCACCCCTGCCCAACAAGCTTTCAGGGAAGCCAGCTGGGTGGTGCAGGAGCAGTTGGGTTTTGTTCACTGGAGCTGGCTGGGCCTCTCTTTCCTGCAATGCAGATGGCCTGCATTGCAGGAGGGGGCGATATCAGAGGGCGCGGCTGCATCATTTGGTGCAGCAGCTGTCCAGTCCAGTCCAGAGATCCAGCCATGGTAGGCCCTTGGTGTTCCTGGCACTCCTTCTGATGTGCTGTATGCCGATGCCTGGATTGGCTCAGCGCATGATGCCATCACAGGGTTTACCTCTCAGATGAGTGAAATCCATGGCAGAGATCTTCACCTCCCAGCATGCTCCCTTCTTGGAAATGGGGTGTCTCTGGCAAGGCCATGTAAAGGGCTGGTCTCAGACAGGGCGGAAGTCGCAATGGGGTCCCACCAGGAGATTCAGTGAGGCAGCTGCCTCAGGCTGCAGCTGCTGCCACTGCTGGCCACGCTCCCAGGCATTCCACTGCATTTTGCTGCTAGAGAATGATGGGCTTAAATATCTGATGTCCAGTCAGAGGGCAGGAGGAAGCAGGTTACCAACTAATTGATGCCTTTCACGTCCTCTGATAGGGTGGATGGAGAAAGGCATTCATCATTTCTCCATATGAGAATAAATGATGAGGAACTGGTTGTAGCTCAGTGGTACAGAAGATTCCAGATTTACTGTCTGTCATTTCTAACTTAAGAAGAGGCAAGCAAACAAGACAGCAACAGTCAAAGCTATGAGAAGGAATTCTTCTCCTCCAGCATTTTCACCTGGAAGAGAAGAAGCCTGAGTCAAGCTATATATGACAACTCACTACCGTACTGCTAAGCTGAACTTCTATCACCACCCCTCCAGTCCCAAACTCACTTTTTCAAGACATTTTTACTTCTCATTTGCCACTTCAAATAAATATCCAAGGAACTCTCTATAAGTAGCCTGGGGACCCAAAAACCTCATAAATATGACTCTCCTAGTAGGAGAGCTATATGTACCCTCAGTGACAATTTGCATAGTTTATACAATATCAGAATTACACATGCGCGCGCGCGCGCGCGCGCACACACACACACACACACACACACACACACACACACACACACAAAGACTCTTCTGGAATATAGAACGACCTTTATTTAATGGGTCCAGGTCATAAATATGTCTTGTTTTGCAAGTGAGTTTATTTCCACTCTGGTGATTGAATGATACAGGGCCATAAAGTATGTGTGAGTGTATTGTGTACCTATGCCTCTTTGAGTAACTCACTGTTTTAACCTAATTATCCTTCTGACATGCACACACTGTAGTCTTGATCTCAGTTGACAGCTAAAATGGTTAGTGTCCCCCATAGCAAAATTAGTGTTCTCACAGGAACATAAAAATATGGAAGCCTATAAATTATAACTGCCAAACATGCCTGGGCCACAAACAAGCTCTTGAACTATCCACTCTTACCTTAGGGGTGCTTCTTTCAAGGTCAGGTTTAAGGTGTGGAACTAGAAAAAAAGGTTGGGAAAGTTGCTCTTCCATTGCTAGAATGTTCTCCAGCATTTGCTTTCTCACTATGCAGCTCAAACCTTTGCATTTTTACCCAGAAATAAGCCCCGTGGAGCCCAGTTGGACTATTTTACAAATGCTTGGGCAGCTTCTGTGTGTAAATAAGGGCCTTCTAATCAGATAGCTGGGAAGCAATGGGAAGTTCTTCATTAACTCCATCAACATACAAGCCTAAGAATCAAACTGAGTGCTGTGCAGTACAGTGTTGCCTTACCATAAGCAGCCAGGTGTTGTTTTGAATTGTTCACAGACAGGGAATTATGGAGATGAACCTCTCCAATTGTTTATCCTAGAGCATTCTTCCCTGGGATTCACGCATATTTTGACCCTGTATGGAGAGATTCTATTTCACTGTCATGGCAGACTGATTTATCCCCTGTGTCCTTTCCCAGTGCTCGTTTGAAGCAATCTGAGTGGCCATCAGCAGAGCATGCCTGTGTCGATTATGCACTGCATGAGTCGCAGAAGGACCTGGTTCATACTACAGGCTTAGCTTGCTGCTGGTTTATCCAAGGGTTGCTTAATCCTCAAATACCTGTTGGTGGCTGGGTTGCACAACACAGCAGCCCCCACGCGGGATTGCATCTTCATTTATTTTATTTATTTATTTAGAAAATTTCTAGGCTGCCCCATTCACCGAAGCCTCGGGGCGGCTTACAAATAAATAAATTAAAATACGTAAATAACAATATAAAATACATATAACTGTATAAAATAAGTCACCCAGGCCAAAAAAACCCTTTAAAATAAAATAACATTAACAATTAAAATTATGCTTGAAGAAAAAGGTCTTCGCCTGGCGCCGAAAAACAAATAACGACGGCGCTGGCCTGTGCTTCAGTCCCCTTGTGGGTTCCACTGGCCATGTCAGGCTTTTCAGCCCCTTGTGCTCGTTCTGAACCAACTGCATTTGACTAGATGAGCACTTATTTGTTATTTATTTAATTTCTATAAAATATGGAATCATGAGAGAGGAAGCAATGTGTCGCTTTCTTGATGGCATTCATAATTTCATAAATCATCACTGTAGCTTCATTGCAATTAACTTTTTCTCATAGCTAAGGTACCTCCGCCCTGTGATCAATCCAAAAGGCATTTCAGTTGCGTTCCATGCATTATTTATTCTGTTTCATACTGAAGTTTTACAATGATCCATACCTCATTGTAGCATGCAATCGATGCAAAAATTCAAAGGGAAGAATTATTCAATCATTTCTTTTGTGAAGGAATGTAGTTCAAGCAAAACTGGTGTCAAACATTCAGTGTGTGGGTTGTCTGTCTTGCCAATCCAAGAAGAAACATATGCATGTTTCAGAGAGTGGGTAGGTATCAAACCTGCAGACTTGGGCCAGATGTCAAGGAGAGAGGGGGTGTCAGTAGCATATTGATGTTATTGAACTCCCATGTCTCTGTATAATCAGATAAACTGTAGCTGACTATACATATTCAACAGGGGTGAAGGCAGAGTGAATCAGTGGGAAACTAGGATAACAAATTGCCCATCTATACCTTCTTGAAGCTTCTTGCTTAGTTAGAATTAACAGGGCCACTCAAAATGAGTTCTCTAATATTTTCCTGTTTTTCACATCGTGCTATGGGAACTTGCTTAACTGGTCACAAGATTGTGGTTTGGGAATGTGCTTAGCTTAATGGTGAAGTACATTCTTTGGGTCCTGAAAGTTTCAGATTTTGTTCCCTCCAGTGTTTTACTGTTGTTGTTATTCAAAAGGAGATCCGGTCACAGGACTGGGAAAGAGCCGCGTCTGAGGGTTTGGAATCACAAGGCCACTCAGTAGACAAGACTGCTGGGCTACATTTGGATGCACCTTTTCTTATCTTAACTAGGAAGTTGCTTTTAAAAACATGGCTATTATATGGACATTAACATCCTTTGAAGGTGTTAATTTTTAATCTCCATAACCAGCAGCATTTTAAAGAAGGCACTTGTAACTTTGGAACTGATGTGTGCACAAACAGGACTCAAGTTCAACAATATCCTCAAAGTTCATCCTTGAGGTTTGCTCTGCCTCATGTCCCAATCAGATAGCAGCCTTTGTTTTTTTTTTGGTTTTTCCCTTTTTCATGCAAATTCATGTGATGTTCATGTCTCTTTTCTAAAATGTATTCATCAGTGGTGTGCATCTTTGAAATGTATGTATTCTTCTCCCTTTTGCTAAATGTTCATGTGCATTTTCCCCAAAGTACATATTTCTGTGTGCATATCTTGAGGTCCGTGAAACTCACAGCAAGCTCTGAAATATACTGAATGTGACTGCAGCTGTTCTTTGAGTCCTTGTTGGGTCTGAAAAGTGTAATCTGGGTAAAGCCTGATGAAAAATGAACTGAAATAAATTTCTCATACATAGATGGACCAATGTTGTTATGCAACAGACATTGTTGGTTTCTCCAGATAGAGATAATCAGTCAGGACTGCAAGCTCAGTCTTAGTTGCTCAGGACAACAGCAGTCCAGTGAGAGTTTTGAACACTGATGGAATATTGAAGTGTTCAAAATCCTAAAAGACAATGCAGTAAAAGTGTGACACTCAATATGCCAGCAAATTTGGAAAACTCAGCAGTGGCCACAGGATTGGAAAAGGTCAGTTTACATTCCGATACCAAAGAACGGCAATGCCAATGAATGTTCAAACTACCGCACCATTGCACTCATTTCACATGCTAGCAAAGTGATGCTCAAAATTCTACAAGCTAGGCTCCAGCAGTATGTGGACCGAGAACTACCAGAAGTACAGGCAGGATTTCGAAGAGGGAGAGGAACTAGAGATCAAATTGCCAACATACGCTGGATCATGGAGAAAGCTAGGAAGTCCCAGAAAAACATCTACTTCTGCTTCATTGCTATGCTAAAGCCTTTGATTGTGTGGATCACAACAAATTGTGGCAAGTTTTTAAAGTGATGGGAGTACCAGACCATCTTATTTGTTTCTTGAGAAACCTATATCAGGGTCAAGAAGCAACAGTGAGAACTGGACATGGAACCACTGATTGGTTCAAAATTGAGAAAGGAGTTTGGCAAGTCTGTATACTGTATACTGTCATCCTGCCTATTTAACTTAAATACAGAGCACTTCATGAGAAAGGCAGGCCTAGATGAATCACAGGTTGGAATTAAGATTGCTGGGAGAAATATCAACAACCTCAGATATGCAGATGATACCACTCTAATGGTAGAAAGTGAAGAGGAACTAAAGAGCCTCTTGATGCGGGTGAAACAGGAGAGCACAAAAGTTGGTTTAAACCTCAACATTAAGAAAACTAAGATCATACCATCCAGTCCTCTCACTTCCTGGCAAATAGATAGGGAAGAAATGGAGGTAGTGACAGATTCTATTTTCCTGGGCACCGCAGATGGTGACTGCAGCCAAGAAATTAAAAGACGCTTGCTCCTGGGGAGGAAAGCTTAAGTGGACTCTGGGGAATGGTGGAGGACAGGAAGGCCTGGAGGAATTTTGTCCATGAGGTTGTGATGGGTCGGATGTGACTTTGTGACTAGCAACAACAACAACAACAACCTCATACTAAATGATACCATCATTCTACAATCTTTCCAAAGAAGGGCTCATTGGAAGCAACTGGTATATAGCCAGGAAATCTGCATTCAAAACCACCAAGGCGAGTAGTGCAACAGAAAGCTGCCAGGGATTCCTTATTCCTGTGCCCAACTGAGCAAACTCTCACTCAGTCTTTCCCTGATCCTTCAGCTCAGGACCCATCACTAGTTCCAGCACATATTAACCCAAGCTTGGGGAACAATCACATTTATTTAGAAGGATAAAATAGATGGGTGGAGGGTGCTAAAACATGCAATCTAAAAGGGATGGAAACTAGGTAAAAGAGGGGAAGGGACGGGGAAGTGGGAGTTGGACAACAGTAACAATACAGTTCTCAGCCAACCAAGACACTCCAACTCCAACTCCCAGGGCCTTGTTGGCACACTTGGACTAGACAATAACAAAGCTAATGCTATCCTAGCTAGATAGCCAAGTTCTACCTTCTCCCGGACCAAGATGCACAAGGCATCCCAGCATTCCTTGACTCAGTGGACAGGCAGCGGAACAGAACCTCCTGAGAGAGGAAAAAAAGACCCTCCTTCCTTACTGGCCTTTATCCCCCGCCCTGACCTGATCAGCTGACCCCTGGGGCAATGGCCCATCTCCCAAACTTTGGGGGCCAACCCTTTACTCCAGGTGCCAGTCATTAACCAGTTATCTCTGGTGCCATTGATGCCATAATTTCTGAAACTTCCCAGAGTCCATCACAAAGGGAGGAGGATGCCACCCAAGACTCTGGGCGTCAGATTCTCACTGAGCTGGTACCTGGATTTTAACATTCAATTTGCTAGGGAGTTAACCCTTCCCTTACTCCCTGGGTCCTGAGAAGCCGGTTTGTGTCACAAGTAGGATATCCCCAAGGGAATTATAGAATTGAATTAATTACATGTATCCCTGGTGTCAAGCCATTCTAAGAGGTGTGAGCAGTGGCCAGTAAGCATGCCTTCAGAACGTGATGATCTAGTTATGGGATCAGCAGTTCTGATATCTGGATTATCTGTTTTCTGGCCAATGCAAACTCTCACATCTACTGATACAAGTTTGGGGGCTGTAGTCCTTTAGGCTGCTCTGTATGCCACAGATCCCTAAACACCATCTAAAGAGCCTTAGCACATATTTTGTTCTCAGGATCAGCCAGAAGGGAGACTGTTACACTACAAGGCTGGGAGAATTGTCTGGTGAAGGAAAACCTCTATGGATAGACACACAGAGAGGCAAGGGTGTGAACCAGTGTCCTAGATTTGCTATTATTCATTATTTATTAAAAGCTTTTATATGCCTTCCTATTATATAAATATCTCAGGATGGCTTGCAGTGCTTTAAAAGGACAATTTAGAACAACAACTTTCAATAAATGAATTAAAACAGTAATAATGTATAAAACAATAAACAGTAAATCCCAAAACAAAACAAGAGTGACTGAACATTAAAAGCTATGGATTTTAAAATGCCATTTAAATAAAAAGGTTTTGCCCAGGCGCCAAAAAAAGTATAAGCTCGGCACCAGGCGTACCTCTCTGGGAATTACATTCCAGAGTCTGAGCGCCACCACAGAGAAGGCCCTACTCCGAGCTGATGACCTTTTTACCTCTCTTAGGGAGGGTTCCCGGATCAGGGCTTCTCCTGCAGATCTATAAGGAAGGAGACGTTCCTTCAGGTATCCTGGTATTACTGATGGCTGCATATGGCATTTGTCCTATGGGTTAATTATCCTAAAATAGGATTAAAAATGCACACACACTGAGCCTCTCTATAGGCATACTTGTGTACAAATACATAATTATGCCTGCAGTTCACACATACATTTCTTTTTTTAGATGAAAATCATATTCACGTGGAAAAAATCAAATGCTCCTGACTATGGTCCTGACTTCTTGCGGTCCCTGGTAAATTTCCTCTTTTGCCATATATTATCCTTTTCTAGGTTGCTGTGACATAAGCCAGACTTTTCCCCAGGTCCCTGTGAATATAGAATGATAATGATGCACCCTGTATTAATTACATTAATGAGGCTAGAATTAAAAATGCAAATATCTTGTTATTCACTTTGATAATCTGTTGAAAATAAACAGCACTGAGAGATGGCCTGAGGGATGGACACACCTCTTCTTATTTTAATTGGAATGGCTCTTTTAAAAATGAATAATATCAAAGCTTCGCTTATAGTCACCCTTTGAAGGTGTTACATTTTAATCTCCATAACCAATAACATTTTAGAAGATCATGCTTTGAACAGGCATCTTCTACTGGGCTACCATCTCTTAAATGGTTTTGCCAAGAACTGATTCACTTGCTCCAAAGTTTTCTCACACTTGCTAATCCACCTGATGGGATCTTACCATGAATACAAGAGCGATCATACGCAGAATTTCAGAACAGAGGCTTTTCCATTCTACTGGCAACTCCATAACGATGGATCTGTTCTCTAAGCAGGTCATGCATTGCCAATGCATTATGTTTAGGAATACAGCAAAACATGTGATAAAATATAAATGCTACATATTAGAAAAGAATAAAATATAGTCCATTATGCACTGGATTTCCGGTTGCACAAGAAATCTGAATATGGACAATACTGTAATGCAGCTTTGTCAACAGTGCACTTTTGCCCCTCTGATATTTAGCTAAGCATCCCTGCATTTCCCTCTCCTCCTTCAGTGCTTACATTACTGAAACAAACTGGCTAGCACAGTTTTTTTAAAGGATGCTTCACGTTATACTAAACATGGACACCCACTGGTGAGACACCTTCTCTCCAGCCACTCCTTGTTTCTCGCTTCCCTCTCTTGTTAGCTGTCACATCTTGATACGGGTTACAGTAGGCAGGAGCGGAAAACACGTACGCATGCAATGGCCAAGCAAGAATGTAGAGAGGGAGATGGCAGAAATCTTAAGGCAGCTGTCACTCAGTCCTTCCCGCTTGTGCGGGATCAATAGTAATTATAGCAAGGATGAGAAGAAGCAGAGATAGCAGCAGTAGAAGCAGCAGCAGAAGGAACAGAAACAGCAGCAAATACATTCAGGACATTCTGGTGCTCCTTCCTGATGATTTTTTAGGAACCTGGGACTGAAAGTGCTGAAAAGGAATGAGAAAAGACGGCAGCAGCATGAGGGAAAGCGTGAAGACCAGCAGGCATTTTTGCTACTGTGCCCAAGTGGCTCTCTAGGGGTTCCTAGCAACTCTGCTATGTATGCATGGCACCACAAGCCACCGTAGAGATGAACAGCCCTAAATCTAGCTATGGCTCCCAAGGGTTGTTCACACATACTCACACCCACACTGCAGAAATTGTGCTGGGTTCACAGGACATCACAAAAACCCAGCATGGCTACTCATCTATGATCAGTTGTCATGCTATGTGAACCAGATAGGTGACTGGCCCAGGGTCATATTATTATTATTATTATTATTATTATTATTATTATTATTATTATTATTAT
>NW_025335568.1:37541912-37987836 GCF_004798865.1 Varanus komodoensis
ATTATTATTATTATTATTATTATTATTATTATTATTATTATTATTATTATTATTATAACATTTCTATGCCGCCCCTTGCCGAAGCCTCGGGGCGGCTTACAACACAATAAAATACATTGAGATACAATAGAGCATAATAAATTACCAGAAAATACAAAAATACCAAAAAATACATTGAGTCACAAACATCATAATATAAAATTAAAATTATCAGTATAAAATGTTATGAGCTTCATGGCAAGTGAGGATTAGAACCCAGGTCTTTTATATGCCAGTGTAATGCTCTGCTCACTATACCACACTGGCTTTTTGATTAAAAATGGAATTTGCCCCATCCTCAGATAGATATGCATAGGATTTGTAGCTTAAAGCTTCTAAAGTTCATATGAGGAAGCTGTCAAAAGCCAAACCAAACTGGACCAGACCAGACCAAATCACAGATGATACAGTCACAAGTTATATTGTGTAACCTCTGACAGATGAAGGGTTGAATGGGGGGGGCAACCTGTGGCTCCCCAGCAGTTTATTTATTTATTTATTAAAACATTTTTATGCCGCCCCATTCGCCGAAGCCTCGGAGCGGCTTACAACAATAAGTTAAAAATAAATAACATTAAAATAAAAATATAAACATTAAAATTAAAAATACAAAAATAACATTATAAAATAAGCCACCCTGGCCAGATAAAATCCAATAATATTAACAATTAAAATGCCGCTTAAATAAAAAGGTCTTCGCCTGGTGCAGAAAAACAAATAACGACGGCGCCAGGCGGACCTCTCTGGGGAGCGCATTCCATAACTTAGGCGCCACCGCAGAGAAAGCCGAGTACCCACCCTCCTAATTTCTTTCACGGAGGGTTCCCGGAGGAGGGCCTCTCCCGCAGATCTCAAGGGGCGGCCGGGCACATATGGATGTAAGCGCTCCTTCAGGTAACCAGGACCCAAGCCTGGTTTTGGGGGCATAACTCCCATCATTCCGTACCACTGGCCATGCTAATAGAGAACATCTAGAGAGTCACAGGTTCCAGACCTGGAATTACAGACTGAAAACTCTCTGAACATGGTGGGGCGGGGGGGGGGGCAGGAAGAAGAGGTTGGAGTCTTTCTTTTGCATGTGCAAGAATACAAATGGGCACTCTTAGTTGTTTTGTACTTATGATCCAGAAACATTAGATAGGTGGATGGTTGAAACAGCCGACAAAAGCTAGCATTTCCTTTGCTGTTTTTACCCAAACAGCTGCAGATAAGCTGCATGGGTGATTCACTTTTTAAAAATCTACCAGTAGCTTAGCTTTTCAGCACTGGACGCTGCTGAAATAAAGTTCTGGCTGTACATGCTGTTCTTACCTGCATGCACATGCAGCTTCCTTGAAGCAGGGGCATTATGATGTAGAACACATAATGGACAGACAGAGGTTGGATCTATTTCAGTCAGAGAACAAAATGACAGGAAGGCAGGATAGTGATTTTTAAGTAATGAAAGAGGCATGTGTAGACGGAAGAGAAAGACTACAATTCCTAGCATTCCCCAGTTTACTGGGAGCTGCTGGCCCGTCTTCAGCTAGGCATGCATAGATTGCAGCCAAGAGGTTCCTGGAAAGGAGAACAGCTCCTTCCCAGTCGGTAGTGAATCAAGTCACTTTTGCTATTGTGTGAGCAGAGATTAATTGGAACCCTGAGCTGGAGAAGTGTGCATGCAGGTCCCCGAATAGTCCCGCTGACTCAGGTTTATTTTGGAGCAGACGTGCTCGCCTGCATGGTGCTGGCTGTAGGCGGCACAACAGTTTTGACTTGGTTGCCAGGTTTTACAGCATTCTTCTGTATCCAGTTTTAGCATTACATTCACTTTGCAGAACAATTTTAAGAGATTTGAAAAAGTCTGAGAATACTATTTAAATAAATTATATTACTATTCTCAACTGCTTCTGCATTTCCATATATTACTCAGAGCGGAGGGATCCTTTATATAATGGTTTATTTTTTCTTCTGAGCAACAATCCATTGACTGCTCTAAGGAGTAAACTTCCCTGATCTAGTGCTTTGCAGATGTGCTGGACTATATCTCCCATGCCTGACTACAGCATGCCGGGAATTGTAGTACAACATCTCCAGAGAGCACCAGGTTGGGGAAGGTTGCTTTAGAAAAAAGCATATATAGGGAAATTATAACTGTTGTGGAGCAAAATAGAAGTGAATATGTTGGATTTAAAACACTGAGCTCTTATTTTATTTCTGTGTGGTGTGTAGTTAGAATCTGGCAGGCAGAAATGGTCAATTATGATATGCTTTCATTTGTAAAGGTTAAAATAACATTTAAAGTAATTTAGACAAATTTAATGCTCAGGAAAATGAGGAATTAATATTACCACCTGAAGCCAAGTATCGTTTCAGCAGGTGCTTCCAGGCTTTCCTACTTATTTCAGCATCAGATATGCATTCTCATCATACATCCCAAGTAGAGCTTTTTGAGATAATCGGGCTTTGGAATTGGGTCAGATTGGTGGTTTCTTGGATAGGCAAATAAATGGATTCAGCATTTCCATGAGGGGGCCCCATTCTAGTCACATGAATTTGCCAGGTAATTTTTCCTGGTCAGAGGATTTCTGCTCAAAATCTGTCTGCTAGCTCAAACCCTCTGTATTTTTAGTTGCACACTGAATATCTATATACACATATAAGCACATTTATCTCCCTTTGTACTTCTTTGGCAGTCAAGCCAAGGCAACTTACACAGTGCTGCCCATTTTATCCCCACAACAATTCTGTGAGGTAGTCAGTCACCGACCCAAACTCATACTGTGAACTTTATGACCTCAGTGGGGACTAGAAGCTTGATCTCCTAGCTAGTCTTTGTCCACACACTTTTGTAAAAAAAAAAAAAAAAAAGGCAGACTTTTGGACAAGTATGAATGTCATATTTATTCACATGCTTCATGCTGTTTGTAGCCATTACTCATTCTGATTTCTTTCTTCTTTTTTGTTGTTGGGTTATTGTTTGTTTGTTTGTTTGTTTTACTTATAGTTAAAATACCACAAGAATACAGAAAGCCAGCATAGTATCACAAGAATAAAGAAAACTTGAGAATGCAGGATCTTGTAATACGTACATTCACGTGCATGTAAACAAGAATAAATACTTCTTGATCCAAGTTAAACATGCAGAAAATTTGTCAAAGGCATGTCAAATTTTTCCTTTTGCTCAAAAAGAATGGAAACTATGTTATTATTAATATTATGTATACAAGCATCAGATTAATATAATTGATTTATGAATTTAACTTTTTATTATGATATTGTTTTATCTGGGAAAAAAGGAAAAATCATTTATTGCTGGTGGATTTATGGATATATTATAAAGTATTAGAAAGTGAATTACTATTTACTTGACAGCCATGTTAAAAATTTTTCTTTTGTAATAACCAAGTAAAAACTGTAGTTATACCATTGATAGAAGTGAGCATCATTATTGACTTTTTGTCAATACTTCTCACACATAGTGCTATATGTAATTTTTGTGCTAGGTCCCTTGATATATTTTTCTTTTCATATTTCTTTTTCTTGGTCCCCCCACCCCACCCCACCCTGCCCCTTTTGCTCTTCTCAGCTTTCAGAAAGATCCTAGTCAGTGGGCTCCTTGCTTTTCCTCAAGGGGCTTTTTTTGATGCTGGCCAAACTCTTGATTTGATGCATATTTGAAATGTAGAAAACTGCCTCATAGCAAGCTTGTCTGTTGAGCTCTTTTTTGTATACTCTTGCAATGACAATCCAGGTTCTCAGACTGATGTCTTTCTAAAACCTGCTACCCAATTCTTTTACCTGGAGACTCTAAAGATTGAACTGGACTAGTCCAAAATATCTGTGGGAATTAGGTTGGATTTTTAAGGCACCATATAGATACAGGGCAGAAGCAGGAAGTTGGCATGCACTTACTAATATCCTTCCCAGACAGTCTATTCCCAGAATAGACTTCAGCAGCATCACCCACAGAGTCTTCTACATAGATAGCCGTTCATCAACCTGAGAAAGGAACAGGCCATGCAGAAATGGAAAGGCAACTTGCCCTTAACAGATGGAAACATGGTGCCATTGACATGTCAGAGGTCCCACTGTGGATGGCCCTTGTCCTAAGTGTTCTTAAGAAAAGCATGGGCGATGTGATATGGAAGAATCCCATACTTCAGTCAACAAAAACTATGCATCCCTTTGTTTTTTGTTAGTGCATTTACACCTCACCTTTCACTCAAATGAATCTCAAGGTGCTTTTTCATGGAATGTAATATGCAAGTCTCTGGAAAAAGCACCCACACCCCAGAACCCACACTCCAGATGTTCTGGTCAGTGGATATGACTGTCCTTCCCTTCTGTTCTCATGTCCCAAGGCTGCCTGCAGTTGGAACCAAATGTTCTTGGCTGCAAATGCAGGAGTGGTGGGTGAACAGGAAACCAAGCCCCCGGTAGCTGTTTGCTGTCTGGCTGATAGATGAAGCCAGCCTTCCTGGGCAGCTTCCTGTAGTCCTTGGTCTCCTGGCCAATGCATGAGATCAGTCTGTGCTTCACTTCAGCTGTGCAATCCCAGGTAAACCTTGCCTGCCTGCTATATAGATAGCTGGGAGTAGAACACGGGTAGAAGAAATGGTACAGACTGCAGAAAAAGTATGTAAGAAATGTGCAGCCCATCCTCTCAAAATCCATCATCTGTCTTTGGCCCAAAAGTTCCGAACACACTGTTTGTTTGTTTGTTCGTTCGTTCGTTCTTCATAGCACTTTTATCCTGCCCTGCAGCCAAGGAGGCACCTAGATGGCCTTCCAAATTAGCCCGTCCTTGGCTGCAGCCTAGCAATCTATAGTCTTGCCACAAAAGGAAAGAGCATTGGGATTAGGAGTGAGGAGGAGAGAAGGAAAAATATATGGGCATTTGATTCTTATTTGCAAAGTTCTGCAGCTCATGGTGTTTGCTCTAAACACAGTGGAAAGGCTATTGCAACCTCTTCCTCTATAGGCATCAGCAGTGGCAGCTCATTTTTTCTGTGAGGGAGGGGGCTTTCAATTGGAACTGTATTCAGGCCAATTGGAGGGTGTCCAGCCATCACTTCCTCTCTCTCTCTGATGATGCAGGCAATCATTGCTACAAGAGGGAAGGTTGTGACTATTTGACTTTAACCAGTATTCAGAAGATTCCTACAGATTCCTGTTCCCCATATGATCACAGAAGGTAAGGAGGAGAGGTGCATTGTGAATGCAATCACCTGCATGTAGGTACACACATTTGAAGCAAATCTGGGGTGCTGTGTAGAATATTAAAGTTCATGGCTGCAATACTGGAGAGAAGCTGAGTAAAACCCATTGATTTTGGATGGGAAGATTCAACAGGATTTAAGCTTCTAACTGTAACCCAAGACAAAGTTGCTATAAATCTCTAGTTGGCATCTTCTCAATTTTGAGAAAGAGCAGGCCTCTTTTTGTATTCAAGACTCTTGGGAGAAAATCTGTATGAATGATTTACTGAGCTCAAGTTTTGTTTATTGCTTTTTTTAAAATTTTAAGCTCATCCACTCTGAATCTAATTTTAATCTCATTTATCAGTCTCTTTATAAAATTATGAAAATGAGGGCTGTTAGTTCCCAAGGTCTTTATGTTTATATTGGCTTTACAAACAGCGTGATACACAAGCCACCCAATGAGAGGAACAAAACAGAAGTGGGTAGACAGATGTTTTTCACTGCAACCCTTTACATACAAAGGGCTGGATCCAGGTTTAGCCGCATCCAATGATGCTGGTGCAGCAGACTTCCCAGTTCCCTCTCCCATTTCCCATGTCAGTCCATGGAAGGATCAGGGGACCCTGCTAAATGGGGTGATGTGGGAGATACCCCTGAATTGGGCAGAGGCCCATTCCCTGAGTGGAGACCTTAAACAACCTTAAAGTGATAAGGTTCCTAAAGGGCATTCATAAGCATGATGTAAATGGAGCTTCTGAATGAAATTTCCTCCAGACCAAAGTGAGGAGTGCAGGGATTCAGAAGACAATTCCCTACAGCAGGTCTAGGACTACGGCATACAAGCAGCCTCGTGCCGAGCCTGACCATTCATCTCAGTCAGTATATTTCTTACTGACTGGAGCACAGCGTTCCACAGGTGGCTTTCCAGCCCTAGCTGGAGTTGCCAGTGATCGAAACTCTGGCAATGTTCATGCAACTGAACTGCTCTACCACAGCAATTCCACCTAGGGTTCCTCCCTGAGAAATATGGTTTGCAAATCTCAGGCCCCTCTCAAGAATATGAGCTGCTATACTTTCTATGCCTCCTTTGCATGGTTTCCCCATCATTTTACTATTAAAAGTGGAGAGAGAGAGAGAGAGAGAGAGAAAGCGAGAGAGCGAGCGCTGCCAAGGTTTGCACTAACAGTCATGTATTCATTCAATTTGCACCCCATTTTTCTTGCAAGGAATTCAAGGTGATGTACTGTGTTCTCCCTTCCCCATTTCATCCTCACAGTAACACTTTGGGTAGGTTAGGCTGAGAAAAAGGATAGCCAGTGAGCTGTAGGGCTGACAGGGATTGGAACCCAGTCCTTCTCATACTGACTTTCTGTAGCACTCTACAATTCTAACTCTCTCTCTCTCTCTCTCTCTCTCTCTCTCTCTCTCTCTCTCTCTCTCTATCTATCTATCTATCTCCATTTCTAGGCTGCCCCATAACCTGAAGCTTCTCTGGGTGGCTTACAATACTAGAACATAAAACATACATAAATTACAATCAAACAGTTGTTAATCATATAAAAAGATAAAAAATAAAATAATAGAGCACCTCAAATGAAAGATACCCACGCACACCAGTAAACACAACAAAGAAATGAGCCAAATTAAATTAAGATCAAAATCCATAATAAAAATTATTAAATCAAATCAAATCAACCAAATACTTGTTTAAATAAAGCCAAGTTTCTGCTTAAGCAACCTTTGCAAACTGTTAGCATTATTCAGATATGGCATGAAACCATAGTTAAGGGCAGGCAAGGATTTGCACTAGCAAAGAAAGGGGGTCTACACATGCTTGAAGGTGGTTCCAATGCTGAGGCCACCATGTGAGTGAAGACTGCATTGATGCTGCCACAACTAGCCAAAAGCATGCGGGAAAGCCCACCTCTTATAAAGCCCACCTCTGCTTTTCAAAAGTGCAGTCGCAACATTTTTCACGTGGGTGCTGGCATCACTAGGAAATACATCCCCCTGCAATGATGCAGGAAGTACAATAGACGGGCTATTTGAATAAGGTTTATGCATGAAACAAGCTGCGGCACACAGCCGATGGTGGACAAGACATGGCTTTTGTTACCTCTAAGAGACCACTGACTTCAAAGTTTACAACCTGTCATGTTGTATCAGTAGCTCTTAAATGTGTCTGATAACGCTGTATTAATAACTGCAGAATGAGCTGTTGTTTCCTTTCAACAGCTGGATGTGTTTTCATATATGCTTTAAGAATTCCATACACATTTGGGAACGACATGCTGGATCGAGGCACTTTCTCAGTAATTCAAACATCTCTTTCCCATTCAAGGGTATTTTCTGGCCAACCACCATATTAGGGGAAATCCTATTGACATCAGTCTGAGTGTGTGGTACATCATATCAGAATTCATTTTGATGCATATTGGTGGATACCACATTTCTGTGTTAAGTTCCAGTAAAATATGGCTCCATTAATCATATGGGCAGTCACAATAAATGGGAAGAAAATGGTTTGGGAAAAACTGGATTTTTCTTCCATCTGGCTATTTTATTCAAGCAAACTTTCTAGAAAGACATGATTTGCAAATAGCTGCTCTGATGGTTTTGAAAGTATTACCTATGACTAAACTTCTGGAAGCATTTCAGTGTTGTTGTTTTTGTTGCTGTTATTTAATTTGACTCTGTGCTTTCGAAAATGCATTAAGCTAATGAAGCAAATATTATCAGGAAATCCAGAGCAAGACGAAGCCATGAGTGAATGTTTTAGAAAGTGTATACTGTTTTAAAGGCTCAGGTTGTGGTGATAATCTGGAGCCATGGAAATGAAAGAAATTAGAGAAAGAGAAATAAAATGTTGTTTTAGGAATGGTGCCATCTCTCTGGCTCATTATCTAATGCAAAAACGATATTAGCAGTCTTGTCTGCTGACTTTGTATAGTCAGAAACTCCTTCCATGTCAAACTCAATGTGGTGGATAGTTATGAAACCCTATAAGTTGCTCTGTATCTAAGGAGATAATCTCTGGTAAGGACAAAACAAATACAATTCCATATTATTCCTAGGTGGGTAAGTTAATCAGTGATTGTAGGAAAAACACCGAGCAATCATCTGCTTACAGCCAAGGGTTTCTTGAAAGACCCAGCTGTGTTAATACAACTGACACTTACAAGCAGCTGGAATGATAATTGGAGTCAAAGATCTTCTTTGCTAGCTCCTTTACCCGTGACATATGGCAAGCGATTTGTGTAGTGCATATCACACATAACATTGCCAGGTGTGCCACAGCTCTGCACTAACAATGCATTCAACACGCATTATGGAGCCATAAGTCATGGCCTTGGATTGGTCCTTTTCAATTCCTTTTTTGGCTGATTTTATGTTGCCCAGTTCAGTCCTTACCTATAGCTGCAGAGATGCATCCCAAGGCTTGTACTGTATCGGCTACTGTGGCATCAAGCAACCAGGGGAAAAGCTTTGCAGCATCATTCCATTTGCCCTGAAATATATACGGAAATTGTATTTGTGAAGTTCTGAGAATGTCAGGAATGCCAGGGTGCCCACAATTCACTGCATTTTTGAGTGCCACACCTAGCAGGTAAAGATCTGGGTTTTACTATATGGACATCTGCAGGAATTGCTATGGGGTTGGCAAAATGGCCCCACACCTTCCCAAGGCTCCACCTTCTTTCTCTGACTGCCCATTATTTAGCGGTTTCCTGGATTTCATGTGTCCCTCAACTTCTAAAAAAGTGTAGTGTGTCTCTTAAGGATTAGATTAGCCATATATTGTCATAGTGATCAGAGTGTTGCACCCCAAAACTGAATTCAGCATTCAGGTGGAGAGATTAAAAACCGCCAAGTCTAAATCTGTTTGGGAGAGGCCTTCCCTTGTGATGGCTTGCCAACGTCAAACCACCAGCTGGTTCATACATCTATTTCTGAAAAGCTAAGAGCTTATGCAGCATGACTGTGATGCTTACTGGTATGAAGGAGTCTGACTGATGGGATGACTTTTCAGTCACTGTTTTTGTTTGGCTTTGCTTTTTAACACTGAAGGAAGGGGACTGTTGTACACACAAAGCTTCCCACACAATCACTGGAATTCAGGCATTCATGTCTGTTTTCTTTGATTTGTTCGGATTCTGATAACTAAATTGTAAATGAGCATGCCTACCTAGCAAAGATATGAAAGATATGATGGGCTGTTTTATAATTTACCTGTGAATAAATGTTCTTGGCCCCGAGTAAATAATCCTGTTGTTCATTACAAAAACACAACCAGGTGCTTTTTTGTGTGGTTCCTTCAGAGAACAGACCCTTTTGTCCAACATTCTATGTGGTATAAAAATCCTTTATTGCTAATGACAGTTATTTGGAAGGCTGCAACAGGCAGAGAGCCAGAGCCAGAGAGAGATTGAGAAAGAGAGTGAAATCTTTTTTGATGATTATTGCTGCCTGGTATGTATGTTTGTTCTGGGCATTCCTCAGGTTTTCAATCGTGTGCATTATCAAACCGTTTTCTGTACAATTATGGTGTTCTTTAACTTTACTGGGTAGTCGTTGCATAAAGCGAAGATAGGAGATGGAGGTGAATGTTAATTATAAAATCAACATAATTTGGTGCTGATTCTCCCCTACCAGTCCTCACAACCCAATTCCTTCATTACGGATTTCTGTTGCCATCTTGATAGAATGTGACACAGATCGGCACAAAATGCCACATTTGAAAAAACAAAGGTTACAAAATGCATTTTTAAAACCCAGCTCTGCAAGTATCCATGAAAAGAAGAGAACTAGACAGGGAGGTGAATTTCAGATGCTACAGAAGAATTTGCTGATAAATAGTTGAAGGATGCTTCACACGGCAAAACTTGGCTCTGAGAAGTTGCTACCTTTGGCATGAGCTCAGTCTGGTGCATTCTCCTCTATACACTGGCTCATAAACACTAGGGGAAGTGATTTTAATGGGATCATATTAAAGCTGCCATGGGATTGAATTCTGTTCGCATCCCTAATATCTATGTGAAAATGAACTTGAGGACAGCTGGGCCTGAACACATCGAGAAGAACACCCAAAGGGCAATCCTTGTTCATCAGTTATGG
Organism: Varanus komodoensis; assembly: GCF_004798865.1. Lineage (NCBI taxonomy): Eukaryota > Metazoa > Chordata > Lepidosauria > Squamata > Varanidae > Varanus > Varanus komodoensis. The sequence goes on from NW_025335568.1 coordinate 37,552,250, forward strand.
CTCCTACGATGCCTTATAAAAATCTGTCGTGGAACATCTTTGTTGCATATACAGGGCTATGGAAAGATTTTAATGCAAGTTTTATAGCTTCTTGGTTGCATTCAACAGAGAGTGATCCATCAATTTAAAGCAAATAAACCACCAGCTCTCAGGACCAAAGTAAAGGCAGTCTCACTTTTCTTGAGACGGAACTAATTCTTTTGTACTTTTCTACAAAAAAATAACTTGTTTTTTTTAATGCATGAGACAGTTATGACATGCACAAGTTGATGCCACAATAACAAGGATCTTCCAATTGGCTTCAGCACTGGAGGCAGGAGATATCCAGTGGGGATTTGCACTTAAAGCTGTTCTCAGTACTGGTGCCAATGGAAAGGCCTGATGATGTAAAAATTCCTTGGAGGCATTCCAACATATATGGAATTTGGAAACAAAGCTATTGTCTAGAATCCAGACTTTGACTTTATTGATTGATTGATTTGATTTGATTTTAAACCCACCCGACTAGCCACATTGCTCCCTGGGTGGGTTACAACCATAAAACCATACAAAAATGGTATAAAACAATAAAATCATCTCAAACATTATACTAACAACAAAACAGCAATAAAAGTGCACACACCAGAACTCCAGATTTCATAAAGACATGTTTAAAATAGATGCATTGAAATCAATGGGACTTAAGTTCTGGCTAACTTGAGTCTCACTGATTTTTGTGGGTCTAATTTAAGCATTGGCTTAGAACCCAATGTGTTCAATATTGGTGATAATTCTTAGCATATAGAAGGGAATAATTAAAACTTTTTGAAATCATTAAAAACAGTGGCTCTCATGAATATGCTCAACAACCTATTCTGTCTCTGCATAAGCTCAAGTAGGACCTATTTATTGTGTGGTTCACTCCATGTGCTTATGTGTTGGTGCAAATTAGTAAGACATATGAAAGAAAGGATGAAAACTGAAAATGCAGCACTTTGTACATGCATACTAGCCTGGACATCAAATATTAAAAATGGGCAGGGAGAACTGCAGTTCATTAATGCATTGGTCCTGCTCTACAAACAACATCAGGTGATTCAGATAGCAAGAACCTCCAAATCTGGGGGAAAAAATCAACTGGGGAGCATTTAATAAGCATCCCTACTCATTTGGAGGCTAACACTTTACCTTCATTGTCCTTACTTATCCTTTTCCAAAGAATAAGGATGAAGCAAGGATGCATTACAGGGCTGCCGAAGATGTTTGCACAACATGTACATCTGTTCTAGAGGCTCCATAACATTTTCAACAGCCCTGAATGTGTAAAAACAAATAAAAACGAATAATAAAAATAAATTTTAAAAAGCTGAAAACCAGGAAATGTTCTGAGCAAGAACTTCTCTATGTTAGGTGGGTTGTTGTGTGTGTGCTTTAAAGGATGGCAGCAGGTTTTTTTAACGTTGAGCAGCCTATCCTTAAAAATGGTGTCCCTTGCTACCTGCATCCCAAACTGGAACGTGGTACTTCAGGATTGAGTTGCACTAGTGAGACAGATACTGCAAAGGTAAGATTCTTGCATGGAGCAGGGAGTTGCACTGGATCAGAGGCACAAGACTTTTGGCCTGACTCTTGTTTGCAAATCTGAATGCATGCACACAGGACATCCAGATATAGTTCGATCTTCCCTCACTGTTAGCAGCACCTGAAAAAGACGTATCTGTACAAGGTCTTCAGGGGAGAGAATGCATAGTACAGGCAACAGGAAAGAAAAGGTGGTGGGAAACCTGGAGCAGTTAGGTGGCTTTCAAGGCACCCTTGGGGCTGCATTAAAGAAATTGGGGCAGCCAAAGGTGGCACATCCCAGACCAGGTGACATTCAAGGTCTGTTCCCACTCTAAGATTCTATGCCTTAGTCTATAGCTATTCCTCACAGCTGCAACATTTTTTTCAGCTTGTGCATAAAATTGTCTATATTTTAGTGTCTAGGTTCAGCCGTTTTATAAGGAATGGCATTCAGGAGAGGGGAGTTGAACTTTTTCTTTTTAAATGAGCTACTGAGTTGGGTTCCTTGTCACAAGTTTCTGCCAGCTCTTCTGGCATTTCTGTGCTTGTTCAGTAGGTTAAAATGATTAGGCTTGTCAGTGAAAGTGTCTCATGTATTTATCCAAATACTTTTGCTTCTGTTCCATTGTACCTTGTTCTAAAAATAGTGAGATATGTAAAGTGACAGAGTTAATCTCTACCTTTCTGCCATGCCAACACATCTGCCTAAGTCACTTAAATCTCCTGTACAGTAAATTATGTGATTTCTCCCCACATATACAACACACACACACACACACTCACCCCAAAAAACAACATTCCTTAAGGGCTTTTGTCATTTTGGAAGAATACAGTAGTAAAACACCTTTTGCTAACAGATGAGAAGATTTAAAAGTGGTGGTGATGGTAATGAGAAACGCATCACGTGGTGGAATTCAGGTTCTGAAGAAATGCTTTGGTCACCATTACAGCAGAAAAGGATAGCAAGAAAAATAAGGGTTGTCACTCTGTTACTCTAATTAAAAAGGCAAGGACAGTGGCACCTCGGCTCATGAACGCCTCAGTTCACGACAAAATCGGGTCACGAACAAAAATTTCATAAAAATTTTGACTCAGGTAGTGAACTCTGTATTGGGTGACGACCACGACCGTGGCCATCTCCTTACCCCCCAGAGTGGGGAGATGGCCACAATCGTGCTCGCACTCGTGCAGGGCAGACAGGCGCAATTGTAGTTGTGCTTGGGGGGAGGGGGGAGGGAGATGGCAGTGATCGTGCTGGGGTGGGGAGATGGCCGAGATCACACCCATCTTTCCTGCACGAGTGCACCTGTGATCGCACCTGTCTTTCCTACATAAGCACAACCATGATCTCGACCATCTCCCCCCCAGCATGATTGCACCTGTCTCCCCCCATGAGTGCACCTGCGATTGTGCCCATCTCCCCTCGAGTGCGCCCACGATCGCACCCGTCTCCCCCTGAGTGCGTCCATCTCCCCCCCTCAAGCACGCCCATGAGTGCGCCCATGTACGGCCACAATCGTGCTTGTGCAGTGGGGGGGGGGGAGATGGTTGTGATCTTTGTTGTTCTTTGTCACTTCGCTTCACATTTTTCTGATTAAAAAAATAGTTACAGAATGAATTAATCTTATTTATATTGAACCTTATGGGGAAATTTGACTTGGCTCACGACAAATTTGGGTCACGACCAGAGTCCTGGAACAGATTAAGTTCATGAGCCAAGGTACCACTGCAGTATGATTTAGTGATTAGAGCATTAGGCCAGGGCCAGAGACTTGGGTACAGTTCCAGGCCTAGATCTCGCCGGATAAACTTGGCTGAGCCACAGTCTCCCAGCCTAAGACTGCAAACCTCTACACACTTACATGAGAAAAATCCTGCTTAATGCAATAAGGTAATTGATTCCACAGAAATCTCTTCTGAGCAGGTATATTTACAGGAAGATTTACAATGTTTACCTTCTGTCAGCCCAGCCTGCCTAACAAGGTTGTTGTGAAGATATTGGAGGAAGGACAGGCCATGTACACCACCATGGATGCCTTGGAGGAGATGCAGGATAAAACTGCACAAAACAAACAATTGCCACCAGCATAAGTATTTGGACACTAATATCCTTATAACAGAGAGAAAATGCTGTAGATGTACAAGCACAAGCTAAGAGCTACTTTATCATAAAGGCAGGAGGTTCCATAAAGGGCATAAAGATGGCAGTCCGGTCATACATATGCCTATTCAGAAGTAAGTCCCATTGAGTTCAATGGAATTTACTCCAAGGTACAAATGTTTAGATTGCAATCCAAATCGTGTACCAGGAAATCTCTGCTTGAAATGTGATTTTAGCTATGACCTCACTTCAAAGTCTTATGCAAATAGTTATTTCTCAGCCTCAGCTCATCCTGGCTACAAAATGGACCAATAATATCATCCAACTTCTGAAGGACACCTTCTAAATATTGCTGCTAATGTGTGTGAAGCTCTGTAAATCCTCTTACTACTGCATAGTCTAAATGTGAGGCATTCGTATTAACTAGTTCTATGAACCAAAAGTCACCACTGTCAAAAACTGTTGTGTTATGGTCTGGGGTGTGCAGTGGTGGTCAAGAATCCCACTGAATTGTGTTTTCTAGACTGAATTCAAGGTCCCCTGTTCTCCCTTTTCTGGTCCTGCCTTCAAGAGGATCTATTTTTCAGCACCATCAGCCTGTCAGAAGTGCAGCCACAGCGAAGGGTCCACTATCTTCTCTGGATTAGGGTTATAGAGTTTAATTTTATTTTCTTTTACACACAAAGGGATTTTCAATTTAATCAAGTTCCAGAGGTGAGCCTGAGCCGATAGGTCATTTGTCACTTGAATTAAACTTCCATTTGAGAAAGTTCAGTAGCATTGGCATACCTAGATAGGTAAATCGTAATATTCAAGACTCATTGCTTTGGGCAAAGCCCTTGGCTTTCACTGCATTTCTCATTTCTCTTCACTTAGGTAGAAGGGGCTGCACTTGAAAATGGACCTTTTCTTTTAAACTGTCCAATTCCATTCATCTCTGGAAAGGCAAAAAGTATATATTTGCTCTTGCCTCTTGGCAGAACAGAGGCACCGGCTGGGAGAGAGCGCTGAGTGGCCAGGGGACTGGCGAAGGCAAGGCAGGAGCTGGGCAGGGGAGCAGGGGGACAGGAGCAGCGGAGAGGAAGGGAGCAGGGCCAGAGGGACTGATAAGGCCGCGCTCAGCCATTGGCGCTGCGTTAAGGGCAACGTGACAAGGGCGTCACCCCTTGTCAGCGTCCCTTAGCTGCGGCCCAGACTGCCCGGGGACTCCCTTCCCTGGGAGGCCGAGGGTTTTGATTTTTGTTTTATTGCTTTGTCTTTCTTTCTTCGCTGCACTGCGCTGTGCTGCGCTTTGTTTTTCCTCTAATTTAAATTTTATTTTATCCTTATGTGTGTGGGTGGGTTTTTGTCTGGGAGAACTGGGCAAGTGAGGGGTACTGCAGGACAGACAAGGCAGGGGACCAAGGTAGGGTCTCAGAAGGGATCCCGGTAGCAGACCAGGAGATGGCCTTCGCAGGAGTCATGGGTGTTGCTGTCCACTGCAACAGATGCGACATGTTCACCCTTCTCCCCCAGGAGAGGCAGGGATACACTTGCCCTCAGTGTAAGCTGGTGGTCCTGCTATAGGAGGAGTTGAGGAGCCTGAGGGCCGAGAGAGCCCTCCGGGACCCCCGGGAGCAGCCCCCCTCTGGACAGAGGGTTGAGGGAGATGCCACAGGAGGAGCAGCCAGGGATACATGGAGACATGTCACCCACAGGAGAAGGAGGCCAGCACAGCCTCCTCCTTCTCCTGGCACCAATCTGAAGCTGGGAAACAGGCTCTTTCCACTTGGGGAGGCTGGGGCTGATAAGGCCTCGGGGGACCAGCAGGATCCCCAGCCTGGGACCACAGACAGCAAGGGGGCCGCTGCAGGAGAGGCGAGGGCCAGGGCACGGCTGCCCACCACCACCAGGAAGACACAGAGGCAGGCGATTGTTGTTGGGGACTCCCTGCTGAGGGGCACTGAGGCGGTGGTGTGCCGCCCAAACCTGGAGACAAGGGAGGTTTGCGGCCTGCCGGGTGCATGCATCCAGCATGTGAAGGACAGAGTGGAGCGTCTTGTTCGCTCTGGGGGTCACCAGCCGCTCCTGGGGATCCATGTGGGCACAAATGATGTGGCCAGGCAGGGTGTGGTTGGGATCACCAGGGACTTCGAGGCCTTGGGGAAGAAACTCAGGGAGCTGAAGGCCCAAGTGGCCTTCTCGTCAATCTTACCGGTCCAGGGATTGGGCCAGGAAGGGACAGGAGGGTCTTCAAGGTGAACAACTGGCTTAGGGTGTGGTGCCAGAAGGAATGCTTCGGGTTCCTTGACCACAGCACTCGGTTTCTTGCCAATGGACTTCTGGCAAGGGATGGGTTACACCTCATGAGGATGGGGAAAAGGTCCTTTGGAGATGCTCTAGCGAGCTTCATCTGGAAGACTTTAAACTGAGCCGGGGGGAATGGGTTCAGAAACGTGTCTCCACTGGACAAGTGTGGGGAGAGGATCAGGGCCCTGGGAACAGGGTTTTATTAATTTATTTATTTAAAACATTTCTATGCCGCCCCCATCACAACAAAGCAATGTTTTAGAGATACTGCAGGGACTGACAGGACTCCTACAGAGAGGGGCTAGGTGTCTGGGAGAAAGGAAGAGGCTGGGAACTCCAAGGAAAGGAAGCAGTGGGAAGGAATTGAGGTGCCTGCACACTAATGCTGGGAGCATGGGTAATAAGCAGGAAGAGCTTGAAGCTCTCCTGGGAAAAGGAGGGTATGACCTGGTGGGAATCACAGAAACTTGGTGGGATGAAAGGCAAGTCTGGAATGTGAACATAGAAGGGTATCACCTTTTTAGAAAGGACAGGAAGGGAAAGAGGGGTGGGGGCGTGGCTTTATACATCAGCGAAGGAATAGGATGCAGTGAGATAGAATGCAACACAGATGGGGATTCGTTAGAGGCAGTCTGGGTGAAACTTAGGGGTTTTGACAGGGAAACAGACCTGACAGTGGGGGTATGTTATCACCCTCCAGGTCAACTTGAGACCCTGGTCATCCCTTTAGATCAGTGGTGCAGAACCTCTTGCTCCAGGGATGAATTCCAGTTTGGAGAAGTTCTTGATGACTTTATTGCATTGTGGGTGAGGCCAAAGTCTAAAGGGCTCAGGACAAACAACAAATGCCATCATATTTCAGACTGAAGTTCTTTGGGCCAGATAAGCCTTAGGAGAGGCATTTCAAATTTGCAACAAATAATTGTTGATCAAGGTAGAAGTGGTAAAGGCCCTCTCTGGAAGGACAAATTCAAGTTCTAGATTCCTAGATTAGAGGAAAAAAGTGATTTCAGTTCCCGCCAGCCCCAAAGGAAATAACAAAGTGTAGTGACTAGGTGCAACCACTCCAGCATGAAATCAACCCAAGCCAGTGTGGAGCATAGAAACTAAATAAAGATCAGCTTCTTCCATACAACAACACATAAGACATCCTTTAGATAGGAGACACCCCATGTGCCTCTTTTCCTTGCAAAGATTTCAAACCCTACTTTCGAGAACCATATAATTTTTCTTTCCTGATTATTTTTTAAAATATCCTACAACATCTTATTATTCTGAGAATGTCTTGGATTTAATGGAGTGGATTAGACTTAATAGTGATATCAAGTTTGGAAGAACTGCTGTTCTCAGTACTTGCAGCTTCCGTGTTTGCAGAAGTCCATGACCACAATAACCACATTCAGTTGGCTTAGAGCAACTTGGCTCTTTGTGAGGTGATGCAAAAAGACACAGAGCTCTTCAAGATTCTAATCCAAGGCTTTAAAACTGAATATTTGAAAGACCTCTTCTGTCAGTGCACATAAACAATAACCTAAAACGTTTTTTTACTGTATAAAATGTCTGTGAGCAAATGATTTTCCCTAAGCCTAACACACAGTATCTGCCCATCAATGAGGCAAATGGTTGTTTTTAGGATATATCCTTATTTAATGTTATGGCCTGATTTTTTTTTAAGTGTAGCTCAGAATTTCACTGTCCACTTTCCAAACTGCTAGGTGGGCATATTTGAAAAGGGAAAAAGATACAGCTGAGCCAAAACTACTTGCCTCAAGAAGTGCTCATTTCCATAAGTACTGAGACCTGTCTCCAATCTGAGGCAGTTTGGGACAATCGCACAGTTTCTCTTGGTGCTGTTGTCCTCCATTGTTGTCTTTTTGTGTCATGCGTGGGCTCCCTGAGTTCTCAGGTAGGTGCGTGTGAGGCTACCCATTTTGGCAGGGCTGGCAACACAGATTCTAAAGATGAGACTGCAAAACAGCTCAAACCCCAGCTGCAGTCCGAGGTCCTGAGACTCTGCAAGAAACTGATATGGGGAAGGTTAGCCCAAGGGCAGATGAAGGGACCAGTCTATTCGGCTGTGGGAATGGAGAGGACCTGCAGCCTCCTGAAGGAGGGACATAGAAATGGGGAATTTCTCTGACAGGGAACTCCCAGCTTCTGAAGAGGTAAACCTGGTCCTTAGGTTTTACCATCAGAGAATAGTCCAATTAGTACATGGCGGGCAGATCAGAGGTGTGCCCACTTTCACAGGGAGAGATGCAGAAGGGTTTACAAAGAGTTTTGGTTAATGAATATCAGAAAGGACTGAACAGTTCACTTTGTGTACACTCAAAGGCTTGCACGAAACAATAAAGATTATAGGCAAAGAAATGCTGGTGAGATGGAGATTGCTTGGAGGGAGAAGCACGACTCACAACAGCTTGTTCATAAGTGTTATTTTGCTCACGTGGCTGTTATATTCTGTTGCGTGAAGCCACATGATTTAGAGCATTATCTTAAGCCTGCTCAGTATTCAGCAGGCCTTACTCATGGTTAGGATGAATAGGACTGCAGCCCCTGTCAATGCAATGTCTTTATGAGGGGAAGGATGTTGATTAGGGAGGGAGACCAGATTTAGGGTGGGAAGGTGCTCTATAGTGTAAAGGAGACTCCTATATTTGGGAGATGACATTCTGGTACAGCTGCTATTCTCAGATCTCCTCTGTGGCATGAGATGTTCCGTCCAAGTCAGGTTTAAAATCCAAGGACCATAAGCTGCCCAACAACACCAGCTGGAGAACAAACTGGGCAGGCACACAGAACACAGAAATCCTATCTGCCTGAGGCTGTTAGTCACTACTTTTGCTTCATCACAGAATCGAGACCCAGGCTCGATTCTGCAAGTAACTTCTCCTTCCCAGCTTTTCCTCTTCGTAACCCATAGATGGCACTATTGTATAGCAGAATTGGGGACGTGCACAAGTAGCACTTTTGCTTTCAAAAATACTATCCCATTTTCCTTGCTGCAACAACCTGGACAACTGCTCTTAAAAATTGCTGGATCATGGCATCATTTAAGGAGCATCTAAACAACTGAGCAGAGAATCATGAGTGCACAAAAACTCTCTTGGACAGGAAAAAGCTCCTAGTCTGTCTTCTCTGCTATGATGAGGTACATTGTATTTCTATTTATGCAGCATCTATCCTTTCTAAACTTGCACAAATGCATATATATTTGCATGTAAAACGTTCTACACATGGCTATACAGATTGCACTATAGCCAACTACCTTTCTTTCCAGCAGACACTCTGCTTCCTGCATGCTAGACGTCTGGGAAGGAAGGGCTCCCATGTCCTTGCAATGGGTTGCTTTAGGGATCTGCAGTACCGGTTGATCTTTTGCCATCCTGTTTGGTTTCTAAGTATCTTTCAGTGCTGTAGCAATTAAGGCCTTAGTCATACAATTAATCTTTCAAAGTGGAAAAGTGATGAGGTTGTGGGAAAATACAACACTCTTCCAACCTCTCACACAAACCTACATCTCCAGAATGGCTAGTTGCCTCACTCTGAAGATGGCTGGAATACCAAAGTACTAAACTGAAACACAAAGAGAAATCCTGACGTGAAAGCCCCTTAAACTATACTTCTTGTTAGTATAACTGATTCTTCAAAGCCTTTCTGAAACTAATGCAGTGCTGGAGAAATTATTTTTGAAAGGTCTTTTGTGTAGCTACCAATTTAAATAATGCATTATAGGTCCTAAGAGTAGAGAGAAAGTTACTCTGCCATCAGAATAATATACTAGCTATTCCTGCATCTTACAAGATAAGGCTGGAGAGTTCTGTCTGCAAGAGATAAGCTGCAGCAATATTAAAAACAAAACCAAAAAAACCAAAGGCATTTAAATACAAAAAGGTGAGAAGAACATTTAGCTGAAAAACATCTAGACGTGATATGAGTGAGGGATGTTGTAGATCATTCTGTGTTTATGGTTTTTCTGATAGAGAACCATGGTACACTTAAAGCTAATGCTGTTCTGTTTCAAATTGTATTCGTGCATTTGAGGTGGTTTTAGAAGTCAGATGGGAAGATAAATGGTAAAAACTATATGCCTAAGCTTTTGGAGCAAGGGTTTTTAGCAAATGGATTGATCTAATGTAACAAAATGGTCTGATTGCCTACTATTTATTGAACTCTCTCAGCTTACGTTACAGACAATTCAGAATTTGCCGCATTTGAGCAGTGCACTCAGTTACCTGATATTTGTTGTAAGGTGAGAGCAATGTTTTATTTAGGAAAAACAGGCAGGGGGACAAAAACAGAATGGTCAGGAAAAGTAATAAAGCAAACAGTAACTGTCTGTGAATTTAAATTGCACTAATACAAAATCACAATCTCCGTGACTGGCCGAAGCACACAGCTGCCTGCCAAAAGACAACAGTCCAGCTGAGTTTCTTTTCCTCTTTCTGGAACACTTACGGCATTACGTGAGATGACATCTTGCCCTGCAGTGCTCCACTTCTGCTGTACATCACTGGCTGCAGCCGGGCCAGTGCTGGCGAAGGCTTGATGTGATAACATCATGATATCGCACATTCCACATTTTGTGTGGAAAGGAAGGGGGCATGCCATAGGATTGCCATTTCTGGAGCAGCCGCAGCTGCTCGGCATGACATCTGCCCTCTGACTGCCATGCCTGCCGGGTTCCACAAGGAACAGTTTCTGCAGAACCCCGAGAGGCAGGAGTAAGGCACTCTGCCATGGTGAACGGGAAGGATGCTGTTGCAGGGCAGGACGGCATCACGGTGCTGATTCAGACGCCAAAACCACCTCCATTTTGTGGGAGAAAAAACAGGCACGGACTGCGTGGGCAGAGTGATCTATGCAAGGCTGGTATTCAATGAGAGTAGACTGGTTGGGAAAGCAGCTCGCCGATCCACTTCCCCAACATCCAGTCTGGTGGGAGAAAGATAAGCGTGTGTTCCTCATGCGCATTTTGTGCTTGCGTATGCACGTGCTTGATGACCTGCATTGCTTGCAAAATGGCTCAGGCGGAAGAGGATGATCAGTGCTGCTGAGTTATAGGCCACATCTGCCCATGCGTTCATTTTGCATGCACCCCATGCACCTTTGTCATGAGCCAGGCTTCCTCCCTTTGCACATTCAAAGCCACAGAACTTTCTTTGCAAACAGTTCATTATCTGCCAAAGTGTTTTCCAGAAGCACAAGCACCCAGAATGAATCTCTGAGCATGCACAGAGCAGTTTATTGAACCGATCTTGTATTATTTCTAGGAACAGTCCTTATGAGTATGTTTGGGCGCCTCTTTTCAGGAGGGGCCTTTTAGAAGCAATCACACCTCCTCTCTGCATGCCAATCCTGTAACTGGCCAGCCCTGTACTCCCAACACCATGTCATGGGTTTACAGCCATGCCCACTTTGTCTGTCTCTGAGAAACTCCCCTGTTCCAAGATGTACAACTCGGTTATTCTCAGAGGCTGCCTGAGCACCTGGGGAGTCTGGCCTTTACTCATAAGCACCTCTGCTTCTCTCATCTCAACATCCGCCATTGGCTCACCTTCCAAGCCCATCCTGCTCTTCCTCCTCCAAGTGCAGATCAGAGTGTTTTGAGAATGTGCACCAAGAGCAACGGCTTTCTCTCTCCCAGCACCTTTGAAACTGGCCGCTTCATATATTGACTCTTATATTTACATTGGGAGCAAAACTTCCCGGGATTGGCTTTGACATGGTCCAATCTATTTCTTCCTTCTCAGGTTTACACTCCAGATTTCCTGTTTACTTTTATGTGGATTTTAGAGCACTCAATGCAGGTATCTTCCTTTCTTTTTCATGGGGTGGTAGGTTTTGCCCATACCGCAGCAATGTCCCAAAGAATAACCTGTTAAGCTCTCCCATCCCCAGGTAATCAGCGGGGGAAAGTGAAGTGCTGACATTGGGAGCATTATTGTGGTGACCTTGTCTTCACAGAAAGGTATTCTTGCAATATTCAGGTCCTGCCCCTGGCAAGCTACTGAAGCCTCTGGTTATTTGTAGTTGATTGGCACAGCTTTCCAGCAACAGCTTACCTGCATCTCTGCTGCCACCTGAGATTTCTCTCTCCTTTTTGTGGGAGGTGTTGGGACCTCCCCAGCTGAAATTGTTGAGTATCACAAATGGTGTAACATATTGTTGAAGACAGTCCTATTTGCACATTCTCATGGGACTTGAAGGCTTTGAACAGAAGAGAAAGACATGCTTTAAACTGGGTTATACCCACCAGAGTAATTGCTCTTCATAGGTATTTGCCCAGCACCCATTGACATGAGAGTTTGTGAGATTAGATGTTCAAAGCAGACAGACAATTTTTAGTTACTGGATGATGTCCGCACGATACTTGCCAAAGAATTCCATCTGGAGGTTCCTACCCCATGCAACGAAGACTTTTTGTTCCAATGTGGGCCTTCTCTTTTTCTTATTTTTAAGCATGCATTTTAAAAGTGACAACCACAAAAAAGCCTGAGTTAACAAACTCCCAATTCTCATTATTTACTGTCAAAACCATGGCTTCCAGTTTAATTTGTCTTGCTTCCCTGTACAGCTGCTTTTGTCTGCAGAAAAAGGAAGGGTTTTCATGAGCATCTCTTTTTCAAATATCAGACTCAGCGTGCTCTCTTTAGTTTTGCTTTAGCAGTAAATTGGGATTGAATGGCACCTGTGAATTCTTGCACTGCACTCCGGAGGGGCTGCTGCTGTTTCCTTTGTAGCAGGATAGATTTTGAGCAAGAAAATGGTTTGAGAACTTGCATCTTCCAGAAATTGCCCCCATGCCTGCAACTGAAATTTGAGAATGAACAGGGAAGCCTAGTAATTAAGGCTCTGGGGACAAATTTTGGAAAGTTAGAAGGTGATGAAGTTTACCATATAAGTGAGCTTTATCCTCCCAGCCCACATACTCTTTCTATTACTACCATAGCACTTAAAATAAGGTACTTTATCATACTGGCATGATATTGTATTAATAGCAAAAGTTGGCACTTGCCAGCTGTTTTAGTGTCCACTCCTTGAAAGGAGAATAAGAAAAAATGAACTTTGCTGACAACATTATGGCCATGCTCAAACTTTCCAGAAGTGAAACTTTGTGGCACAGGGATGCTCTGCTTGATAGACTTAGCAACTTGTTTTTCAGTTGAGAGTGTGGGCTTCTCTCCATTATTTGATGCCAACCAACAACTCTGGTAGAAGTTAATGACCTTGGCATCGTGATGGAGACTGCAAGCACCCTGGATCCAAACAGGTGAAGTTGGGGCTGCCTACAGATGTGTCAAGGGGCTTTTTCTTCATGGTGCATTTCTAGGATGGTGGGGTGACTTACTGATCAGAGGACAGTCCTCTATTTGAATATGTCCTCTGTTGAAGGCATGCCTAGTCCCACGTCTAGTGGTCAATGCACACGGAAGAGAGCAGTAGTGGCCTTGAAGTTGCCGATCAGCAGTTCACACCAGAACAACCCGAGCAGGCAGGCAGGGCACCTAATCAGTCACCTCCACTATGGACAGACAGATTGCATTTGTATTTCAGTAATACCTATTATTCCTACATGTGATAAATTTGCACCTTTATTCATCACATTTCTATCTCACCTCTTTTTCTTGTATAGAACCCAAAGCAGCTTACAGCATTCTTGTCCTCTGCATTCTATGCCAGTGAGGTAGGTTACGCTGAGATCCACCAATGAGCATCAAGGCTGAGTGGAGCTGGAAGCCTGTCCAATGCTCTAACCACTGCTCCACCTTGTGATGCATTTCCTCCTTTTGGTGATGAGTCAATGGGGTTATTCTTGGGGTTGCAAAATTCCACAGCCATTAATGGATGCACCAGATTCATTGACTTTTCTTTTGCATATCCCTTCACGGCTCATCGCATGACACTGCTCAACATATCGTAAAGTGGAATGCCTGAACTCATCTACTGGGAGAAGCTATGATTTATGTGGTAACAGAAGTTCTGTTTTGCTCTTCGATCTGTGAGGATTCATTCACACATACACAAGGCACTGGGCCAAACAGAAGAATCTGCGCCACAGCTGTACATCTTAGGAGAGCCAGAGATGTGTGCAAATGAGTTTTGAAAACCTCAACTCTATTTCTGGGCAGAAAACAATGTCAGTGAATTTCTCTGGGGTGGGAGTGGGGGAGAAATTCACAACACTGTTGCACAGAAAAGGCTCACCTTGCAGGACAGCTTCCTTCCTTCCTCCTAAGAGTTTCAAGAGTTTCTATCTGGCAACAGCATCAGCTGTGCTGGCCAGGTGGTCAGCCCCATTGTCCATCCATCCCAGTGCAGGTGTGAAGGAAGCGATGTTGTGGTCAGCTCCAAGAAAGAGGTGGAGTTAGACTGGGCCAAAATCTGGTCTCTGATTTCCTCAGAAGATTTTTTGCCACATGAAAGAAGTGTTCTTCAGTCTGCTTCATTCACAGGTTGATTTATAATTTTCTTATATCACCACCAGTACCCCCGCACCAGCAGCATTTTAATCACTGCCAGGAGGCCAAGGCTGCCGCTGTGAATGTTTACTCTTTTTACAAAACATTTCTTGGTTGCTCTAAAGCTTCCCAGGCTGCCAGCACTTCTGTATTGGATGGACTGTACTTGAAGAATGGTGAACCAGGATAGTTTCTTGAAGCTAAGCCAAAAAAATAATGAAAATTGAAAGAAAAAAAAACCCTAGTTTCAAAAACCATCAAAAACCTCAGCTTGTTTGGAAAAACATCAGCAATAGTTACCTTGAGGTGACTTTGCCCAATCATTTTGTAGATAAGCACTGCTGTTGCTGTGAGAAACAGCCTCATCTCTCCACCTTGCCACTATCTTCCAGGAAGCAAGGGTTAGATCCTGTGTGTATACAGAGATTACAGAGATGGCATTTATAAAATCCCTGGTAAGTGGCACTGTCTTTAGCTGAGCAACTTTGGAAGCACATGAAGCATCTCCGGCCTATTCAGTGAGGCAACACGGGCACAGATAAGGGGAATATAAGCTTTCCTTTTCATGTTCATGGAATCTTCGGAAGACCATTATTTAAAAGCAGCAACACTAGTAAAAAAATCCTTATTCTGCTGCTAATGGTGATGGGGAAAACCTGAAACTGTCTCAATAGCTTTGGTTTATTGAATAAATGAAGGCATGCACAAACACACCTAGGGATGTTTTGAGGCTCAGCCCACCTGACCACCTGTAGAAGCAACAGAAAATGGGACCTTGTATGTCAACCGTATAACAGTATATGAAGCCTATAAGAAGTCCTGATTCTACAAACATGCCAAATTTGGGCCAAACTACAGGTTACATCAACTCATGGTTTGCAATTGTCCCCACCACCTGCATGCACACACACACACATTGTGGGGCTAATGAAAAGCTCCTTCCCTGAAGTTCCTACTGAGGGGTGGAAGAGGTGGGTGGGAACTACACTAGAGCCCCTTCTCATAGTATGTATGCAAAATTTGGGCATGTTTGTGCAAATTTGCACAACTGAAACTGCAAATCCTCCCCAAATGTGCAAATTCCCTCAAAATGGGCAAATCCCTCCAAAATGTACATTTTTGGTCAGTGGTGTTTTTTTCTCACATTTTTACAACTGTATAATTATTACGTTCTAGAAAGTAAACAAACAAAGAGTCCACAGATTCCGTATGATTTGGAAAAAGATGGTGCACTGTGGAATCAGTGTGTTGGAATTATTGAAACTTGAATCCATGAAGAATTTTTCCGACATCCCTAGAACAAACTATGTAAGGTTTACAAAGTTCTACTTTGCCTATTTTTCACTCCAACCCTTTTGAATTATAAAGCAGGTGGGGGACCATTGTGTAAGCATTAAATTCCTCAGGTTGAATTTATTATACGCCATAATTTGCTACACCTTCAGGCCACATCCTGTACTGATGCATGAATAAATCCCCATAAAACCAATGGGAGTTCAGATTGATTGTCTCTATGAAGCTTCTGGAAGAAGGATTTTGCTCACTCACGCACACACATTTTGGGAAAGGATGGCAGAACTTAAGATTCCTAACACAGTGCTATGGCTGCCACTATTCTAGTCCCTTCTGTTGGACGCATAGGGTCCGGACCTGGCATGCCAAGTCCAACTAAGCATGACAAGGGTGAGGGATAGAAAAAACCATATCCGTTTGATCACCGCGAAATGGCAATCCATCCAGGAACATGGTCGAATTGTCTTTTATACCTCGGCTGACCAGATAGTGAAGACAACTGTTTATTGGGTTGATATTCCCATTATGAGCTCCAATTGGTATATTTGAATTCAGGTGATTTCCGCACATACCTGGGAGACAGGGCTACCTGCAGGCCTGGCTGAGGACTTTAGGTGGGAGATTGCTCAGTCTCTAGCTACTAGTGATGCCCGATTGATGTTGAGGATGCTTGGGATATGATTAGCCAGTTCCTGCCTAAAGTTGGCCAGCCAGTAAGTCCTACACTGCCTTTACATTCTGCCAGTGTAAATGAGTAACTAACTCAGATGTTGTCATTTAAATGAAAATATATTATATGATCACAAACACACAAAATCAAACAAAAATAAATTCCTTCTAAAATAAACCCAAACATATAATTTTATATTGATGAAAAAAGTGAATACTGGCAAATATCTTGAAATGTATTATTCAAGAATGCAATAAATGTTTCCCATTTTTCAACTAAGTTATTTTCCAATAAAGATCTTTTACATGAATAAGTCAGTTTGATCATAATGACAATGCCCCAGATTCTAAAATGAACTAATATTCAGATGGAGTGGGAGGACCTACATTTCTTCTGAGATGCAGTTGATAAGATACTAGCAGCTGTAAATAAATTGTATAATCCTGTCCATGTTTGGACCAAAAGGATGAAAAGATGGAAGGACTAAGCGGAGAGATCATTGCACAGATGAGGAGATACCACTGAGAAGGCCATCTCCCTGGTGGCCATCCTCCAAACCTCCCTTAGCGGTTGCACTTGGAGGAAGTCTTTGGATATTAATCATAGTACATGAGTAGATTAAATTTGGGAAAGGTGTTCCACTGGGTCTTGCAGTGTCAAGCTGTACTGCAAGGATACCTGAAGGAATGCCTTCTTCCCTGTGTGTCTTCTCACCCCTTGAGATCTGAGGTGGAGATCCTGCTTCAGGAGCCCTCCTTGAAGGAGATTAGGAGGGTGAGTACTCAGAGGAGGGCCTTCTCTGTGGTGGCACCCCAACTATCGAATACGCTCCCCAGAGTGGTTCTCCTGGCACCGATATTATAATCTTTTTGGCATCAGGCAACCCCTTTTTTATTTTCCTGTTATTTTAATGTTTACTTGATTCTAACTGGGATTTTACTATATCAATTGTTAGTTACTGTGGTGTTTATTACACTCATTTTTTGTAAGCCATCCTGAGATGTTTGTAGTGGACAGGTTAGAAAAGCTTTTAATAAATAAATAAATAAATAAATAAGCAAGCAAGCAAGCAAGCAAGCAAGCAAGCAAGCAAGCTGGGTTAAAACTAGCACCTGAAGCCAAACTTGGAAGCCGATTAGCAGCTGATGAAGGTGGGCCGGAATTGGTGCTATCTGTTCAGAGTGTGCACTGGATGTTGCTGCTCTGAAACCGAGCTGGAGAATGCTTCACCCTGCTGATGTCGTAGGGCTGCAGCTGGTTTCACCCCAACCAGGATAGACAGAGGAGAGGCATGATGACAGCAATAGTCCAATAGCACCAACAGGACAACATGTTCTACAATCCTATTCAAGTAACTCAAAACATTTTCTCTGTTTATCTGGAAAAGTGGTCAAATGTAGTTTTCCATTTCATCTGCAACCTATTTGTTCCATCCCATTCTTAAAAATATGCCAACTTTACCCAGCTCCATAGTTCACAGAAATCATAGTGCCCATTTGTTGGCACTGAAGACTATGATTCCAATCCAATTCTACACAGATCCTTTTTCAAAAAAAGCAGTAATCATATCCGTCAGATATTCTGGGTGGGCTAGGAAAGATACCTATGTCCTCCCTCTGAAAAAGCAATTTGGCAAATTAAATGATGCTTGTAGTCCCCTTCAGATGTTACATGTAAAGGAGCTCTGTGTGGTTAGTGGGGTATTGGGTATGCTGGGGAAACCCACCCCAACACCGCATCCTCCTAGCTTTGCTTCCTGTCAAACAGCCAGTTGAAGAAGCAGCCAGGATGTGAAAATTCACCCATGGGATTGGGAACCCTGTGTGACCGGAATTCAGGATCACCCCATTCTCCCTTCAGAACATCATTCAGTGCCTGGAGCCTAGGGGCAGAGATTGGTGTACAGTCACAGCATCAGGGATGGAGAAGTTGCTGAAGTCCTGCTCTCCCATAACTGCAGAGAAAGTCTCCTTTGCAACCCATGAAAAGAGGTTCTGTGCTGGAGCCCTCCATCTAGATCAGGAAGGGGAACCAGACGCAGTTTGCAAGCCAGTGAGGGAAAGGGATATGTGTACCTGCTTCAGAATTTGTATGATACCTAGTTGGACAA
Source organism: Varanus komodoensis (assembly GCF_004798865.1). NCBI lineage: Eukaryota > Metazoa > Chordata > Lepidosauria > Squamata > Varanidae > Varanus > Varanus komodoensis. The sequence goes on from NW_025335568.1 coordinate 37,570,717, forward strand.
GGTGCTTTGTATGGACAAAGTAGATTGGAGCCTCTCGCATATTACTAGAATCCAGGGTCATCCTATGAACCTGGTTGGTGGGCGTTTCAAGACAGAGTAAAGGAAGTCCTTCTTCACACAATGTGTGGTTAAACTATTGCATTCACAAGATGCAGAGGCCTGGGAAAATTAATGGAGGAGACTTTCCATGGCTACTAGTCCTGACAGCGGTGTGCTGTTTCCCAGAGGAGAGGCAATATGCCTGTGTGCAGCAGCCACGGGAATTTGGCGGGAGGGTGCTGCAGCAGCCATGGCCTGCTCGTGGGTCTTCCGTGCCCAGCAATCAGGGGCTTTGTGAACAGACTGCTGGACTAGTGGACTGGTGGGTCTGCCACAGCACGGCTCTCCACATCTTCTTATGGCAAAAGTGTCCTCAATATATGGTGGCAGTTCAATAATTTGATCATAAGGTATAAAGTACCAACATATAACGTTGTCTACTTATCCCAGTCTGTCTTTCCCAATTGAATTCAGTTTTTAGCATGTGCCCTCCATGAATCCAAATAATCCAATAATCTGCAGATTTATTAGCATGCAACTGGAAACTGAGGGTTGTGTTGTGTTGTGCTGGGTTGGGTTGGATTTGGCTTGGTTTTTATAGCCATCATGCACATAATGATGCAGAGTAATATCCTTGCTGGGATCTTTCTTTCTTTCTTTCTTTCTTTCTTTCTTTCTTTCTTTCTTTCTTTCATTTTTGTACCAACCAATATCCCAAGGCTTTTGGGGCAGTTAACACAGTAAAAAACATATCAGTGCAGAGACCAACATATAAAACAATAAAATGATTAAACAATAAACTTGCAGCAGTTGCAAAGAAGTCAGTACAGAGGTATAGCAGTCATACAAAAACTACAGTATAAAAACTAAGATTAAAAGTGAACTATTAAAAGACTGGACAAATAAAAGTGTTTTCACCTGGTGCACAATAGAGTAGAGAATAGGTGCCACGTGCAGCTCTTTGGGACGCTCACTCCAGAGCTGTGGTGCCACAACTGAAAAGGCCATTCTTCTGGTGACTTCATTATTTACTTCCCTGGGAAGGAGCTTCTGGAGAAGGACCTCAGCAGATGTTCTTAGGATCTGGGTAGGTACATAATGGATAAGGCTTTCCTTCGGATAAGCTGCCCCCAAGATGTTTAGGACTTTAAAGGTTATTATTAGCAGTTTAAACTGGGCCCGGAGCCAGTGCAGCTGAAAGAGGACTAGTGCAATATGGTCTTGAAAGCCAGTTCCCTTTAACAGGCTTGGTGCCCTATTTTGAATGAGTTGACATTTCTGTACTGTTTTCAAAGGCAGTTCCCGGTAGAGAACACTACAATAATCCAAGTCAGAGGTTTCCAGAATATGGATTACTTGAGCAAGGCTTTGCCTGTCCAGATAGGGTTTCAGTTTCAGCTTAGCTGATAGGAGGTGCTCTGAGTCCACTTGAGACTTAAGCAACAACTCTGGATCCAGGACCACCCCCAAACGACATATCTTGCCCTTTGGGGGGAGTGCAACCCCATCCAGAAAACAGGTGGAATACCTCCCAGCTGGACAAACAACCCACCCACAACAGCACTGCTGCCTTGTCTGGATTGAGTCTCAGCATGTTGTCCCTCATCCCGTTCATTACCACACCCAGATTTGGACTAACATCTCAGGAAAGGTTTGATCCATTGATTTCCCCAGCACTATGCCCAGTATGAATCATCACCCAAGCTGCTCTTAGCCATGGAGGACAGAACAAGGCAGATACCTGCATTCCTTCCTTGTCAACCCTGTCACTCACCCCCATAATAGCAGCTTCCATGAAAGGATTGAGTATGACGTTGGGAGGACTGTTACCTGTAGCAACATGACACCACTCTAAATCAGGATGCACACACAAGGTGCTTTTATAAAGAAAGCACACACAAACATACACACACATACACACGCACGGAGTGACACCTGTTGACTGGGCTTCCAAACGAAATAAACAGCTCACATAAAAATGAGTCAAGGTATTCAACTGGTTTTTCCTGATGCATGCAATATTGTGAGAAAAGAACCATGAGGGAAGTGTTGTATATCCCATCAAACTTTTTCATATTGCCACAATGCTTGTATAATTATTTTAAAAGGAAGAGCATATAGGTAATGCAATTATAATTATTCAAAGCATGATTTTTGCAACTTATAAAATATATTTATAAGCGCTAATAAATACAAATAATGCAAGTTATTATTTATATTATATGAGTACATGGCAATTTAAGTACAAGTCTAAACTTATTCTAGCTGTAATTTCAAATCAATTGTTAATTGTCTTCAACAGTGAAATTTGATTAAAGTATTCCACCACTGAAGCTCAAAAATCCTTAACAAGTACAAGGAATGTGAATAGACCAGTTGTATAAGTTAATAATCAAAAGAGTTATCTACATAATGGAAAGGCTGATGATTTTCTATCACAGGAAAATTCTTTCTCTCAGTCTCTCTCCGGCAAACTGAACTCTCATTTTGATTACAGTTAGTATAACCCTACACAGAATGAGAGATGGGAGACCCATAGGAGCTCAAACTTGCTGAGATTTTCCAAATTCCAGTTCAACGAAAACACTTGAAGGCCTTGTTCCCATTTTCATTTGTGACCAGTTTTTCTGTATGTTTGAACAGGCAGTGTGCACATTTTAACCAGGGGAAAAAAGCCAGTGCATTTCTATGGACATCCTTCAAAACTCCATATTTTTTCCTGATCAACTTCAATGTGCAAATACACATTTTGAAGCAACATGTATTTTTCAGACATGATCAAACATATACAAACTTTTTTAAAAAATTGAGAATGCATACCAGGCACATTCTGATGACTTGTGAACTGAAATTAAATTCTGTTACTCCCCTGAGATGGTTGGAATCAGTTCTGTAAAGGATCAAGTGAGTAAGAGATAACTTCAGTGCTATGATAAAATTCCCGAACTAATGCTGGTTCCAGTACCTTGGCCATGTTCACCAGGCCTGTCCTCTCTTTAGGCATCAAGAGGAGCATGTCAGATGAGAAGAAAACCGGAGTGCCTTTACTACCTTCTTTTGTGAATGAAGAAGGCCGAATGAGATCAAGATCCACAAGATCCCCTACAGGAGGGGTCTCAAACTCAACTTCCCTGGGGGCCGCTGGAAGCAGAGTCTGGGTGAGGCTGGGCCACATCAAGTATTCCACCCCCACGGTGGTGGTGGCCGCTCATCCCGCGTGGCTCCCGGAGGCCGGCCCGGGCTCCACCAACGCTTTGAAGGCCACAGGGCCCCTCCCCCGTGCCCTGCCCGTCCCGGCAATTGGCCCGCGGGCCGCGCGTTTGAGACCCCTGCCCTACAGCCTTAGCTGGTTCATTTCCTTTAAACCTTGGAAAAATTGTGGTGTTTTGGCAAACTCAGTAGCAACATCCACTTGCCTATGAGAACTTCTGGAGGACATTTGTTGAAAAAAATTATCTCCTAAACTCTGAGTAATGCCCCGTCATTTCTTGGCTACATTTCCATTCCATGTCCTGTATGTTACATTCCCTGGAGCTTTATTAAGGTGCTATTGGGAAAGGTCACAACCAGAGCCTTGGAATGACTTGTGCTCCTTAAAAACTCTTAACAGAACAATTAGATAAAATAGTGGGAAACTGCAATTGCTTGCTATTTCTCCTGTGCCACAAAAAGCCTCAAAGTGACTCTCTCTTAGATTTGAAACTTGCCCAAATAATAATAGCATAGTACAATTCTAAGCACAAAAACTAGCAGAGGGTTACGCTATAGCAATGACTGAAAGGGCAAGGTTGTGGGAGCAATGTAAGGAAGCATTGACTTCTCCTTGTGAGCAAGGAAAGATCTTTGTAGCACACTAACTGTCAAAAAAGGCTTTGTTAAAAGAAGGGGCAAAAATGGCACTAGTGAAAAAGCACTAATATTTGGCAGTCAATTCCTTTGTAAACTGTGAGAATAATTTCAAAATCAACATGGAGATAATGTGACCAGTTCAATGGATGCTAAGCTAATTTTAGAGTTGTGAAGATCCAGTCTGGTACCATCCTGCCTAATAGATTTTAAAAGAAACAAAACAAAAGCCCTTTCAAAGAAAAATAATCATATTGATTTGAAGTCTCACTAGGGAAGTCCACTAAGCAACTGGATTTGACTTGTGTCATGTCCTCCACCTTTTCAGAGCATTGAAAGTCAAACAACAGAGCTAGTGAGAAAGACTGAGAAAAGAAGGAAAGGAAGGGATGGAGCTTACCTGTGGAAAGGGTGAGGTAGCAGAAAGAGGATGGCTCCATTGTTCAGCTCTTCTGCCTCCTCATGTATTGTGAATGGTAAAAGGACAAAGTGCATACCTTGTACACAACAAGATTGAGTATATATATAAGCTGTGTAGAGAAGCAGAGTATAAACCCTGTTATTCCATTCTTGACAACAAAGTAAGATGTATGCTATCTCTCACAAAAAGAGGACACAAAAGAACCTATTTCCAAATAATCCCCCACTGTAATTGGAAAAGAAACCCAGTTGCACACCACTGGATGTTTTCTTAAAAAGAAAATCCTATATGCCGAAGACATGGCATTTGCCTTTAAACAAGTTATTTGTACTTTGGTATTACACAGATCTTCTCTGCTGGTTAAGTCTCAGTTCTATTTTTCTGCTGTATCTGGAAATTAATCCATCTGAATTTTAGGGTTACGGATTGTTGTTGAACTAGAAAGCGCCTTTGATTTCAGAGTGACCTTTCTAGATTATATTGGCCTGCATGTATTCACTAGACAAAGTAAGAAGCCCTTAGATTTCTTTGGACTTAGTTCAATGGCTGACTGAGGACTGATTGGTATGCTCTATCTTGATACTCCTTCTACTGTTTACTTTTCAAAAGGAAAATGAGAGGTATTGACTTCGGCAGTAGATAGACCATTCCAATGGCAGCAGCAAGCGAAAGGGGCAGAATGTGCTGCAATCAGGAACTGGGATGGTTAACTTGACCGTGACAGAGCTGGACATGTTACCATTAAGTGGCAACATGGGCTGGGGTGGAGAAGGGACCATCCTGGCTTACAGCTGCTTCCTGTTAATGATGAAACCTTGGACAATATTGAACCAAAAGCAGCGAAGGTTACTGGAGATGAAATATAAAAGGATGGGGCTACTCTTCGGTAGAGTTGCACATCTGGTAGAGTTGTACATCTGTAGCTGGGCCAAGACGGAATCAGAGGACATTGTGAGTCCAGCTCCCAAACTGGTCAAATTGTGCCATCACAGGAACATAGCAGGTAGAACCTCAGACAAGTAGAGAGTGCGCCAGTACCAGGAAGCCCTGAGCTCAAAAGCCAAATAATTTGTCGTTATTTGTTTTTCGGCGCCAGGCAAAGACCTTTTTATTTAAGCAACATTTTAAATGCTAATACAACTGAATTTTATCTGGCCAGGGCGGCTTATTTTATAATGTGTGTTTTAAATTATGATCATTTTATATGGATATTTTAACTTATTGTTTTATCTAGTGTTGTAAGCCGCCCCGAGGCTTTGGCGAATGGGGCGGCATAAAAATGTTTTAATAAATAAATAAAAAATAAATAATAAAAAAGAAGACAGTTGAACTAGGAAGCAAGGAATATAGGCAGGTAAGCACAGACTAAGAACTCAGACTCAAGACATGGAAATTAGTTAACTTGATGTGGAAAGTCTGTATAGGCAAGTCAAGGAAAGAGGAACCCTGGAGAACAACGTTGTGCGATTGATTCAACAGGGATGTTGTTGCTGCATCCTGCAATACAAAGCCTCCATTGTGTAGGCAGCCTGGACCAGATTATTTCCAAAGTCCCTTTCAAGTGTATGATCCTTCACTACAGACAATCACCAGGTTCCACAGTCAAACTGATATTCCTTTTAAATTTAAATCGATTTGCATGTTTGAAAGGGGTACAAAATGGGTTTGCATCTCTGGCTAGGCATCTTTTCCCTCCTGCCTACACTACTGAGGCAAAGTGAAGCACCCAGCTTGGATGACATATCTTGGGTGTTATGAAAGGCCAAGGAAGTGTTATTTACCTTGTTCTGTGACTGACTGTATTTGCACTGCCAGGGCTGGGGAGAGGAGCTTATGAGATGTTATGCCCTATGTAACAAAATTCCTTGGCTAGTTTGGGTATTCCGCACCTTGACTTGGGTTGGTGGGTGGATGGATGAGCACTATTTGGTGCTCTGCCTCATGGAGCAAAATGTCTTGGTCAAGTCCAAGAGTCATGGAACAGGACCCTGAACCTAATCTCATGTCCTCAGAAGTTGTGGCTCCAAGGTTAACAGGTCAGGGAGAACATCTGATTATAGCAAGACATCACAAGACTTCCACATCCCCGGGACACATTTCTCCAGGAAGACCCCAGTGACTTTTCTGTAAACCAGAGAAGATTGCAACACTACCCTCTAATTCTGAACGCTCTAATGGTGAAGTGGTGGATATGCTACAACCAACCCTACTAATTGCAGCCTAAGGCTGTTAAAGCAGACCAAGGTCCTTTAGGAGACAAAGCTGCAAGCAGTGCAGACGTGGAGCCAAGCAGTCTAAAGGAAACCAGACCTTTGCTTAGGACTTGAACATGAATTGTACCTTGTTGGAGACAACATGCAGACAAGTTTGCCCAGTTTCCAGATCCAGCACCACTCAGAGCTCTCCCTGTTCTCATAGCTACCTTCCCGAGAACTTTGCCCAAATCTTGGTAAACAACGGACCCACAGTGAAGCCAGGATTCAGAAACATGTTGTGCTCATAATATCACTGGCCAAGCCCAACATTTACCTGCACACATGGTGGTTTTCTAAGATTCCAGCTTTGCCTTACATACCTGGAAGAATTAAAAACAAAAAACAAAAAGAAAAGCTGAAATGGAAGATTGTGAAAAAGGAAGCAAGTCAGATGTTCTTTCAGACAAATGCTCATTTCCTTTGATTGAAGAAAAGCAATTGAAGTTGATCTTTGTAAACTTAAAAAGAAGCAAAAATCATACTTCAGATGATTTTTTAGAATGAACAGGTTGTTTATGCGGCTGTTCACTGCCTGAACTAATTTTTCTCTCTCTTTGCTGAACTAAGGACTGTCTAGTGCATTTAAGAAATAAGCATATTGTCTTCTAAAATTGAGGAGGCATTTTATAAGTTCATGGGGGAAATGTAATATGATGTTTCGAACTTTCTTTCCTAGACTATAACATGTGGAGTGATAGAATTTGCTAAATCTACTTCTCTCAAACTCTATCAATCAAACTCTATCATGCAAATACTTCCAAAATTTCTTTTCTAATAGCAATTAATTATATTAAAGATAGTTTATTAAGTCAAAACAAAAATTGTATCCCCCAGGGCCAGTTTTGCACTTAAGCAAAGTGATAGTTATGCAGAATACATCCTTAATTTGCTCCATTGGATAGTTTAGTCTGGGGATGGATGACTCCATCGGTTTTAGTTACTCTCATTTTTTCATTTTTTTACTTTATCTCATACTTGGAGAATTTCCTCACACTTAAATTTGGTTTATCCAGAGCTAATCCTTTTCCACATTTCTCCTAATATGTGCATTTTTATGCATTTTATATTCATGTATCTATGAATATAATGCATTGCTGAACATTATCTTGACTAATATGCAATGTATCCACTTTTTGATAGAAGAGCGTAATTGCTGTCATCAGCCATTCTGTTGTGTCCAACCCTCACCCGTTCTATGGATCATTGCTCTCCATGCCCCTCTGTCTCGCACCGCCTGCTTCAAGTCCACCACAGCCATTCCAGTGTCCTCCTTTATGGTGTACAGACAACAGGTGTTGGGGTGGTCCCTTCTCCTTTTTCCACTGGTCACTCCCAGCTTGACTTTTTGAGTGAGCCAGCTCTCACGACATTGCCAAAATATGAGTCTTTCTTTGGCGATCTTGGCTTTGACTGATATTTTTGGTAAGCCTCAGTCTAGGACTTCTTGGCTTGTGATTTTTGCGGCCCATGGGATGCGCAATGGTCATCTCCAGCACCACAATTTGAAAGTATCCACCCTTCTTCTGTCTTTTTCAGAGTCCAAGTTTCATAGCTTACGTAGCAATTGGAAAAATATTTGTGTTGGCTAATCTGCATTTGGTTGGGAGGCTGATATCTTTACTCTTCCAGATGTTATTCATGCTGGACATTGCATTTCTGCCAAGTGCTATGTGTCTTCTGATCTCAGGTCTGCAGTCACCATGTTGGTTGATTTTGGAGACCAGGTCAGTTGAAGAGCTCCATTGCAAGGACTGGAGAAGTACAAATTTCAAAATTTCAGTTCGCATAGTGGTTCTGAGTGTGAAACTGGTCATAGTCACATTAAGTTCAATGTTCTCCCTATTGTTGAGCCATCTATTTTCCCCATCTTTTCTCTTCATATTCTATGCCTTCCTCTTTCCTGATTTAGTCTTCTGCTTCACCTCCTTTGTCTAGCTTTTGCCATAATGGCTCTTTCAGGCATGACATATGCAACTTAAAAGTTTTCTTCTGCATTTATCATGACTGGCACTGGAATAGTGTTGTGTGTTAATTCTCTATTTGTAAACCCATAAATTTGCCTTTCTCCTTTGGTCTGCAGTCTTCTGAAATGTTAATAATGCAGAAGAGGACAGAAGCTCCCACTTCTGCTATATACTTCAGTGAGAAGCATCTGATAATTCTGGGTTCCATCTTGGAATTGCAGAAGGCAGGGACTCCTTGGTAGGAAAAACTGAGGAATTTGAACAAAATGAATATTTATATGAAGTGACAAAATCCACATCTTTTGGACTAATGTGCAGATCAGCTCAGTCATCCATGGGGAAACGCACTCAGCAAATGTTTCAGTTGAGTTTGAACTAAGTTATGAATGAATTTAAAATGTGTATTTTGAGAGCAAATGTGTCTATTTACATATTTAAATGCATATTTTCATATGTATTTAAATGCACACATTTGCCCAATTTCCAAATAAAAACAATATATATGGCAGCGCTACTTGACTTATGGGCAAGCAGGGTTTGTCTGTCCCTGGTCCCAGGTTCAGTTCTCCTCTCACCATTGACTGCTTAGAAAGCAGTGCTATGGCCCCTGAGCAAGCCCCCCGAAGGCCACAGGAGGGCTGCGCTGGAGACAGGAGGAGCCAAAGATCTGTCCCCACTGCCCCCACACAGCCATTGTGAAGGGAACTGTGTTAGTTGCCTCCCTGAGGCTAAAGCTCAGCCTTGCAGAGGGGAAAATGCGGGTGTTCTGGAGGAGGGGGTGGTCTGGGGAAAGAGGCCAGACAGACCAGGAGAGGATTTATCTGGTTGCCTTTCCTCCCCAAGTACATTTACTAGATGATCTGCAAAGATGGTCTGAGAAGCCCATCTAGTGGGGGGGGGGGGAATCAAAGACTGCCTCCACACTCCTCCCACCTTGCTAGCTTCACTTTCTTCAGCTTCAGACTCTTAGAAGCCTCCAGGTTTGGAGATTTCTGGACAGTGAGGGTTCATTTCGTAGGACTTAGCCAACAGTAGTCTTGGCACTGGTTCTTTTCCCACACCTGCAACATGGGACAAACAATGCTGGTGTACTCTACCTGCTTGTTGTAGGGTTACTCCTGAAGAGCCTGCCCCTGTGCTAGCTTGATCTACTAGCAGGATCTTGGTGCTGGCACAATGGAGAGGCCGTGGATTCACAGGCCAACAGAACAGAGCCAAAACGTGCAGCAGGTCAGTGAAGCCCACAGAGGGAACCCTGCCGACTGGTCCCATTCCAGAGGCAAGCATTTGCGCGCATGTCCAGGGATGCTGCAGAGGCAGTAGCTTCCCAGTGTAGGAGTGGTGAGTCATGCAGGCCCAACGGCAGGAGTGCAGCATTTTTATTGCTTATGCAGAACTGAACTGTACACTTAAAATGTGATATATTAGTGAAGTATAATTAGACATAGAGTACCTGAAGGTAAGGAACACTCAAACTCCTATTGATTATGCCCAATAAAAGCACAAAATTCATCACCACCCAATTTGGCAAAGAAATTCTCCATCGCCCTAAGAATTAGAACCAGGGATGCTGGAGAAATCTACAACAAATGAGTTTGAGTTTTTAGGGATCACATGTAGTCATAGAAAAAAAATACATGGAATTGACCAAACATGCATATTTCCCACACAGGCTGAAATGTGAAAATGCACATTTGCGGGGGCTGGGCATTTGTGTGGGGTTCATACATTTTCAGGTGTGAGAATTTGTGCAACCCTAAATGTGCATAAGTGGATATGAACACATTTTCACCAAATCCAATTCTGTCAAAGAACAGGTGACCGAAAGGAAGGTGCTTGATCATGTGCGAAACTCAAACAGAATGGATTTTACAGTGTCCACGTGTCCCTACTTAGGACCCCTTAGAAAGAGTGCATTTACTGTAGTGCATTCACCAAAACAGGAGTCCTACTGAATCCGGTTCTATTTACTTCTGGACAAAGTTGCTTAGAATTGTGGTGCACAGTTGCTGAATCGCACCTAGACCAAAAGAAAAAAGAAAAAGAAAAAGCCCAAGAGCCTACTTTATTTTATCTACAATTTAGCATCCTCTGTGGGCACTATGAAGGAGACTGGCTTTGGACCAGATAAATACATATGGTAGGCCCATCTGTGATTGCTGTCTGTGTTGCTGGTTTTCCTTTTGTTCCTATTCAGTAAGGACTCAAAGAAGAAGTAGGAAACAACATGCAAGGACCTTTGCTATATATCCATCCCTTGCTAGATTTCTTCCATTGGCAGGAGGGAACAGAATGCTACATTGGCTGCACTGACTGCACAAGTGCCAACACATCCTCCTGGCTTGTCACTGTTAGTATTCCCATTGTAAGCAGAGCAAACAGCCCTTGCTTCATGGTCCAAGTCCAGACTGATAAACCTCCAATGCCAGGCATAAAATGTTGCCTAGGCAATGATGCCAAAATTCCAGGTAAATAATGCAATAGCATTATTTGCAATTCTCACACATTGGTGTTTAAATAAATAAAAATACAATACAATACAATACAATAAACAAAAAAAATCAAAAGCATTCCTTCAAAGCCTCTGTGTTGTGGCTTTGACACTTTGTCAGCTATGGTGGATGCAAAGACATTGCAATGGGAAAGGAAACAGATCTGGTATCTGTCTCAAGATCATTTCTGCCCAGGTGTGTGTGTGTGTGTGTGTGTTTTGTTTCTTTTACAAAACTGTCATTGCCACCATGTCTCAGTTCCAGTGGATAATAGTGAACTGAAGCAAATGCAAGAATGATTCATTTGTAATGGTTTTCTTTTTGAATCATGACATTATAAAGTCACTAAACTCTGAATACCTTTCAGAAATCAAATAGCTCTTTCTATACTAAAGCTTCAGGCTGATAGCTTGTAAACTGCTTAGAGATTTTGTTTTATCAGACTGCAGATAAATATAAACACACACGCACACACACATGGCTTTCTAGCCAGGAAATCATGGATGTCACTGAACATTGCAGAAGGAAACCCCTCCAAACCAACGAAGCAGTGGGAAAGCGAGGGTTGATTGGGAAAAGGCTGACCCTGCTTGAGGTACTCATACTGGGAGGTCATGCAGCAGAAGTGGCCAAGCCACTGCTTCCCTGTCATCTCATAACAACCTCTGTCACTAAGGGCTTCTGAGCAAACTTAGCAGTCATAAGAGCAGGCAGGGGTCCTTTTGTGGATGAGAAACTGGTTAAGAACAGAAAGTGCAGTGTGGGAATGAATGATAAAATCTATTGATGGAGAGACATAACCAGTGGGGTGGAGTTCAGTGTAAGCAAGTATAAAGTGATGCCAACTGGAGCAAGAGAACTCGACTTCAGGTATAGGCTGATGGAGTCTGAGCTAGCAGTGGCTGATCAGGAGAGTGATCTTGGGGGAGGGGTGGAATGCAAAGTGACAGTAGCTATTTCTGGTGGCATATAGGTATGTGACGGGGTGCCACACGGAGGTGGATAGAGACATCCCCTGCAGAGGAGGGCAGGAAACACTCCAACGGAGCAAAGCTAAGGGAACCAAGGTTCAATTTGGATGCCAGAATGTACTTCCTGACAGTTAGGACCCTGAGGGTATGGAATAGGCTTCCATGGGAGGTGGTTGAGACCCCATTGGTGAGGGTGTTCAGGATAGGCTAGACATGCACATGGGAGGCATGTCATGAGTGGAGCCAGCTAGAGCCGGACATCAGACTAGATGGCTTGGGAGGCCCCTTCTGAATCGCTCTGTTTCTATGTTTCTAATTAGGAATGGAGCTGAAAATAGAACTGCCAAGCTCATAACCCCTTATACAAATCTTTGGTGCAGCCACACACAGAATACTGCACACAGTCCGGGTCACCTTACTTGAAAAATGACATTACTGAGTTGGGAAAAGTACAGAGAAGGGCAAGTAAAATGATCAAGGCATTGGAGTAACTCCCCTATGAGAAGTAGCTACAAATGGGGTTGTTAATTTAGAAAAACAGTTGATACAAATTTATAGAATTATGCCTGCTGTGGAGAAAGTGGACAGGCAGACATTTCCCTCCTCACCCATAAGACTAGAATCCAGAGTCATCCTGTGAGGGTGACTGGTGGAAGATTTAGAGGAAAGCACTCCTTCACAGAGCACAGTTATGTTATGGCGTTCACTGCCATGGGGACTGCCATAGTGACAGCTACCAACATGGATGGACAGATTCATGGAAGGGGAGGAGGCTATCGATGGCTACTAGCCTCAGGAGTGTGTCCCACCACTGCTGCTGCTCTGCCTCCCCCAGTGGGAGTGCTTGACTGTCTTGCCAGCTCCCACTCACCATGACAAGTGCATAGGTTGGAGGGGAAGAGCCATGTGGCCAGAAGAACCTTCCTCAGGGCTTTCATGAGACTCCTGCAGTGGCCTCTTCTTGTCATGTGGCTGCCCTGATGGCAGAAAAGCCGTGGGCAGGCCGTGGCAGCGATGGTACCACAGGCACGGGGACAGCATGACACTGTAGCCAAGAGGGGCGCACATTCTCTCCGTTCCTTGCCTTTCTGGAAAGTGGTGAACCGCTCACAAAATGCTACTGTTCTTCAACCAAATAAGGACTGGTGAATCCACTGGTGTTAATGACGCTGCTGAGGTCAAATCTTGAAAGCGACTTTTTAAAGAAATGTTATTAGCTCCATAACTGAACAAATTTCTAAGATGGATAAACAGTTTTGCTACTGTTGCTATATACATCAGGCAAAAGCCACTCAGAAAATGCAGAAAGCAAGTAAATATTATTGTACCTCCTGTTCTGTTTAATTCTGATATTGTGTTAGTGGAAAACCAGCACACGGCACCATTATTTAGTTTCTCTTCATAATATTAATATTTAAACAAGTTAAAAGAGTTTCTTTTCTTTTCCTCTGAAAGATTCATGATGGCATTTCTTCACTGTGAAACATTGTCAAAGGAGCCATTCCTAATGCATTTATGGGCCAGTTCTCATATGGCCTTTCTTCTTATCCAGTGCAGCTTTTGACAACTTCTTCCTGATGATGTTTAGGTTCACAACTGAATAAACACGCACACAACTCCCACACACACTTCTTCACAGAGCCTTGCATAGGAGTCCTCAGTAGGAAAGTTAGGCAACCTCTAGTTCAGCTGAGGGTAAGCAAATACATGGAAGATGGGCCATTTGGTGGCTTAGGCTGCTGTATCAGGACTGTATTGGAGTATCTCTTTCTATTGACCTTGCTGCTGAAATGATGGGAGTTGTTGTGTAGTGTCAGAAGATAGCCCAGCCTTGTGCTTGCTACAGCCAGGCATGCAAGAAACAATGTGCTTTGGGCATGTCCTGTTCATGTGCAAAGCTGTTCAGTATTTCAGTCGAAAGCGCTGTTCCCTGGCTGCAGTCTAATCCATCCATACATGAGCCCATAGATTCCAGGGGGCTTAAGCATGCTCCAGAGTGGAAGGATTCTGTCCCTCCATCACCTTCCCCCATACCATGTTTTGTGTGTGTCATACATACTGCGTAGAAAAGTTTAAAAATAGCATGCACAGCTTTATATTCCAAAAGCCACTCATTAAACTGGACTGCTGCAGGAACTAACATTATGGTTAAGGAGACACATGGGCAGATTCACAGGCTATAAGGCCACTGGTCCACTTCTGGAGGCAAAATCTCCCTCAAGCCCAGTTGCTGAAGAATGTGAGATGGACGATCTCATTGTGCTAATGTCTTGGATTCCCATATGCTTCTGGTTATTTCATTCTCTGCCTGTCTATTTTATTACTTTTCTGTGCTGTCCATTAGCAGAAGCTCTCTGGGCACTTTAGAAGATAAAGCTTAAACCTCAGAATATGCTAAGCGATAATAAAAAAACCCTAGGTTTAAAACAGAATAAAACTGAGGTAGTAACCAAGATAAAAGCCAGTAGTGGTGCAAAGCTTTTAAAACCCTCTTTACAACTCAAGAGCTCAAAAAGCTGTGAGGGACGTGGGGACAGGGGTTGGGAGAACCTCACCTGGAACTGAAAAGATTGCTGTGTAGGCCCCAGATTCGCCATGGAGGTTACTGCACAACTGGAAGGACCATCCCTCTTCATCTCATTCAAGAGTGGCACTCAAAGAAGGGCTTCCAAGGATGATGTAGGATCCAAGCAGATGTATATGAAAGATGATTGGCCCTAAGCTAAGCTCTTTAGGACTCCATACCATTACTTTGAATCTGACCCAGAATCAGCCAGGCAACAGTACAGATCATAAAGTACTGTAGTTAGACATTGTGGGAACAGGGTGTTGCTCTAGAGAGAAGTCTGTTCTGATCCATCATAACGCCTTGTTTTTCTGTTCAGGTTACTATTTGCATGCACATTTTAAGGCAATGGAAAATGCCTTCCTACATACAGTCCTACTGACATAAGCCCAAGCAGGGAAGATGATTCAGAGTTCTTGAAACTTTCCAGTGGAATCATCTCTTGTGAAATTATCGCTAACCTGTGAAGAACAGGTCAATAAAGGAACCTGGGACTTTGCCTATCAAAGGGGTTTCCAGTGCCCAAGCAGAGTCTGTGCTGCCACCAGATTTAGTTTTACTGCCAGCATTTCTGACAATTTGTTATGTGAGCCAGCGCATGAACCAGTATAAAATATTGAATAAGCTCTTGCTTGGACTAAGCTCACACAATATTAGCCTGATTGCAAACTCATTCATTTCAATGGGACTACTCTAGGTAGGAATAAATGATGGCTACAACCCCCAGCTCTTGTTGAAGGGGAAATTTCCATATCCCGTCATTGGGAAAAATCAATGCAACCAGTCACTGCTCTGACTTCTTGTTTTTGTTCTCTCGTTTGCTTGGCCCCCTTTCAAATGACTGTCACAGAATGCTGATGCCAATCTGTACAAGGATTTTCATCCAGCAGCCTAAATCGGACGCTATAGCAGGCTCTGCAGGCAATGGGCTTGGCAGCACGAGGCCTGGCTCCGACTCTGCCACTTAATTAACTGTTGATTGACCATCTGGGCTGCTCAGTCTTTCTGCATGCGATTTGCTTTGATTCATCTTGGGGGCTGTATAATCCAGTCTTATTTGTGCTTCCGTGAATAAGGGCTCTGTTGCTCTGTACAAACACATCATAAACTATTGATAAAGAACAATTGTATGAATATCTGTGAGCAGAAAAGCACATGAAATCCCCCCCCTCTCTCTCTCTCTCTCTCTCTCTCTCTCTCTCTCTCTCTCTCTCTCTCATTCTTTCAGCCCCAAAAGCAGTTGGGACCAAAGAGAATTTTTTCCCAACATGTTTCCTTTTTAACTGCCGTTATTGTGCCATATTCTTCTTTCCACCTTTTTGTTGTATTAGTTGGTATTAGGTTGCATTAGCAGTTGTATTAGCAGTAGGTTGTGTTAGTATTATTAGCATTAGCATTATTAGTATTAGTATTATCACTGGCCAACAAAAGCAGCTCTAATTCCCAGTGCTCATTTGGCAGTGCAGGCAAAAGTCTTTCACAGCCTCTGAGCTTGGGAAGAGGAGGTGGGAGAAAAGAGAACATGCCAAGAAAGAGAGCATGCATCACTTTTAAAGTGGACAAAAGGACAGTGATTTGCATACAATATACATATGCTAATTTATATGTATGGATGACATTCAGAAATAATGATTATAATTGAAATAAAAATCCAGAAACCACTGACCGTGGTGGAAAAGTGATCCGGTGGGCTATGCGCCTTGCTTAGCCTGCTGTCAAAGTGCTCAGCGTGGAGGGTGAATGGGCTGCCTCTTGGTCAAGGGTCCTTTCTGATAGTCCATTGGGTGAATGGCCATTCAGAACAGAGGAGACTTCCTCCGGCATCCCTTCAAGCAGAGGGCCTTTTTCTGTAAACAGGGACATCAGCATCAGTTTGGTATCCATCTAGACAGTGCCCTTGCTCTTCCTGGCAAGCATGAAGCAAGGACATCTTTCTAGAGTGGAATAAATGGCTCCCACTAGGGGATAAGGCAAAGAAGGGAAACGGGTTTGAAAACCACAGGTAAGTGGGGAAAAGAGGCTTGAAGAGAAAAAGGAGCTGCACTTATTTTCTAGGTTCAGACAGAGCTATGCTGAGAGTGCCACCAGCATTCAACTGCACCTACACTCAATGTGGTCTTTTGTCACCATAGACCCAGTTCCAGAAGCTCGATGAAAGCCTGGTAGGCTTCATCAACCTGAAAGCCAAACAAGACTTGACTCGACTCCTCCCCTCTCCTTGACCCCTGTTAGCATGCATGTGTGCGGAGTTTCTGAGGTAAAGGGTTGCCAAGTGGGGAGAAGTTTAATTAGCATGGATAGCTTAATTGGCATTGGGGCTGCACACTCTTGCTTCTGAATTAGAAGGAAGTGGGGGGAAGCCACATGCTACATAATTAGTATAACATGTAGTTTGGCCCTAAGGGATTCTGGGAGCATGGATTTAAAACCACTTCTTTTTTAAACAAAGCTTGCACTGATAATAATATTCCTTATGAATTAGGAAAATAAAGCAGGAAGCATCAGTTTTAGAAACCCAGATGTGGAAAATTATTGCCAGATATGTAGAGTAAAGCAACAATTAGACACCTTACTGGAAGGGAATTTTGTATCATGGTAGTTGTGTAGGGGGCAATTCTTGTTCTCTCTCTCTCTTAGCATTAAGCTCACAATGTTTGGTGTAGGTCTCACAGAGTAATTGGCTGGCTTTCAGATGCTTTATTTTAATGGAAAGTTAACTCACTGAAAAATAAAGGGCGCATCTCAGCAGAAAATTCTAGTTGAATGAACAAATTCATTTCCCATGCATATTGTATTAGCTTACTACAGAATTTATATACTAAACTCTTTCAAACATATAAATGAACAAAAGGTTAGGCAATGCAAATTAAGATTAAAATTGAAATTTCTGTATTCCCCATAGTTTAGAAACAGGGCATATTAATAAGAATATAATTATATTCTAAAGCATAACATTATTGAAACTAAAATAAAGTATATAGATGAGATCTCTCATAAAAATCTTTGAGATATAGTTGTTCTGGAATAATTGGTATATTCAGTTGTGTGGACCTTGGTTGGCAAGTGAAAGATGGTGCAAATACGGCTTGCAGCTGTCACTCTGCGTGTGTGTCCATAGTTAGCAAGATATGGAGGATGTGTGGCTATATGATGGCATACATCTGGCCTGGATGTCCTACCTGTTGAAAAGCAGTGTGCAAACTTCTGGGCTGAGATAAGCAAAGCAGAGAACCGGACTTTCTGTATTTCTGCTCAAGCTAATGAAGCCACAGTGGAGACTAACTTCTCTTGATCAGAATTTGTAGCAACTCATAGTCCCGGTGTGATCCTGACAACACCAGCCGGTGAGAGACTCTGAATACCACTGAAGCAAAAGCAGTGCTGCATTCATTCATCACATGGTTTGGAGGGCTGGCAGCAAACTCTTTTTCTGTGAGCTCAGTCTCTCTCCCTCTCTGGCACTCTGCTGAAAAATCTGTTACACTCTGATTTCATCAGGTTAGAGTTTGCCATCAGGAAACGGTGGTTTAAAGACCTCAAGCTAACATTGCAAACTGTGGGTAATGCTCCATAGGTATCATTCCATCAGCAAGAATTAACCCTTAGTGGAATTAATTTTCCTCTCCCAGCTACAGCTCCCTTCACGCCCTCTTAGTCTATCTGATCCATAGCCTGCTATTCACAGGACAGCGGATTCACGGGGTGTACAGGAAGGCTTCAGGGGAGAAGAGAGGATGAAGAAGTCCCATTGCACAAGTGAAAGCCCTATTGCGTGAGTCCAAGCTTCTGATCCTATTTTGCATTCCTGGTTTAAAGGGCTTCATCAAGGCATGGCTTGCCAGTTGGATAATGGCAAACTATGACTTCATTGACTCATGAAGAAATGCATCAATGTGAGCATCTGAAGGAAGCAGCAGCTGTGTGAGCACCTTACTTATAAAATGGTAATAACTGACCAACTGCGCACAACACATTGGGTCTCACTGTGGGTTGCCTTGTGCATTCCTGGGGAAATTTGAATATGCAACCCCCAATTGGTGGTGGTTGTGTCATGAAGGCTGAACGACCTCGGAACAACCAGTGGTTTTATTCTTACATCATCCCTGATGGCTGGGTTCATATGACATGGCCAAGCCCCAAGTAAGGGGGTGCGCATTCAGAGTGGTTCATTGTGCATTGAATTCTCATAACAGGCTGTTGTGTCACACGGACCAACCCACTTAGTCTCACTGGGTCAATGCGATGCCATGCTCATCTTGATTTGCATCAGGGCCAGATCCTGCAAACAATCCTACAGCTGGGTTAGTGCAGTCTGAGTAGTGAATGAGCTAGTAACCAAAACATTCAAATTTTAAAGTACTGGTTACTTTGTGCCTCAAAGGAGGAGGAGGAAGAGGAGAAAACTAGAAGGAATGGAAATAGCCTTTGCCATTTTGCAAAGGATATTGTGCTAACGGCAACAATGTTCCAAACTATGCGCAGGAAGATAATCTGACTCATGCTATGTTTGCATGCGTGCAGTTGGGCAAAGAAATGATCAGACAAGTCTAATACACAAGCTCTTGCACAATGGAAAAAATAGCAGAGCTCCATCAGTACTATTTGAGTTGGCAGAATGGAACTGTTGGAGACTACCTATTCATTGTATCTCAGAAGGAACATTTCATTCCTATACTACTTGAGAACCTTTATCAGGAAGTGGCCTAAGCTATAATTTAGTGCCACAACTAGAATTTCCCTTTGCATTCTTTCAGCAAAGTTAACGTTTACCGTCACACAGTGTTGTAGGCCTGGAGGATTTGCAACCTACAAAACCCAGATATAAACCGTCAGTCATATATAGTGGTTTGCAGGAATACCGTGATTATGTATAGCAGTAGTGAAAAGTGCATCTCCAATCATCCCTACCCAGCATAGCCAAAGGTGAGGAAAGATGGGAGTTCCAGTTCAACATTCTTATCCCTGATGCATAGTAGCTGATTCAGACAAGATGATAACCCATAACTGATTAACTACAATCGATCAATGTTAACCTTAAAAAAAAATTCAGCAGGGTTCAGACAGGATGATAAGCCACAGTTTAACAACAATCTGTGGGTCAACAATAGCCTACACATACTCACCCTCTGAGTATTGTCCAAACCCAGACATTGTGGTTCATCAAGATGCAATAAATCTCTCGGTTTTGCTGGCTTTCTGGGCCTACAAAAGCAGAGACATTGTCAAACACTTGCAAGTTACTATATTCCATGGATGAACATGTCATTATTATCATAATGCATTATTAGCAATAATAATAATGTTCTCTGAAGCCCGTCAGTGTCAACCTGTTGAGCTGCATTTTGCTTGGTTGGATAGGGGGCTTCAATATCCAAATCACTGTCTAGTTAATTCTGCATTTACTGGGTGCTTCTTCTCCATCCTGACCTTGACCATGTGCAACTTAATCATTGCATTTGCTGGGTGCTGGTTGCAAACAGAGCACTTACCAAAGCAAAGTTTAAACTGTGTTTCTAAATATGTTCAAGTATTACTGGCAAGCCATTACGCAAGGAAATTGCATATTTACTGGCATCAAATATACTGATATCTGACGTGTGCATAAATATTATATGAATGTAGAAGGCTGCAATCAAATATTTAAAGTGGGCCTGGGCAACTGCTAGCTAAATATACCAGGGACGTTAAGAGGTCATTGTTGTAGGGGCCTGGATTACACTGCCATTTTAGGGCACAATCCTATACAAGTGTAGACTGGCTGGAGCATTCTGGAAGTTGTAGGACTTTTTAAATGACTGAATATGCATCGAGTCCCACCAGGTATGGATCCTGCGAGATGTGGAAGCTGTCATATCACCGGGATAGAATCAGAAACCTCATACCACAAGGAAAGAGCTCATCCATAGGTGTGTCTCCCCTCCCCTGCTCCCCGCCACCCCCCCACTGCCAAACATTCAGAAACTGATGTAGGGAGGAGCTGCAGCCTGGATTTTGTCCACATGCATACGGTGTCTCAGGTTATCCCAGTGATATGGAAAGGAGTGGATGGAATGCCATATCCAGCACGTTTCCTGGCCAGGATACCAGACTGCTACCCATACATGGTTCAGAAACCACCACTGCATGGAGCCATGTGAATTAATTCCTAGCCTTAGTATATGTGGCAATGATTAGCTGGGAAGATGCATCACAGAACCTTGCATACTTCTGTTCAGAAGCAAGTCCCAGTGAGTTAATTGCAGCTTGCTCCTAGATAACTGGGAGACTTATTAGCCATTGTTTTAAAGCCCTGTGCAGCCTGAGGACTCAAGCTTTGGAAGCCTTAAAGCAGCTTTCCTCAACTTGGTACCCGCCAGATGTTTTGAATTTCAGCTTACATCAGCCCTATGCAGCTTAGCCAATGACCTGGAATGGTGGGACTTTTAGTCTGAAACAACTGGAAAGCACTAGCTTAGGGAGGACAGGAAATACCTTTCATAATACAGGCCATCTATTGGTTAGGTCATTTCCGAGGACAACACTTGATTCAGTAGGGGTTGTCTGTGGCGAGGACCATGACTTTCTTGGTAATGGCCCCAGGATTCTGGAATGGCTTTCTTCATGAGCTGCAGTAATATTTATTTCATTAATTGCATTAATCATCACTATGATTAATGTGATGATCCCACCATCATCACAATCATGCTGTAAGGTGAGCGTTACCCTGGGAGGTGGTGACTGGCCCAAAGTTACCCAATCAAGCTTTGTGGCTGAGATTTGAACCTGAGCCCCCCCCAGTGCTAATACAGCATTCTGGCTAGGGCGCCACACAGGCATTTCTTACCTGAGTTGCTGATCCTTGCACTGTTTGCTGGAAGGCCATGAAAGAATTTGTTTCTGCTTCTCGAGAGCTGCTGTCAACACTTGGTCTGCTGTTATCCAGTGAATGACAGAAGCCAGAAGTTCTGTTGCTGAGCTTAGCTATATTGCTTTTGTGATGCATTGCATTGCAACCCTCTTTAGTATTGACTCCAGCTATATTTTATGTCTTTATTTAAGAAACTCGCCTATTATTAAGGGTAGAAGCTTTAACATGTTTGTTAGTTATCCTTGATATCCTGGAAATATAGGATTGGTACCTTTGGGGTTCAGACCTATGACATGGGAAAGGGCCTACAACCCCCTACACAACCAGTAAATAAACAAAATTGTTAGAAACTTTAATGTGTGCAAAGAGGCTTCCATGTGCCTAACAGTGAGCAAAATGTCACCCAACATTTTAAATTCATGTTTAGCTATTATTTTAAGGACCGGAATGCCTGTATACTTCCCAATTTTCTCTTTTAGATAACAGAAAACTGCATTTGCTGGTGACAGTTGAAGCTTTGAGGTTTAAAGTGGTGGAAATAGGACTCTTCAACCAGTTTCATTAAAAAGTTTTATTGAGCTGTTCAGAGAAACAGCAGGAAACAAAGAGTATAAAACAGCTTTTCTAAAATAAATATTAAAACCTCGTCTCCATAGATTTGCAGTGGAAAATAAAACAAAACAAAAGTTAACCTTCGATATAATTTACTAAACTATGGCACAGCTGGAAGCAGCTTTTTAAAAGCCTTCCAGTAAACAGAAATGCTTTAAGGCAGGGATATAGATAAATTTGCTTTTAAAAAAATGATTAGAGCACACAGTTTGAAATACCACTGAAAAACACACACGCAGACACGGACATCATAAACAAGAGTGTGTTAAACCAATATGTTTAAAAGGATTCTAAAAGTGAGCACATCAACAGACAAGAGAGAGTTCCTTGACTAGATTTTAGAAGAGGGAAATCAGATCCTGTAAATATTAATATTTAGGAATATTGATTTGTAGTCAACCTTGCTTTCTCCTTTGACACAATGCTCTAATGTTTCCTTAGAAGTTCTTCTGGATGTGAATGCATCCGTGATGTTTATATGCTATCTTCTTCTGAGGAGCTAAGGCTGGCAAATGTGACTCCCTTTCCCCTATCTCATCTTCTCAGCACAACTATGATGAAAGTTTGGCAGAGAGAGTGTGCGTGCCACGATTTTCACGACTGAGCAGGGATTTGTGCCTGGGTCATCTGCAACAATCTGCCTCCTAAGCTGCAGGGGTTCTCACCAAATGACCTCAGAAGGAAGTGAACATATTCAGCCAGAATATATCTGCAGTTAGAAGTTGCAACTACTTGATTACCATTGCTTTCCATTCACTAGACCTGTTTGTGTGCTTAATCTATTGCAAGGGCGGCCATTTTTTTAAAAGAAAAGAAAAGAAAAGAAAGCTATCTTAATTGCTTTTGCATATCATCTGCCAAAATAACGTGGGGTACTATCCGCATTATTAGTGGAGGAAGTCATCAGAGATTTCAGGTATCTGGAATCTCTCTCTTTCTTGTTCTTGTAAAAGTAGCAAACATTTATTGTGTTGGATACCAGAGGAATTATTTATTCATTGAATGATTTCAGTGACTTAAAATGTAAATTACCAAAGTTCTCTGAATATGGTTAACGGTAAAAATGCAAAACTATAAAAGAATGTAAGCTGCAACATAAAATCTAAGAGCAGCATAAAATAAGCCACAACATAAAAACAAAGCATAATCAACCATTGCAAGCAAGAGTGCCAAGGATGCAAAATGCATTTAAAGTTATTAGGCTTTAAAAGAGTGGGGAAATAATGAGGCCTTCACCAGCCATGGGAAAGACCACAATATGGGTGTCGGGCAAGTATCTTAAGGGAGTGCATTCCCCAGTCAAGGCAGTGCCATCAAGACAGTTTTCTTTGGTTTCTTGCAGCCAATTCTGGCAACAACACTGCTGCACTTAATTATGAAACGCTCTCTTGCCTTTAAATAAAGGTTGATTTGACCTTGTTCTCACTACCTCCAGCCTCTAAATGTCGCTTTGACATGACATTTTGTCTCATACAGCTTAACGGAAATACGACTTCGTCAGGATATGTCCTGATGCAGAACTTGGTTGACCTGTACTATGTTCAAGCACCCAAGTAATCCTGATTTCATATGGTTGTTTGCTGAAAGGGTTTCCCATATTCTGGTCAATTATGCTTTGGGAAACCTCATGAAAGAAAAGATTTAAGCAACCATTCCAAGCCAACCAAACTAGGAAAAGTAGCCCAAAAAAAGTAGCAAGATAAGGATGGAATAATATTTTAAGTACTGTGGCTTTCCAAACAAAGCACAGGGGTTGAAGACAATTTTTATTAGGAAAGCCTCAACCCATAGATAAAGGAATAAACTATCCTCTTGTGTGCCAAGCAATCCTGAAGATACTGCAAACATGATTACTTTGAGGAAGCCTCATGAGGCAAAGTCTGCTTTTACTTTACTGGAGCTTAATGAAGAGGTGCAACTGGGAGAGACTGCAGCAGATGAGGAAGGGCCTTGGGTCTGCAGCTCCAGCCACCTGGGAGAACTCCATTTGATTACTTTGCAAGAAGTAGAGTCTCAGAAATGAACTTCTAAATTTGCAGGAGTTGTAATTGAGGATATTATCGTACTATTATATACATATAATTTACTTGGTCTGCAAGAAAATCCGTCTTTTTAGTATCTTTGCCCTCCAAGGAGTATTAGTGAAGTTCAAGAGACTTCTAGTTTGCCACATTTGCTTAATTGCCTAAACCAGAATTTCTGCCTTGGGGGACACTTCCTTAACTGACTTCTCTGCTCAGGAAGTACCTGTACCTTTGCTGCATTGTCAAGGATTCTTGGACATGTTTAATGGATTCCACTTACAGAATGTGGGCAGGTCTGCTCATCTTTGCTGGCCACTTGTTTGAACTGGAAATAAGCTTTGCAGCACTCCTCATGGGGATCAGGTATAACTCAGTGGTGGAACATCTGCTTTGGATGGAGAAGGTTCCAAGTTCATTCCCTGGCATCTCTAGGCAGGGCTATTCAAATGCTTGCCTGGACCACTGCATTTAGCTCCATCCCTCTTGCCCTCAGCCCTGAACCATTCCCCAGTTTTCTGATGCTGAGGAACAGCATCTCCACAACATGATGCTGCACCACGGGGTTCAGCAATGAGCACTGATGGCTTTATGATGTTTTGCAGCATGCCCCAAGAGTTCAGTTTTGGTCCCCTCAGTCCAGAGAACCTTTTTCTCAGCAACATGTTTTCTGTTGCTTCTGCATGCCTTTTTGCGAACCTCAAATGCCTTTCATATGGGTTTGTTTCAGCAATGGCTTTTTTCTGACTAAGTCCAGTTTTGTGGAGCATTGGGTTGTGCTGCTTATTAAGGCATGCCACAGCAAAGGGTTGAGCAAGCAACAAGAGTCAATTTGGTTTTGCTTATCTCTGTGTTACTGCATATATATATTTGCATTTCCATAGTGATGAGTATCCTGTGTACATCAAGTGATAGCAATGTCAATTAAATCCTTCTAAATTCCAGGTTGTAGGATCAAAAACTATGGGGAAATCAAAGTGAGGCCATCCCTTCTGCAAGCACAGCTACATCAGCTATGGCTGCTCATAACCCCCTAGATGGCCATGGCCATCTGACCAAATTCAGCAGAAGGTCTGAGTCAAGGATTGCCTCCACGCTTCTCGTACTCTGAATAGATGCCTGTGCTTTGGCCCTGCTCCCTGTGAGAAGGGCTGGGATTCCTTGTAGGATAGCAGTGCCTTGCCCCTCTCCTCCGGGCTTCCAGGGAACTGCTCTGAAGATACACTTCTGTCTTTGCAATTGCAGAAACAAGCGCACTAGCTGCAAGGGCTGAGGGAAGCTCATCTGCAGATCACACCCCTGCTGCAGCCTTGGAGACCTTTGGCAAGGTCACAGCAGTGACTCTGGCTTTCCCCTGGCCGGCTGGTCGGCCTGCACCCAGTGGTCACAGGATTTCACCCTTAATTGAAGTTAGCCCCATGGGACATAGAGGGATGACCGAGCACATTGGGTTGTGCTGGATGTGAGCTTTATAACTTAGCAACAGTCACATCCAGTTCACCAGTACTGCCGTCAAAAGTCCTGTAAGTGATTCACACTGGTTCTCTTGGCACAAACCCCATAGAGTGGATCCTGTGAAGATGACTACATATCAGAAAAATTCCAAGTTAATAGATGTGAGACAAGAATAGCTCACTCTTCTGCTGTGCTCGAATGGCTAGCTGGAATACTGGATAAACAGCTGTGGTTCGATACTTCCAACTGTGAATTGCCATAAGAGGGATAGCAAGGGATATATTGGCAATGAGGCTGTGAAAAGCCTAAGGCAGTTTCCATTAGACAGGAAATACAAGCCACACCATTTCATGCTGGAATCTTTCATCCTATTATGCCTTTCTTCCAAAGGCTCCTAAAATGTTAGCTGTCTGCAATGTAATTATATATGTCTTTGCCAGTTTATCTTTCCTCTTTGCGTGCATGCCTGCTTCTATATAACTCTGCTTTATAAACTTAAGCAAAATGCTGCCATTAAAAATATCCATGGTACCCACTTTGTATGGGAACAAATAGCTAGTATGGTTGGGGGCCTAGAAGGGACAGCTTGAATGGTAATGTTTGTATTATCTTTTCTATGTTTTATGAAATGATGTTATAATTAAAATGGATCATTTTTACTATTGTAGTATGGTGAGATTTCAGCAAGAGAGGCCTAAGGTTCAGTGCCCTCAGATGTTTTCTGTGGATTCTATCTTCATCAGGCATATATTTTAAATAGAAAATCAGGTCTCATAGTATTGTATCATTTTTAACACATATACACACACACACTCACATGTGCACATACTTAATTCTGGTTGTAATAGTCATACTAGCTAAATTTTATCTTCAAGCAATCAACATAAAACTTAATTTAAGCTGTATCAATTAGATTTGGGTTTGTGATTTTTACTCTCAGTTATACATTCAATAGTTGAGTTAAACTATACAAATCATTTTAGATTTTGGTGGAAGGATGTGATGAGCTTGTGATAAGTGGGGCGACAAGCTTAAGAGAAAGAGGAAAGTAGTCACTTCCTAAATGTGAGGAGTACTGGTAGCCCTTTGCACTGAAATTTGGGGAAATGGAAGAATTAGGGTCCCTCATGTGCCTCTTACTGCTACATAGCCTGAAATTCTTGGATGATGAATCCAAGTAAATTTAGAAATGGGAGAAACAGCAGTTCTTGAGCTCAACTAAGTTTTGAAAAAAAACTCCTTTGCCCATTGTCATTTTCATTTGTTCTTGAAAAAAGTGCTTGTACTCACATTTACATGTTGAATTGCAAAATGGACATGTTTGGACATATTATTGGACATCCCTAAGTAGATCAGTTTTACAAGAATGAGAGTTCATGTATCCAGTGGAATGGTTGTTGGTCTGAGCTTGAGCTCGCAGTACCTTTACTTGTTTATGTCCATTCTTCTTGGAAGGATGGGGATACTCCTGTAAGTACTTTGGATCTAGATAGAGTCGATGCTTTGAGTAGATGCCCTGAAATCAATGCAACATAAGTTATCCATGTCCAAGTCCCATTGATTTCAAGGAGTCTTCTCCAAGTATGACTAAATGTGGATCAAAACTATTAAAGCATATTTAAAAATGAGGAAAAACAACAAAGGACACCTTTCTAAATATTCTACAACCACCACACAGAATGGCAGTGATTCCGAGTGTAACTTGTTGCGATACTATATACCCATTTTCACTAACGTGGTATGACCTCCCAGCATCCTTTGATTCCTGACCTAAGAAGAGAAGAAGAGTGTCCTTTGTTCTGCAGCTGTGTACTTACGTTGCACACTGCAGCATTGCTTCCTGGCGATGGAGACTATAAGAACTGGTCCTTCCAGGACTTGTTTGCTGGCCAGTTGCTGGGACTCAGCAGCTCTTGCCCTTGCTTCAGTGCAGCGGGACAGCAGAGCCACAGCTTCCCTTGACTTACACATATCTCAGCCCACAATGCTTCTGTGTTTATAAGTGTTCATTGTGGGAATGCAGTCACATGGCCACTTCATCCAGGATCTACTCAGCCCTGTTCAGTGTGTGTGATTAATGACATCCAAGTGCGGTAAAGATAAGCTATATTATATCTGCCCAAAGAGGGGCGAAGTAATTGTTTTGCATTTTTCCTTTGATTTGATGAATGTACTTCAGTTCATAAATGCACTTCTGTTGTTCACTTTGAATAAGTAAAATTAAAGGGGTGAGCAAGGAGGTCAACAGCTTTTATATTTATACTTTGTAACCACAAGAAACAATATTTTTCACCTCAAAGGATAACACTGGGTATTTTTCCCTTGTGGGTTATAGACTTTATTTTGCACTAGTGAAGCTCAAAGAGTAGTTTAAAACAGGGGATGCACTCCCTAAGCTAATATCATTCCACTATGCAGAAGAAGATCATGGGCTACAGACAGCGCAACACAACCATGAATATTTCCCAATCCATGACACAGGGACAGTGTTGACCCACTTGTACGCAGTTGCTGCCGTGTGCACAATGCATTCATCCAGAATAAGAGAATGGCCACCAATAGTACACTCAGTTCATAGATTTTACAGATTTAACATTTTTTAAAGTTTGATTTTAAAATTTTAAGGAATAAATTTAAAATCTATGAAATTGCAAATAAAATATGGAACATTTCAGTATAATTCATCACCAACAGTCAAACATTAGAGCATGTTACAGTATCAGCTAATCTAGGACCAATCAGGAATACAGCCAAACCTCAATGAAGGGACATGGATTAACAATAAGGACTGGATTAACCACAGCTGGTCAAGGTGCATTAAGAAACATCCTGGCCTGTTTCATCAAAGCATTTCCATTATTTATTTATTTTTTAGTTAGTTAGTTTTATATCTCAAATCAGCTTACATCATTCTCCTGCTCCTGCTTTTGATCTTATCCCACAACTACAACCCTGTGAGGTATATTTGGCTGAGAACCCAAAATCACCCGGTAGGCTCCATGGCTGAGCAGGGACTAGAACCCAGATCGCCCAAATCCCAGTTCCACACTCTTAACCACTATGCCACACTGGCTTTCTCTGATATCAGGTTTCAGCTGACCAATAGCTATTGCTTCTTTAATCTTTCTCCTTTGGAGGCAACCTTCAACTGCTAGCTCAGACAGCAACCTTCAACTGCTTCCTATTCACTAGCTTTAAAAGAAGATTTTGTTTTTCAATAGGATGGATCCAGGCTTAGCCCTACTTAGAGAAAACCCATTCAGGTCAATGGGATATCAGTAAGTCATGGCTGACTTCTCCCATTCATCCCAATGAGCTTTTTCTAATATGATTAAATATGGTTCAAGCGAATGAGCTTACAAAATGTAGAATAATCTTCACAAATTAAACACCCATTTGAACACTTATTGAAAAATACAAAATAAATCACCAGTATTATTCTAAAAAGTGTGTAGAATAAGACAGATCCGGTTTTAAAGCTAAACTTGCTCAAGAGAACATGCAACTACATTATACTATCAAAAGGATTTTCATCAGTTTGATTTCGGTGGAACGAAGTGGTGTGCAGCCAGTGGTTACCACAGGGATAAGGTGGATGCCTGCCTTCCACTGAGGAGCAGAAGTGGGGACTTTTCTCCCTCAGGGTATACAAAAATTCAGTTACTGGTTTGATGAAAGTTATAACAATCTTCTTTTACTTACTTAGCCTCAGAGAAATGTTTACATATTCCTTTGGGCTTACAGACTAATATTATTTTTGCCTTAAGTCTGGTTGGTGCTCGAAATAGTTATAAGAAGGCAAAGCAGTGACTTAGGGAAGAAGAAAGGTTAGGGTGCGTTTTTCTAATGTGGTTTATTTCTTCATTTCACAGACTGGTGGGAAAACAGATGGCTACATTGGCACAGGGCCTTCCTTAAGAAATGATGATGTTCAATTTTTAGAATGCCTACTTATTGGATAATAGGGTTTTAACAAAATTGCTGCAGACTTTAACCAGGCTAAAATCAAACCCAGTTGTACTTAAGGCCTTGGAAACCCAAATTCCCATAAGAACTTGTTTGCCAAGTTTCTTGAGCACCAACACATATAATACTGTGCCTCATGGTAAAAAAGTGCAACTCAGTATGTCTACTGAGAAGTAAGGCCCACTGGTTTCAATGAGACTTACTCCCATGTGAACATTTATAGGTTTACAAAGCCTAAGGGCACAATCCTGTGCCCATTTACAATGATGATTGTGGGGATGCTAGGAATTTTAGGTCTCTTATTTTCTGTTGAAATGGGCATAACATTGAGTCCTAAGTGACCTTCCTCACAGCGACTCTTGCATAATTTACTCTTAATTCAACTTTGTTAACTCCTATGCATCTTGAATTATAGTGATTGCTGGAAGATTTCCAAAAGGGGTCACCTTCCAAAATGGACAGAAGTATCCTATAGTCCAGGAGTAGGAAACCTCTTTCAGTACAAGGGCTGAATTCAGTTTTGGAGACGTTCTCCAGTAGTGGGTAGGACTGAAAATAAAAGGGGTGGGACAAGTACCGGGATATGTTAGCTTGAAGCTCTTATTGCCAGTAACTGAGCAATAGGACAGGTATTTCTCCAGTCTTGGGTTTGCTGCACAAGCTCCAGGAAACCCCTATACAATCACGGAAACCCAAAAGGGTCAGATTTGGGTCCTGGGCGCAACATTCTTCACCCAGCTTAGCCACATCTAGATTACCTCCTCCACCCTGCAGTGTTTTCTCAGTCAAGCCAAGTGCACATATGAAGTGGTAAAACACTGCGCGTCAGGGACCTGGATGTGATCAGGCAAATGATTGCATCAGGATGAGTTGTTTTACAGGGTTTGATCCATATGTGCACATATGGAAGTAATGAAGATGGAAGGCAAATCATAAATAAGCCTGAAGCTGCAAGATACTTTGCTTGCAAAGTGTCCCGTGTATAATTTGGAAACATAAAATGGAGCCATGGAAGATATTCAGTGTACTGTTTCCACCTCAGTAGCAAGACTAGGTAATTTAGAATTCTTACATCAGGCAGGTTGGTAGGGAAATTTGGGGAACTTTCTTTACATTTGGAATAATGGTGGCTTTGG
Organism: Varanus komodoensis; assembly: GCF_004798865.1. Classification (NCBI taxonomy): domain Eukaryota; kingdom Metazoa; phylum Chordata; class Lepidosauria; order Squamata; family Varanidae; genus Varanus; species Varanus komodoensis. The sequence goes on from NW_025335568.1 coordinate 37,601,308, forward strand.
CTATAGATGTGAAGTATTAGTTATAGGTCTGCAGGAAGCAAACATCAAAAGTCCAGTTTTGCCAATCTTGAATGGAGCTTTGAAAACTTTAAATGTCAGCTCCATGCACAAATTACTTGAAGTGCAGTTCTGCAGATGTGTTGCAATGTGTATTAGTTTGCCTTGTGGTGTCTGTGTTCAAAGAACAATGAAGCCTACAGAAAGAGCAGGCCCTGCAGGGAGAGATAAGCTATGTGACCATAAAATCTGAGGGGGGAAGCAGGGGATACTAAGCAAACAAGGCAAGGAAAAGGAAAATGTCCAAGGTAGTGAGAACTTCATGGTGAGACATGAAAATATTACAGCTTCTTTTGTAAAGTGAACATAGTGAACAGATTAACAGTAGTGGAGGAAATATATACAACTAACAGGTAGAAAACATAGATATAATTTTCCCCCTAAACGTTACAGTTCAATTATTCTCCTTAAGGAAAAATAAAGTACACAAATAGTCTAAGCCAAGAACATGAAATATAGTCCATTTTATTTATGGATTACTGACAAAGCTCACTTGTGGAGACATATGATTTATGACATCTCATGATTTATGTCACGTAGAAATAAATTCCATATTCCAGCATAAAGTAATATCCTTTACCAGATGATGCTGGAATGCATCTGAAAGCATGATATGCACAAAGCTTTACAAAATATTTGAGAATAGTCAGGAATAGAGGCTGATAGTTTTGCAGGGGTTCAAAGGCCACAATAAAGCACACATTGAGATGTTAAGCCCATTGAAACAGACGGACTCATGCAGAGCCAGCTGGGTACTAGATCCATGGTCAAAGCACTTTTTCTCCTTCAGTCTTTTTCCTCTCGATGCATCAGGTGGGTGTGTATAAGCTGGCACAGCCTAAGTGCATTTCATGTGGGAAGTTTTATGCAATTCTGTAGTTGTCTGCTTTCAGCTCCTGAATCTTTGGTCTGGTACTCCAGGAAGGAGAACTGACTACATCCTTCTCTGATCTCCAGCAAATGGAAGACGTGTCTATCCAAATGTCGAATGGGCATCTAGCTATCTTCAATGTATGCAGCATGGAAAAGGCGTTACATATACTGTGGGGCAACTGCGCCTAAAGGGGTGCTGGTGTTCACATTTTAGGTATAGACATCTGGAAAGGAAAGCCTATGTGTCCAGAAGCCTACATATCCTGGAACTGAAAATGTGTAAGTATTTGGAATAGGTGGGAAGTTTGTATGCATAGGTTTTCCTTTGCAGATATCCACACTCAATGTGTTGATGTTTGAGATGGGAGCTGTGGTCCAGAGCTATGTCTTTGTGTCTATATCTCCTTCCCTGTGTGCCTGCCCACCCCTTAAGATCCGGGTCAGAGGTCCTTCTTCAGGAGCCTTCTTGGAAGGAGTTTAGGTGAGTGGCTATCTGAAGAAGGGCCTTCTCTGTGGTGGTGCCCTAATTATGGAATATGCTCCCCAGAGAGGTTTGCCTGGTGCCAACACTTCATTCTTTTCAGAGCCAGGCCAAACCCTTTTTATTTTCCCGATATTTTATGATTTAATTGTTATTTTAATAGTGGTTTTATAGAAAATGTCGTGCTGTGCTTTCCTTATTTTATTGTAAGACTGTCCTGGGACTCTTTGTAATAGAACAGGATAGAAAAGCTTTAAATAAATAAATATAAAGACAGACAGACAGACAGACAGACAGACAGAAAGAAAGATATCTAGGTGCTCCCCAGCAAGAGAATCCTTCATCGGGGACAGTCTGTATGTGTACAGTAAGCTGATCTTCACAAATGTCCCCCACACAGTAGGATGGCAGAAGTGAGGTTGGTAGGGGTCACAACAGTGAGGGCAGAATTAGTATGTGTAGCTTGGTCTCCCTTTCCAGGAATTGTCAATGGTATAGAAGTAAGTTAATGCCTCAAAAGTATAGAAGTTGATGTCCTCAAAAAGGTACTGGGGCTCCAGGCTAAGACATGAATTCAGTAGATGGGTATGGATGTACATTACTCATAGTAGCCTGTATGAAATATGAGGGACATTCTGGTACACACTATAAAACACTTTGCAAACAAGAGCGTAGTGGAAATTTTAAATTGTAATTATTGTTTCATTAAATCACATTCTGTAAGGGGGAAATGATGGAACACTATGCAATTATATACATTTATTGTCCTACCCAGTTCGCCTCAAGAGTAGAGGTGGGTGTGTATCCAAATGTAAACCCAGAGACAGAGGAGCACTGCCTTTTTGACAGTGTGAGAACAATTTAGCTCTGCTTGGGAGGAGGAGGATCGGAGCCCAAGAACACCAGGAAAGGGTGAGGCAGCAAAGCAGCTAGAAAACGGCTTAGTTGAAACCTAAGCAGAAATGGAGCAACATCTTTCTTGTACTTCCTGTCAGACAGCTCCCTTGCTCACCCAAATCCCTTGATCTCCAGCTTAATGAACACATCAGGTAAGGCAGGATTTGAGCCACATGCAGAAATGAAAAGGATGGCGATATCAATGGGTGCAAAAGAGATTCTAGGGAGAGTTTGGATTGGGGCAGCCACAGAAATTAAAACCATCTCACTTCATTGGTTGCTTTTGCAGAGGAGAAACAATGGGTCGTGGAAATTCTGTACGGACCTGGAAGTATCCGGTATGCAGAATCTCTAAAGAACAGTCTGATGGCAGAGAGTCATTAAGAAATAACATTTCCACTCACACCAGGTTTAACCAACATGGGTTTAACTGAGAGTGGTGACCAGCTGTAGTATTGGAGGAGACACAGGCCATGGTTCTAGAACAACATGAGAGAAAGACCTTTCATAGATGTCTTTGTAGGTAAAGCACTACCTGCAGGAGTACCATCCAGGAGGGCTTCTCTTGAAGTTCTTCATAATTGGGCAGCTTCATGAAAAGGCAGACAGTCTCTTAGATGATCTCTCAAAGATTTCTGAGGGAGTATGCATCTGTGGAAGCCAGTCTTTTTGAAAAACATGTCTATAAGGCAAGTGCATTGTGCTGCTCTTTCACACTAAGTTGGCACTGAATTCTTTTGTCCATTTCCTTCTATTTTTCATTAAACCACAGTTGCAGCTCCTGTTCAAACATGTCACATACTTTGCTACAGATCTCACTTATGGCAAACCTGCTGGGCACCCATAATGAATGTGAATCACTTTGCATACTGAAAAGGTGCAATATAAATCTGAAGTGTTACCATTATGAAGAAGGTGGGTGGAAAGAATTAGATGCTTTTCCATATTCATTAAGTTGCAGTCAGCTAGACTGCAACTCCTTGGGCTAGAGCTGGTCAATGAAAAATGACATTTAAGAAATAAAAACAAACACTAAAGCATCCAAACCCCTGGAAAATAGCTGTATTCCTGGAGAGAAAACCAGCCTGTTTTCTCACTGCTGTGCACCAAAATTATGTTGGGCAGTGTCAGAGTCAAGTCATGAAATTGGTGGGTTCCTTCATAGTACCATCTCTGTTGCAGCCCGCAATTATGTGCCAGGCAGCTCTGAGCCAGAGAAACAGTGATGCTTTGGAAAGAACTCAAAGCCATATTATTAGGGGGCTAGAAAGATACACTTGTGAATTGTTACTTAAAGCAAATTACACATAATTAATTTGTAATCTCTCTAAGAAGGGATGGCTCCTATCTGCAAGGCCTTGAAACATGCCAGTGCCAACGATGGGCAAGTTAATGAGAGTGGCATGTGACACGCGAATCAGCATTTGGTGGCAACAGCCAGAAAGTGACACATTGGCAGAATGGCTGGGAAAATGTCTGGCAATTAGATCTGATAGTTACTGCTGATGTTGCCTGCCAAGTAAAGTGGCATATTTCAGTGATGCCCAAATATGAGTAATAGGCAGAAGGAATGGGGTGGGGAAGAACCCAACCATCAGAATTGAAGATAACCCCAAGATTGAGTGTAATCCAGATGCCACCACTTCTCTTCATCCTACTGTTTTGTCCAGTCCACACAATGAAGCAAAGAGAATCAAGCAGTGGAAGGAATTAGTAGCACAGTGGCTGGACTCTGTTTGGGGGTGAATGCCAGATTTGTGTAATCAAAACCTGCTGGGTTTGGTGAATGGGCGATTGAGATGTAATCAGCGATGGAGAAATTGTGGCAGTGGTAAAAAGAAGTGCAGGGTTTTTTTTAATGTAATAGAGATGCTGGTGGGTTTATTGGTAAAGAAGGAAATCAGTATAAAAAGCAATTATTCCCTAGCGTACTTTTACACACTCCTAAATTATAATTGTTGCACATCCCAACCTTGATCAGTCCTGTGGAGATACCTGGGTGTGGCTTTTATTTGGTCTGAAAAATGATCAATGAAACTTCTGGCCACACGCCCTTCATGGGACTTACAAATTCCAAGCATGCAAATGTGGCAAGGTGAAATACTGGAGAACAGGAGGTTACAATGCTCAGTGGGACTTTTTCACATGCACGTACTCCTGTGCTGAAATCTGCCAGTGGGCTAACAGGACATCGCCGTTCAAGGCATTGCTGTTGGTTTGTAACCCCTAAACAGCTCCGAATCAGGTTTTCTGAGAGTCTTTCTCCTGAACAGGCCATCCCAGTCTTGATGGAGGGTTTTGGGCAGGAGAGAGCAGGATCTTCTCAATTGTGGTACCATCACGCAGGATAATGATGGTGATGGGGATTTACTTCATTTCTATACCACTCGTAGCTGAAGCTCTCTGGGCAGCGTCCAACAACACATCAGGGCTGAGTTGCACAGATTGGCTTCTGCTGAAGACCCTGTTGTTTCCTCAGGCATTTCCCTGATCATTGTGAGCTGCTCTGGTTTATTTCAATGAAAAGGTTATTGCTTTTATCATTGTTTTACTATTTTAAGAATTAGTTCTATTGTATTATTTTATTCTCATTTTTATCTTGAAAACCATTAAGATTGTTATTATTTAAAGAAATTGAAGTAGTAAATAATCTGAAGTAAATCAACAATAACTGTTTCAGAAAATTCCTAAATAAATAAATAAAGCCAATAAAGAGAATGAATCTGTAGCAGCTACAAGCATGGTGTAGTGGTTAAGAGCCTGGGACTGGGACTCAGACGATCTGGGTTCTGGTCCCCGCTCGGCCATGGAGCCAACTGGGTGACTTTGGGCCAGTCACAGACTCTCAGCCCAACCTACCTCGCAGGATTGTTGTTGTGGGGATAAGATGGAGGAGGAGAATGATGTATGCTGCCTTGAGCCCTTTGTAGGAAAAAGGCAGGATAGAAATTGAAAAATAAATAAATAAATAAATAAATAATGCAAATAACTTAAACCATACACGAATCTTCCACTCAAAGGAAGAAATCATATTGCAATATTCACAGCCCAGTTTTCCTTAGCTACAGCTGTTAGAATGCATGAAAAGCCACGTTTTGTGTTCTACCATACAATCGTGTGCATGTCTACTCAGGAGTAAGTCGTTGGCATTCAGTGTTGTTTACTGCTGCCATGTAAGTATACATGAAATTGCAGCCTCAGCCCATGAGTAACAACTTGCTGGATTTGCATCCACAAGCATTAGCATAAGCATTAGCTCTGAGCATAAATGGCCTCTTGAAAATTTCCACCCTATTTGTGGGCAGAGAAACTAGATGGCTGCAGCAAGATGGAGTAGTGTGCGTGTGGACAATTCTTCTAAATTTCTCCAGGGTGAGGGGAAACACTCCAACAGTTTCTCATAGGTAGGGCCCATCATTGGAAAGGGTTGTGGTACAACTCTTTCTTTGTTCCTCCCTCCCTCCCTCCCTCCTTGGTGGGGGTTGGGAATGGCATTGCCTCTGTTGGCAGGCTAACTCCCATATTGCATCTACAGTGCTCCATACCATAGTTTTCCATTCCTAGGCAAGGGTGGAAGAGAGGGAATACAGCCAGCAGAAAAAATACCACTGAAGATATTTTGAAGAACTTTGTGTAAAGTGTCAGTCTCTGGCAGTAGAAGTAAGAAAAGAAACATCTCAGTGCTTTTCTCCAGCTATTAGGCTCAGTTCTAGTTGACATTCTTTAGGGTTCTGCCCCTTTCCCAGGATTTTCCAAATATTAAGTTCTGAGGGTGATTGTGGTCACATTCTGTATCCACTGCAGATTCTGATAATACTAGTCCTTTCCCACAAGCGATAGATGTTTGGAGGAGAGCAGTCCCACTGTGTGGAATAGGAGGTGCTAGTGCTGTGATAAAATCTGACTTCCAATTTCCTGAAGGTTTTCTTTGCCCATGAAAGAAATTTCCATTTCTCTGCATGATTTTCAGGGCATTGTACAATCATTTTGTATGTCTTTCGGTGGTGGTGGTTGTTGTTTTTTTAACCTCTCCATGAAGTGAACAAGGGTGTTGCTCTCTCCATTGCTCTGTAGTCTCCTGGGTTTCCTGGTCTGAAGAAGCCTATGGGGAGAATTGCCTTATGATGGTTTCCCCGGGGTTGAGATGTGGAAAACGATGGATGCAACAGGCTGCCAGAAAGACGAATGTGTAATGAGAGAGAGGACATGTGTGCATTCTTCTTGACCACCTGCTACGTCATGTAAACACAGGAACTCTGAGCCAAGCCCACGAGAATTTCTCCAGATTGTTCCCCCTCTTGAATTTCATTTCAGAAGAAATTTCTTGTCAATCAAATTGAATGACAAGGGTCAAAATATATGTTGGAGAAATGTTGAGCATAGCACTAACGAAGCATAATCCTGGTCTCTGGCTGAAAGAGACAGTTGATGCTCATCAAAGCTTGTTGCTGCTTTCCTCAAATTGGAAGAAATGTTTCTGAAATGGGAAGGTTGTTCTCCATGTGGAGGCTCCCACAGAGCAAACCCATGGCTCCAAATCATGTGGGAAACTCCATGGGTGCATCATTCTCTCTGTGCCACTCAGTGTTCAATGCTCCAGTGCATTCTGGTGACATGTGCCACGGAGCCCGATGTAGACATCCACATTCTCAGTGGGCTTTTCCCATATAAATTTTCCATATTAAGAAAAATTAAGGCCGCATGTGCATAAAAGGTAAACTGATGTTGAAATGACTGGGTGGAATGGTTATCACATCTGGGAGTAGTATGCAAATGCCGTTTTCCCATCTGGGATGCCAGCATAACATTGGAAAAGGGCTACGTGTTGTCAAGAAGACTGGAGGAGCCCCAGTCAAATTTAAGCTCAGGGTGGCTTCCTTGGGCATTCTTCCCAACATTATTCACAGGGTGGTTTTTTGGCTAGCTACATGACAAGGAATTAAGTAACCATGTTCTGCAGCCAGCCCTCCAGCCAATGCCATGGTTCATTGTCTGTTATATCGCATCTGCTCTTGCTCAAAGCTGCTGAGCTAAAGGGATGGTTTTGTTTTTCAGTGGTTCGGGAGATGCATCCATTGTCTATGCTTCTCACCTGAAGTCAGGCTTATACAGGATTTAGCTTCTGCGAAGGGTGTGTTTTGACACATGAAAGCAGTTGCATCCTCTCAAGATTCCCTGTAGAATGTCATGAAAGGATGGGACTGCTGGTGATGGTGGGACATTCTTTGGATAATGGATACATTTTGGTGTATACCAGTCTCTCTGAAGTAGGCAGTTGGGTTCCATACAAAGTCATGTTTAAAGGTGACCCTCAGAAATAAATGGAACTTATTCAGGGCTAATGAAAGTATTTCTACACAAAATGCATGGTGAAACTATGGAATTCGATGTCACAGGAGTATTGATGACCACCAGTTTGGATGGCTTTAAAGGAGATTGGACAAATTAATGGAGGAGAAGCTATCAAGAGCCACCAGCTGTGCTGGCCATGTGCTTCCTGCATGATCAGAGCCTGCATGCCTGAGCCCACTGTTGAGGAGCAGAGGAGCTCCTGCTCAGCCTTGTTTACGCAGATGCAACTCTAGTTCGATCCTCCTCTAGAGTACAGTTCGAAAGCCAGCTCCAACAGCAGGATGGCACAGTTGAGTGCGGCCCTAAATCTTTCAAGATTGTTCCTGAATGAATGCTAACCTCAAAACCAGTTACCCCATAGAAAAATTCCGAGTGGTGAATTGTTCACTGGAGGATTAACCCTTCAGAAGCAAACTAAACTAAACCTCAGTTAATCATGAAGCCTGATGAATAAGAACTTGCTTGTGCAGCTTTTTACGCACCTGATACCACCTTCAACTGGGTCCCCCTACCAAAGCAAGCAGTGTAAGCTTTCCAGACACGGGTGTTCTGCGTTAGCAGATAAAGGCCTGACTTATATGAAATACTGGGCATGTTTTATACCACCTGAATAAGTTTTTCTTGCACAGCTGACTATTACCTTTAAGTTGGGTCTAATGTAAAAGTAGGTATCACTGTTATCAATAGGTTAGGGGACAGATGCTAAGCAATAAACTTTCAAAATTTTAATGGTAGACCCATCATCTTCAAGCTGATGACCTCCAACTCCTATCAACCCCAGACCAATGGCCAGCTGTATTATTAGACATCTGGAAAGCACCAGGTCAGGTAAGGTCATGCTAGACAGTCATTTTGCACATCCAAGTTCTATGGCTGAGGAACATTAGGAGCAGAAGGACTTTCTTCTGGCTAAACATGCATAGGATTATGCCTTCAAAGATGCTTAAATGCAATTACTGTTTCTGTTCACTGTCATTTTCCGTAAATGTTAGTTTATTTCTATATCTTCAACCCTTTACTTAGCATGACCCTGTATTTTGGAATGGTGGGGTGGGGGTGAGGGATGGAAACTCTCATGACATAATCTCAGATTATTTATTAATAGCACCGCTACTTGAAGCATTTTGTATGCATTATTCATAAAAAGCCACAGGACAAAAGTATAGCATAATGGCTTTTCACTGTTGTGCAAATGGTGGTAAATGTGTTTTTAAAAGCTTTGACCGGGCTACAGTTTCCCTGCCCCCCACCCTCCCAGATTATGCTGAGCACCAAATACTTGTTCGGATGTCAGATGGTTTATGGGGGAACCACCTAGCAGGCACTTCCAACTGATCCAGAAAGCAGGAAGGTGGGGGGTAATTCCATTAGCATTTACTTTGTGAAGTACCGTTGAGAGTCTGTCCATATTGACAGACTTGGCCAGGTCTTGGTTACCTGCACTCCAGTACTGGGGTATGGAAGTTGGGAAGCAGCTTACGCATTGCATTGACAGCTGTCAAACTGGGCCCAGATGTAAACACACCTGAACTCAGAAAGCACCTGGCATCCAACTGAACAACTTAAGTTCTGAAGTGCAGACATTCACACTGTAACCTTCTCTGTTTTATATCCAGCCCATAATCACTGTTCATTTTCATATGCAAGCTATCACCTGATATTCCTGTTACCAAGTGATGACTGTGCATGTATGAAGTAGCCTGTCAAAATGATGCTTCTCAGATTTTGCGTTTTGGGGACAAAGTCTAGATTTCTTTCTTTTTCGTTCAGCTTTCCAAATGTTCTTTGCTTGTGGCTCTTTGGTTGACTTTTCAATCTCCATCTTTTCCTCTTTTCATCTTTTCTAACAAATCTGCACAAATATGCCAGTACTTTCACCTGATTTTGACATTTCAACCATTTTTGTTGTTTTCCCAAAGACTTACACTCAATCACATGTAAATACATTCATTCTTTACTCCCCTTCCTGCAGAGACCAGGCAGAGGTTAGATTCCAGTAAATCCTCAAATACACCCTTCTAGTTAGTCTCAAATCCTTTGGTGAAGGAAAGTTTAAGCATTTATTAGTCATGCATTCATTCCCATTTAATCCAAGTTTCCTGTTCAAGGTTTCATGAAGTTGGAGAGCCTTTAACAGATTTCCAGACAAACATATTCAAGGTACAGCAATTGCTATATGCAGAGCAGTGTGCATTTTTGAAGGGTGGACATTGGTGAGAATGGGCATTTCAACCTGCAACAGCTGTAGACTAAGAGCCAAACTGCACATTGTATTACTCATGTAATTCTGACCTTGTGTGTAGGTTTCTCCCCGCCAGTGCCTGGCAACACACAAATCGCCAGGACAAGGAGCCCATTCTAGAGTGTGGCTCAGCCTGAGCCTGTCCATCTTCAGACTTTTGCCCCTTGCCATGTTTCCACTTGCAACCTGGGCCTTTCATTCCAATAAGTTGAAGGGGGGCTAGGTGTTACAGGGGACAGGCTTCAGTTTTGGAGAGCTGGCAGATGGCTGGTCTCTTCCAGAATGGACCCTGTATTTGAGGATTGTTCAGTCCAGACCTGGTCTGAAGTCGAAGAAGGACAGAAAGTACGTGAGACGTGCAGCTGGTCATCCACAGGACCTAGACAGCACACACACCAGCACCAAGGTAGTCTTCTCCAATATGTCTTGTGTTTCTATTTAAATTTTACTTACTATTTCCAAACTTGCACTGATACGTATAAACAAAATATGGAAGCGTTACTTGTGTCATCTTTCTTGGTGGTGGATTTGTCTTGCTTTGGCAATGCACGAGCAGGCGCCCTAGAGCAGGGAGACTGCATGCAGGAAGCAAACTACGCAATGAAGGCAGCATGCAGGTTGCCCTCATGGCCTGATGCACTGGAACTATCATTGTGCTATTTGGTAGATCGTTGCAAATCCTGAGTTCTCACATTTGGGATTGCATGACCTTTTGGGGGAACAATATGTATTTGTTATATGTATAGAGCTCTTCCTCTAGCTCCTTGTTGCATTTCTGACTGCCTTCCTAAATTCCTAGATGGTAGCTACCTAATCTTCCTGCAAACCCCACCATATCTTTGCTGATGATGACACTTGAAGCAACTTGAACAGCTTTCCCATTTAACTGAAGCTTGATTTCCACAAACTTCCCATTTGGACAGAGCAAACAGTTATCACTCCATTTCACAATGGAGCATGACGTGGTTGGGGAGAATCTTCAACATCTCAGACATTGCTTTTTGCCCACCCCTAGTAACGATAACAACAAGTTTTCCGGCCCATCTTTTACGAAACATACCTCTTCCTATGTGTAGGCACATATCTACATACCAAGTGTATTAAACGAGCCCTTTCTAGGACCTTCCATGTGAGGTGAGGAAGGAGGCAATGAGGGAGTGCCTTTGCAATGCTGGCCAAACCTGAGATCCCCACTTAATGCCTCTAGTGACATCCCTTCGGTACCATGCAAATGCCTTTGTGTTCTACACTTTTTATATATTCAATGCATCTTATTTTAAAAAGGAGTTTGATTGTGATTTTAGCCTCTGATCCGACAATTTTTTGATTTGCTCCTTCTTTAACTCTTGGAAATTGCTATAGCCAATTTAATGCAATGCTTATGTTGCTATTGCATTTTACTTCATTTGCTATTTTATAGTGCTTGATTTGTGTGTAATAGTTTTGATTAAATTGCTTTACATCCCCCAAAAGGCTAGGTTATTATTATGTTGCTAATAAATATAAACAATAAAGACATCATTTTGGAATAAAAGTATGAATCAAGATCTCACACAATCCTTGTTGATGGCAGTGCGTTCTATTCTTTTATTTGATGTGTCTGCTTAGATGACATTATGGTGGAGTTTGGAAAATAAGGTCCTCCTTGCAGATGGCAAGTATTGGTAGTTGCAGCTGCCCTCTTTGACTGTGTGGGTACTTGGAGAATGTTGGATCTGGAGCATAAACAATTTACAAGAAAGGTCCTTTCGTACAGTTGCTGTGCATAGCGGTGTCTTCTCAGGCATCCAGCCACCCCTGTGTCAAACACAGCATTCCACTTTCCTTACTACAGATGAAATTGAATTTGCCCTCCCAGATGTAGGTCCTTCTGAAAGTTTGGACCATGGGTTTTGGCAGACAGATCGCTGTCATTGTGTTTGATTAGAAGCATTCGATGTGGAGCTAATTCAGAAGAACTTTATTCAAGGAAAATTGCTCACAAGTGTAATTTATTTGATTTGTTAGCATTTTATTTTTATCATACTTATGCATTGGTGGAAATGCTTTTCAAATTACTGACATTAATACCATTTTTAGCTCAAATTTAGCCTTAAATAATCACTGTTGTCCTTTGTTAAGTTGTTTTGTTGCACCATTTCACTATTACAAAGCCAACATGACCCTAAACATGCTTCCTTGATCTGCTGAACTCCAGTTGTGGTGAGTTACAATTCCCATCACACCCAGCTAGCATGAATCATGGGGGAAGGCTGCCATAATGCACCAGAGGAAGAGATCCCTTCTTAGATAGACATGAAGGAAGCATTGGCTTATCTTTAGGGAACTACACATGTATGGTTGAAACTCTCCCTGTGGTGTGCTTCAGATTTTAATTGTTTTCTCAGTTTCTGTAGACATGCAGGAAAAGACTTTATTTGAGTGATGAGGATTGTCAGTCAAAGCATGGCAGCTCTGGGGAGGCTGCAGTCTTTGGTGGATTAAGATGCACTCATGTCCATTTCTCTGACCACTGTGTCCAGAAAACTAGTTTATAGAGGCCTCAGCCTCCTTGGAGATGCATAATACAGAAAAAGGCAATGACTTTTCCCTTAAAACTTGTACAGTTTTAAAATTCAGAGGTTAAGCCTTAAAATGAATAGCATGGACAGAAGGTAGATCTTGATCTACTGGAAGATTTTTCAGCAAATTCAGTATATCATTAATGATTTCTGTTTCTCAGTTTTACAGCAGAATCCCCCACTCCCCTGAGCACACAAACACACCATAAATTATTTTACTGAAATGATGAAACCACCAGGACACATTTATGGGTGTGGACACATTTCGTGTATTTGTATCTATCAGGATTATTCAGGGTGTGTGCTTGGGAACAGAACCCCAGATGAAATAAAACTGATAAGTTTGAAAATATTTGGAGCCTGTTTATTGAATATGTTTTAATAAAAGGAAAAGGGTGTGAACCTCCATAAGAGTCAGTGCAGTCTTGGAGGGGAAGTGGGGCAACCTGAATGAAGAAATGAACTTACATTAAGTGACTTGATTTGTTGGTCCTGGTGGAGGTAATACTGGTATTGTTGCATTGTTTAACTATGAATATGTTTATTAGTAATGTTTAATTATGCCCATTGTTATTATATTAATTGTTTTGTTTTTGTTAGTTTAATAAACATAAAAAATAAAAAAAATAAAACTGATTACAGGCATAAGGCAGTGCTACACAAAACTTTACTGTAATGCATTTGTCTTCAGTTCAACTTACTTACTAATAAAGTCTCAACCAGAACTCACATCTAATTACCATACAATGATAGCTTATTGCAGTAAGTTGCCACCTCCAGCTCAGGGAGAAAGCCAGCCCTCTGAATTTGGGTTAAAAGTAAGTCCTGAAACTTTCCCGTTGGTTCCAAGCACAGCTTGGAGCCAGCTGACCAGGAGAGCTGCTTAAAACGGAAAGGTCTTATTGCATTAGAATGACTCGCATTGCAGAATCCTCACTTGCTTTCCCAGAGCTTTAATGATCTCAGCCACTTTGTGAGTAATTGACACATCATCAAAGCTTTGTCTTCCTGCAACTATTTGTGGCTTATATAGAGGAACGTATTTCCCCATGTTCTTTGACTGTCCCCTTACCATGTTCTTGGGACGGTTTAACAATAAGACAAAATAGAATAAAACACAGCACATTCTTCTGCAATGTCCACTTTTTCAAAAGGTACTTTATGATCATTAATCAAAGAAATGAATGAAGATGTATTCAGAGCATTAATATTGGACCATAGCATTCACCTTGGTGAAAGACTTTTTATGCTTGAAAAGCAAAATAAGGGAAATTAAGAGATGCACAAATGCTTGGTTTTCAAGGTTTCTGACTAAGGGGAAACGTGACTCATTGTTCTCCAAATGCTTGTTTTTGACATTGTTGATAACTTAGAAACAGAGTCAAATATTTGTATGCTTATTTCAGCAGCTCCTTGGCTATTTGTCCAGGGGTCAGGGAATCAAAGAAGCATGGGAACCATTTCCCACAACCAAATATGTATTCTTATGAGTCTAAGAAAATTGAGCTTCCAAGAGTATGATAAGACTGAAGGAGCAACTCTGAACTCCAGTGAAGGCAACTGAGGTGGGATGGTGTGGAAATGCCACTTTTTCAGTGGAGAGCAGCTCTGTATGGTGAAGTGAGGGGATATCTGCTAGAAAGACCCCTTCAGAAAATACTCTTGACTGTAGATCTACACCTGGCAGTGAACATGTTGGGATATAGGACACAGCAGGGATTGTCATGGACTTCTGGATGCAGAGCGCCCTTGCAGTAACTTCTTCCACCCATAATTTCTGTTTTGGCTGCTGTGAGCTGGCAGGTTCTCTGTCAGGAACATAGAACTGAGCACCAGTTATCAACTTGATTGGGTACCGTGACCAATTCCCCTTCCCCATGCATATGGGTAACTGCCCACCTTTACACGTTCCCTTCTCATTATTGCACATGGATTGACTCCATCTTGAAGTAGGAGGACATTATCCACCCAAGATGCAAGTGGAACTATACGACTAAAGGCACCCATAGAAGAACATCAGAACACAAGCACAAATCCAGCAATAACAGCTTTACCTCAATCTCTTAGAACATTTAGTGATGACTGCATAGAATTATCCAAGGTCTGCAGAAGGCAAACAGAAGTTAGGGGAGGAAAAGTGTTTGTGCATGTTTCTGTACACGTGTGTGCCAGCAGAAAGAGAAGAAAGAACCCAATAAGGACTGAGCATGCTCAACAGCCATTGACTATTTCCTGATTGGTTAGCAGGTCGCACATTGGTTTAAACTGCTGTGCTGCTGGGCTGGTTGATTGAAAGGTCGCTGGTTCAAATCTGCACAACGGGGTGAGTGGAGAAGAGACTAATGCTGGGAACAGTAGATGTCTAAAGAAGAAGGGGACAGCAGCAGATGAAGTGGCTAGATGGAGTCACTGAAGCAGTCGGCGTGAGCTTAAGTGGACTCTGGGGGATGGTGGAGGACAGGAAGACATGGAGGAATGTTGTCCATGGGGTCACAATGGGTCAGACACGACTTTGCAACTAACAACAAAAATTTCCTGATTGGGAAGGAGAGTGGGTAAAATACCTTTGAAAAGAGCCAGATTGGAAGTCTGAACAGGAGCTTTCCACACAGTATTTTTATAGGTCTTACTTCTAGCTTCTAGTGCTAAATAACATCCTTTCTTGAAAATCATGGAGAATGGATTGAATGACACAAGCTCCAACAAAAATGTTTCAAAATCACCCTTTCTTGTCTTGTATGCCTGATCTACTTTTTCAAGTTCTGTCAGGTTCTGCTATGAGTCTTGAGAGACTGCTGATGTTACACATTTACTTTCCACAGATGTCTGCAAGATACATTGCTTTATATACTTTTAGGGAAAACTCTCCAGTTATAGAATGCCTCCAGAAAGATGGTCAACTTAGGTTAAGCTTAAACTGTTATAGGCGGCAAAGAAATAAGCATGAGAGTGATAGTAACATTCAGCTTTCCCTTTTCACAAACCTTTCATCCCCTTCAAGGCAGTATTACTCCCATCTCCTCTTCATACACTTGTAATGTTCCACTACCCTTCTTGATAGATATCGACCCAAGTTGGTCATACATCAGTCCCACTGAAAACAACGAGGCCAGTTAGTCATGGCTAATTTGAGCCCATAGATTTCATTGGGATCATGGTGCAACTAATTTAGTTTGGAACTGAGTCATCATAGAAGCTCACTGGCACAAAAACAGGTATGCATCCATAAATACACCTATTTGTCCGCGTCCATACTCATGTGTACATCACCACCCAGGTCAAAACATAAAGTTATACATGCTTTTTAAAAGGGCTAGACCAATATCTACTCCAAGCTTACACTTTGCTACCATTGCTGTATTTTTTACTAATTTGCCAGCTTGGTCCAAGTAGTTCTGTTTCATGCCATCCTTAATTTTGTATAAAACAAATTATATCCTGGCTTACTGTGGGCTCTATGCATCTAGAAGGAGGATGAAGAAGGAACGGTTTTACTGAAAAGATGGAAGTCAAAAAAATGTCTACCACCAGGACTGTTTCTGCCTGAAAAAATAAATAATCTCTGAAAGAGAGACAATTGTTTCTACAATATGTTTTGATGAATCTGCAATAATGCATTTTTTCATGAAATTGTGACTCATTATGTACATATTTGTTCAATTCATATATGAGGAGTGATGCAGGTTACGCTTTGCTTTTCTTTTTACAAGAGCAAAGGGTCCACATTTTAGTTATCATTCACAGTCCAGGCAAACACAGGAAGATTGCCAAATCTGTCTCATGTAGCAGAGCAAAAGCAATTGATATATTGCTTCTTATTTCCCAAGAGCTTTTCTAATATTTTTTATTAATGAGGTCAACATTCTCCATTCTGACCTCAACTCCTGTATTGTCTTCTCTATCCAATTGATCCATCAACAGTTGAGAACAATTTAAAAATAGAATCAAACTCCATAGTCCAGCTATAATTCCTGGAACTCAGGAGAAACGCTTAAAAAGAGAGACAAGGTTACAGATTACAGATCTAAGATTTACAGATCTGGCTTGGATCCAGACTTAATCATAATTAAAGGAGACCAAATGACTAACTTATGTGTGATACATTTTGGTGGGTCTGCTTTTAAGTATGACAAAGTATGACAAATCCAACCTCAGAAACATTATGGTATAGTGTCTTAAGAAAGAAATTTCAGACTTTCTGAATGGGGAAGGTGCACAAAGGCCAGGAAACGAGGAGCACGGTCATCTGGGAAACCCTGGAAGGTCAAACTGAGTCCCCAAGAGTGCTGGATCTGGCCTCCATGTCTGAGGTCCTGCACTTAGAAATCTTGCACAGGATTTCTCAGTCCTACGGGGCCTTTTTCCTGCAAAACATGTTCTGTGCCCTGCAGCATGTGCCCCTGGGATTTGACCTTGGCAAAAGAGACATTCCTACACAGTATTTTATCCACTCATCCACCCCTGTGCAGTATGAATTTACTTTACAGCAATGTCATATTTAATGCTACAGCTCCAATTCACTTTATTGCCTTCCAGCTCTTTGAGAGTCATGCGAGCCTCTGGGCCAACCAATTCCCCTTGGACTGGCCTACCGCACAGTGTTGTTGTGAGGATTAAAGGGAAAGGAGGGAGACCTTGTAAAGCCATCTTGGGTTCCTTGCAAGAGGAAAAAATATGGACTAGAAATGTAATGATAAATGAATACATAAGGACAAAATGAAATGTTTTCCACATTTGAACACAGGAGCCTTCATTCAAACCCATGAACATGGGGGATGCTTATGTTATGTTATGCTTCTAGAAAAAGTGAATCAGCACAAACAGCGGAATCACAGAAATGTAGCTCTTCTTGGACTGTGTCAGGTCAGACTGTGGCATCTGCTGTGTATGTGTGTGTGTGTGTGTCACATGGCTGATCACCCCCCTGAATAAAAATATGCTCTGTGTACAAAATCTCTGTGTTAGGCAGGCTTGTTCTAGCAGCTTAGCACATCCGAGCTGCAATCCTCCATATATATACACCTCCATGAGACTTACTCTCCAGCAGATGCACCAAGGTTCCTTCCACTAACGTGGTGCAGAAGCCATTTTGCTCTGCTGTGATCCCACATCACTGATGTGCATTTGTGCATTTTTCTGAGTAGGCATCATCTCTGAGTAATCGTTATCACAAACTTGATCCAAGACATCCAGATAAACCTGCACACAAAGAGAAGCTGCCCTAATTTCATCTTGTAGCACATGCGGGGGGGGGGGTTAAATATTATGATTTGGCTTGGTAATGGGCCCTGAAAATGTCTGATCCCAGGAGGATTTCAATGGGCTAGCTTTCTTGAGACAAAGAGGTTACTGACCATTCTGAGCTAGACTTGGTAGTAAAAGTAGCAGCATTCCTCAATCTGGTGCCTTCCAGATGTATTGGCTGCTGTTCCCATCATCCCCAACCATCATGGAAATTGCCCTTAGGCCACAACCCTATACACCAGGGGTCTCAAACTCGCGGCCCGCGGGCCAGTTGCCAGGATGGGCGGGGCACGGGGGAGGGGCCCTGCGGCCTTCAAAGTGCTGGTGGCGCCCGGGCCGGCTGCGGGATGAGCGGCCCACCACCACCGCAGGGGTGGAATATTTGATGCGGCCCAGCCTCACCCAGACTCTACTTCCAGTGACCCCCAGGTAAGCTGAGTTTGAGATCCCTGCTATACATATTTATTGCAGAGTCATCTCAGAATTCAATGGGATTTACTCCTTTGTAGATATTTTTATGATTCCTATGTTAGATGGATTAAAAAGCAACAAATATAAACAATGATAATCTTTAATACCAACATCACAAAAATTCAAGGAGTTTTCATCATGAAAAATAACATGAGGAAAAGTGACAAGAATATTTTTAATCCAGTCAAGAGATATGCATTCATGGAAGCTGGAGAAGTCTTGTAAACCACTCTGGAAATACGATTGAAGGTTGGTATTAAAAGCTCCTATAAAATTAATGGATAATAAATAAAAATAGACCTGTGGATATACATCCTTAACTAGATAGGAATCACACAAAGCAGCTTTCCTCAGCCTGGGAGTTTTGAGATTTTCCTATTACAGAGCCCAGGATTCCTGATCATTGCTCATGGCTGGTGCCAATGGAGTTGAACTCCAAAGTGTATGGAAGATGCCGGGTTGGAGAAGATTGAAAGACAGAACTGGATGCACGCAATTCTGTAACCAAACAGCCAGGGTCAAAATCTTGTTGGGTCGGAGAAAAAGGGTGTTTGGTGGAACTGGGGTTACCACCACCTCTTCATGTCCAAATGGATCCTAGAATTGCAGCCTTCTAAAAGGTTCATCCACCAAGCTTGGCTTGAAGGCTTTCTGGTTTTGCTGACTTGAGAGATCCTGACAAATGGCTGACTTTTTATAAATGGAAAGAACCAAAGGGATGGTGATTTAGTTATCCATTGCTAAAATGGAGGACATGCACAACCCAAATAGAGAAACCAGGAGGGCACCAATGTTCACCATGGAGTTTGCATATGTTAATTGATGGGCATGTAGGAAAATTCAAAATAATTCAAAGTTAAATTTCACAGAAGACAAACCAATTGATTTCCCATTCATATCACCCCTGATTTTTAAACTAGTACTCCACATTAGATAACTTGCATGTCCCCACCAGCACCAGGTGAAACATTTATCTTTCTCATATATTTATTAACTGATTTAATTAACTTTAAAATATTTATATACTGAAGTGTATGGTTGTCCTTCTTGTTCTTAAATGGCGATTGTTATACTGTTATCGTTATTTTACATGGTGATTTATCTCTTTACTGTTTTAATGGTTGTGATTTTGATTATTGTTGTAAGTTGCTCAGGAATTCTGTTGGGATAGTTAGTGGTATACAAGCCTAGAAAGAAAGAAAGAAAGAAAGAAAGAAAGAAAGAAAGAAAGAAAGAAAGAGAAAGAAAGAAAGAGAAAGAAAGAAAGAAAGAAAGAAAGAAAGAAAGAAAGAAAGAAAGAGAGAGAGAGAGAGAAAGAAAGAAAGAAAGAAAGAAAGAAAGAAAGAAAGAAAGAAAGAAATTTCAGACATCTGGAAACTGGGTACTTTACAGGCAGACATGTAGAAAAGAGGCTTATACGGGCTGGGGGAAGGTCTTAATCATTGTTGGCAAAAGAACTAGGCAGTTTCAGATTCATATGGAGATGAATATCGACATCTTAAATTTCATCAAAATCTCCTTGAAGGCTTTGTTTCCTTCCTTCCTTAAAAATAAGGAATAAATAAAGCAGCTTCTATCAATAAATGCTCCCTTGCACTCTGTTACACTTTTAAAATGTAAATTGTGAAAATTAATTCCTTAAAACAGCATCACCCTCAAGTTTAAGTAAGAACTGACCCTGCCTACCCTGTAGTAACAATCTCTAGCAGAGTTGGAAGAGATTGGGGTGGGAGTGAAGAATGTATGTTCAGTTTTGCAAATTAATTCACATAACCTTTCCTTGAGGCCTTTGCAAGAACAAGAAGGTTTATAAAGCCATTGTTAGCTTTTTAAAAATTTCATTAGTGGGTACAGTAAAAGCAATATGACTTTAGTTCAGATGACAGGTTGCTGACACTACGCAAGCATTTTCATATTTTATTATCTCGTTGCCTGAAAAGGCACTTGTTCCAGTTACATAGGATCTAGTCTTGTTGTTTTTCTCCTTTTGTGTCACTAAAGATTTTGTATTTTGTGTAAGACGTAGATGCATTGTTGGAAAGAAGAACATTCATCAACCATGAGGTAAGAGTTCCAAGTCTGGCAAAGAAAGTTTCCTAGCCTGGGCACAAGAACTTATTGACCAGATTTGATATAACAGGGCCACAAGGTTGGTGGCCGGATTGCAGGGAAAGCCGTACGAGGTGAGATTGATGGAACTGGGTCTTTTCAGCCTGGAGGACAGTCCAAGAGGATCTGTTGGCAACATACAGGTATGTAAGGGGATGTCACATGGAGATGGGTAGAGACCTGTTCTCCCCTGCAGAGGAAGGCAGGACGCGCTCCAACGGAGCAACTCTCAGGGAACCAAAGTTCCATTTGGATGCCAGGAAGCACTTCCTGACAGTTAGGACCCCGAGGGTGTGGAATGGGCTTCCACGGGAGATGACTGAAGCCCCATTGGTGAGGGTGTTCAAGGATGGGCTGGACATGTACATGGTTGGCATGTCATGAGTGGAGCTGGCTGGAGCCGGGGGTCAGACTAGATGGCCCGGGAGGTCACTTCTGACTCACTCTGTTTCTATATTTCTATGACAATGGTTTTCCTATGGGCCAAAGTCTACCACCCTTGGAGTACGGCCAGTGTGAATGAAGGGTCAAACTCAACTCTATTCTACCTAAAGGCAACAATGAATTCCATACCTTATGACTGCAGAAATTATAATATTATTGTTTTATTAAGGCCAAACCAGTCTTGTTTGAATTCAGATAGAGAGCCATTGGGAAACTACTGTTGTGTCAAAGTTTGGCCCTACTGCCATGAAATTCTGCCTTCCTTGAGAAAGAGGTCCCATTTTTCTCTGTGTCTTCTGCAGGAAGGGAAAGTATTCCCAAGATTTTTCCTGCTGCAGAGAGGGTAGACGTTCAATTTACCTTGGATATGTAGGAGGGGATGGGGCGGGGGGGCGCTTTTCTCTTTTTTGTTCCAATTTCAAATCCTCAAATGCTTGCTAACAACCAGTGGGACCCTTTGTGCTGATTTATTCTCCCTCTAAATATGGAAACCCCACAACTTATGTGTGGAGTTGCTTGCCCATGGAGCATGCGGGTGGTGGGTGGTGCGTGTGCAAGCTGGCCTCACTAGTAATACCTGTGCATCTGTCACACAAACACTCAGCTTTCAGCTTCAGTGCTCCTCTCATGTCTCATTCTTGCTGAAAATTGCCCCCATGGCTGCTATTGGCCTCTGCTGCTTCAGGCAGCTCCCCTGCCGCCTGAAGCAGAAAAGCTTGTGCTGCCACTATGGAACTCCTGTCCCTTCCAGTGCTCCAGTGCACCCCCACTCCCTCCTGTTGCAGCAGCTCCAGCCCAGATAACCCCTGTACAGCAGCAAAGACAGTGGCTTCCCTGGGCTGGGATGCCTAAGATCTGGTGGCACCAGGTCCTTTAGACATCTTGACCCATGGCTGCGATATCATGAGGTCATGTGCCGTGATCTCACAGCACCCCAGAGCCCCACTGCAGAAAGGGCCAGGCGCTGCTCAGAACGACCCGTCTGCCTCTTTTGCTGCTGCTGCTCTCGTTGCAGGAAATGCCATGGTGGGAAAGCTGCCGGGGGCTTCTCAGGAGCATGCAGGGGTGCTGGTGGCTGGCTCGTCTGACTTGGCTGGCATGAGGGACCTGGTGCAATGCACAGATATTATTTATTGATTTAAATAATTTCTATACTGTTCGGTTAGCCCAGTGCTCTCAGAACAGTGTACAGAATACACTCAAAAATATACCACATGCAATCGTATACCATATACAGGAAGTCCCCTGCATACAAACTTTCAGGTTGCGAACTTTCTAAGATGCAAATGTGCTTTTGTGTATTTTACTCCAGTAAGTGAGACAGGTGAGTCCTGCAAAGTGTAACACAAGTCACACCAACCTAATGGTAACTCCATATGAGGAGAACAACACGGGTGCATTTCTGCACTGCCATGTACCTGGAAATGCTACTTCCAGAAGTCCTCCTGTGATGTAAGTGGAAGTCGTCCAGTGCCATTATAAACCTATTGCAGTACAGTACTATATAGCTGATTGTGTTATCTGGGTACCTAGGCTAACTTTGTTGGACTTAATAAAATCAAGCAAAAACAAAGCAATACATAATAACAGCTATTCCACATGTACCAAAACCGTTTAAAAGCCAATATAAAGCTAAATAATGTAATCAGCAAATAAAATGGTGATAAATAGGAAAGTTTAAACCTGGCACTGAAACAGATATAATGTTGGCACTAGGCACACCTCCCTGGGAAGCAGATTCCACAGCTGGGGAGCCACAGCCAAGAAGGCCTTTCCCCTCACAGTTACCCTCTTTACTTCCTTCAGAGGTGGCTCCCAGAGAAGGACCTCCACAGATGATCTAAGGGTCTGGGTAGGTGTATTTGTGAGATGTTCCTTTAGCTATCCAGGCTCTAAGGCATTTAAGACTTTTTGTTAGCATAAGCACCTTAAAGTGAGTCTGGACTTCAACTGGAAACCAGTGCAGGTGATACAGCACTGGGCTGAAAGGTTTATTTCTGCTTGTCCCTGCCAGCAGATGAGCTGCAATATTCTGTACCCAGAATAGGTTCCCAGTGACAGGACTTAGCACTTTCAAACAATTAAATCAGCATATACTTTGAGCTTAATCAGGCAGTCAACATGAAAAATAGGCCTCAGTGGGTTTGGTGTAAGTCAGTATTTTGCCAAGCCTTGAATCGCTCTTGCAAATGGTGGTTCGTAAAGTAAACAGATCAGTATTTTGCAACAGATGCTCTAGGCGCTGGTGTGCTAGGTCTTATCAGGCTTATGTGGGAAGGAAGGGTGACCCCTGCTTGGGGACACTGCTCTCTCTGGTGTCAGTGGGACTCCTCATGGTTTTGTCTGGAGCGTTATGGAAGCTCCGAAGCTGTTCTGTGGTGGTGAACCTATTTTGGGGATGAAGCTGAGAACCACAAAGTCCTCCTATAATGCTTAGAATAAAAGTGGCGATGGATGCACTGGTCATCGGCCTCCCCGGCCCCTAGTTCCCCACACAAGGGCCCCACTCTTGTTTGAGATCTCTGTGAGTGAAGTGAAAATAGAAAACAGTCGTGGCAATTAGCTCCACAGTTTAAAAGAGGTCTGCTTCGCTTCTTGTGATGGAAAGCCAGCCAGGGTTTCCCACTGCCCTGGCCAACTGGGCTAACTGCCACCCAAAACCCTGGGCCAGCCACTGGACTGAGCACATGACAAACCCAAACTTGGGGAAACAAACAACTTTATTAAAAGGTAAAAAATGGGGGGCGGGGGTGGAGGGACTAAAACATACACATCTAAAAGGATAAAAGCAGGGAAACTGGACCGCAGCAACAGAGAAAGGTACAGCCAACAAAGAACCCTGACCCCAGGGCCTTGTTGGCCCACTTGGATACCAAAAGAGCACCTATCTTAGGCTAGGCATAATAACTCTACTTTCTAGTAGCACAGCAAGTACAGGATACCATAACAGTCATCAGTACAGAGGATCGGCAGCAGAATGGAACGAGACACTTCGCAATCCTTGGAACTTTATTCCCCCACAGCTTTGGTCAGCTGGCCATGGGGTGATCCCCTGACTTCCCCTCTCCTGGGTTCCCCATTGACTCCAGGCACTGGCCATCAGTTCTTTGTCACTGGTTATCTCCAGCCAACTGAGAGTTCTCACCTCCCTAACCTGGGAGGGGGGCAATTTCCAGCATTTTATTCTTCCCTGAGTTAGCCCTTCCCCTACCTCCTGAAGCCCAGAAAGCAATTTCATGTCATATTCCTCTTTTGGAGTTCAGGTCAGTACCAAGAAGAATCAGTGGTTAATCAACTTTTAAAATCCTGTTTCAGTCCAGCTCAAAAAATGAAATGAAACGAAACGAAACGAAACAAAACGAGGCCAAGCCAAGCCAAGCCAAGCCAAGCCAAGCCAAGCCTCCACCCTTTGGCTAAATTCCAATGTAGCCAACATTTGGTGCATTTCTCAGGCCAATCATATGCAAATTCATTCACAGAATTAAATGGAGCTTATTCTGAGTGCAAACATCTCAGCTCACACTGGTAATGGATTGTGGCCCTTATAGGTTTGGGGTGGCTAAATGTATCTATCCTATATTATCTGCCATTAAGCCATTGCTTTCATAGGTTTCCAGTGTTTTAATATTTTCCTGCAAACTAGAATATATTAATGCACTGTCAAGATTACATTTGTATAATGAATTTTACTTGTCCATATCAATGAGCATCAAATGCGTTTAGAAGTCAAGGGAGGATGATGACAAACTTTTATCTGTGTGATGCATGATTGCTTTAATTTGATTGTGTAATCTGTATTTGAGGAAAGATTATGGATAAAAGTAGATTTTCAAAATAAGGTTAAGGAACACATCCTGACAGGGTACATTAATGTGTCCTTGATACAAAACTCATACATATTGGGAGGAAAGAGCCCAAAAGCTCAGCAACTCTGGCTCTGTAAGATGTGCTAGTGCTACCGTTCTTATATAATATTTTTTACAAATTTGATTAGGCTGACCTGACAGTTTCTGCAAGAGAGCATGCCTGAACAAGATCAGAATGGCACTGAGCTCCAGGACCATGTGGTAGGTAGTTTGCACACCAGGGACGAGTCCCTAAATTTCTGAGGTAGTATTATATTTAAAATAACCAGCTGATGTTAAATGCTGTGTGGCACCCTGAAGAAGGAGAGATTGCTCTCTGCAGAGGAAGAAAGATCTCTCCATGCCTTCAGCTTGAGCATAACTTTTTGTATAGGTGTGTAAGCTGCTCTGAGTTCAGAAATGTCCTCCCCACAACACACACACGCATTCACATTTATCCAAGAAGTCTGAGAACTCAGAAAAATGTGCCCCATCTTTCTGCCCTCCAAAGTCTTCCAGCCATTCGATTCCCCTGCGGTGCATCTTCTTCTGCCACATGACCTTTCAGACCAGCATGCAACACATCCTATTTCTCAGTTGTCCTGACATTCTAGGTTGTAGATGATCAGGATGTTAAGCCTAAAGCAACCTTCTCCAAACTGGTGTCCTCCAGACTTCAGCTTCCATCAGCTCCTGCCAGAATGGCCACTGCAAAGACAGTCTAGGAGTGGAAGACCAGAACATCTGGAGGCTGGGCTTGGTCCACTTGTGGGATTGTGGGTGAATTGCATCTCCCATAGTTCCTTTGTGTTTTGTGCCCAGTGTGCTACTGATTTGTACATCAAGATGCTGAAAAGAAGGGAGGGAAAACAGGCAGGCAGGCTGACTTTGGCTTCTCTGCTTGCATGCTGCAAAGGGGAAGGGGAAGTGCATTTAGGATGCTAGAGGGCTGCTTAGTTTCAATCTGACATTTTAAGCCAGCCACCACTGAGAGTGAAACAATTCCAGTCTCCCTAGTTCCCAAGCAATCTCAGTGCCTTGAGGATGACTGGCCAAAGATTCCCCTGGTGTCTCTTGTGCTGGGCCTCTTTGCAACCCCACTGTTCCCTTGGGGGAGTGTAGTTAGATTTGGCTCAGCATGTTGTATACAACCTGATTCTTAAAACATTGTTAGTAGGACCAATACCAAATTGTCCCCCTTCATGTGCTCCCATGTCTTCATTCCCGAAGCACACAGTCTGGATTTTGGGGAAAGCAGGATAACATATGCACTGGGGATTCAGGAAATGGTCCAGAGTGGGGAAAACATTGGCCAGATCCAGAGCAGAAAGAATTTTTTTTTGAAGTGGCAATTCAGTGGCAAGTGACAAATCTAGCTAGCACAGCCCTGTACTAAGCTGCCTATCCAGTTCTTTGAGATTTAGCAATGAAGTTCTCCTGGTACTATTGCCAAGTTCTCCCCTTTCTTTGGAAAAACCTAGATGCACCACCTGTTCAGGTGGAAAATCTTAGTGCAATCTCCTCTGGGGTCTTCATCAAGCTCCACCAGTCCCTGGGAGAGTTGGTCTTTGTACTAGTGCTAAGAGAAAGACTCCCCTCCTTTTCCAGTGGAATATATGGAAAGCCAGTGTGGTGTAGTGGTTAAGAGCCTGGGACTGGGACTCAGACGATCT
The DNA here is from genome assembly GCF_004798865.1 of Varanus komodoensis. Taxonomy (NCBI): domain Eukaryota; kingdom Metazoa; phylum Chordata; class Lepidosauria; order Squamata; family Varanidae; genus Varanus; species Varanus komodoensis. The sequence continues at coordinate 37,627,557 of NW_025335568.1, forward strand.
GGGTTCTAGTCCCCGCTCAGCCATGGAGCCAACTGGTGACTTTGGGCCAGTCACAGACTCTCAGCCCAACCTACCTCACAGGGTTGTTGTTGTGGGGATAAGATGGAGGAGGAGAGATGGTGTAAGCTGCCTTGAGCCCTTTGTAGGAAAAAGGCAGGATATAAATAGCAATATAAATAAATAAATAAATAAATAAATAAATAAATAAATAAATAAACCTCCTTCAGTCCCTGTCCTCTTGCCTGTGTTGGAAATTCCAGAAGAATCTTTTGCTGGATTTTCCCCCACTGACTTTCCAGATATCACTCATCCCCAGCTTCTAGAAGATTCCCACTGTTAAGCACCTGGGCATTTTATTAGTCTTCATTTCTTCCAAGTGGAGGTGCTTAGCTTTGAAATGATCTTAGCAAAGGTATCTGCACTGCAATATCAAAATCCAGATAACCAGCTCTTCTATTGTAGCAGAAGCCTGCAAATGATCAAAGAAGGGGAAAATCCTTCCCTTGAACATGAGTAAGATGGAGTTTGTATGGTCTGGCTGAATGGGCCCCTCCAGGCCCCTCCAGGGCAGCTATAACATATGTTACTTCACTTTAATGGCTTTTGGATTTTAGCATTGAAGCATGAAGCCAGTGTGCCCATATTTTCATCAATTTTGCATGCATAGCTTGAAAGAATTAACACATATAGTGTGGTTTTCCCCTAACATATTTTCTCCCTATGCATCTCATCTCTCCAGTGCATTCAAATTACAGCGATTTCCCAAAATTCTCTTGGAATTGAGCCTTACAGAGTGCCAGATAATGTTGTTTGCTCTGTGTGCTGACTCAAGAGCTTTTACCATCTTAATGAGAAAAGGTTATTCATTTTTAGAGGTATCTTAGGAGTGAGAATACTTATTTTCAGAGACAATATCTTGATTGCAGCATTTGGGAGAGCTCTTAAGACTGTACAACTCTGCCACATTTTACTCGCTAATGACTTTCTTGTAAACACAGCATGTTTTCTGTCTACGCACAGGATGCGGACATAGTATTGGGTTAAGAGTCTGTATTCCACAGAACGCTCACTAAAGCCATGGCAGTACCGGAAACCATGCAAAACCATACTTACCATGCCATGCGTTCAATCAATTTCATTTCTTTCATCGTTCAAAGTCCTTGGGGTGGAGGTAGGGTTGAGACAATCCCACAGAACTCAGATTGCTTCCGCTCATCAGACTTCTTTCTCATGCTTGGGCCTGGCTCCAGAAGTGAGCAAAGTGGAGAGGAAGTCCACAAACATGAACGCTAGTGAGCCTTCTCCTACACAACCTTCCTCTGCAGTACGTACAGCACCCACAAAGCTTGCGTGTTATATGCGTGGAAGAGAGATGCCAGGTGCACAGTTCCTGGTGGGCACCCATGTGAACGCTCTGTGTGCTTAGCACCAAGCTGGGCGTGGGGCAAGCGTGTCTGAAGGATCTCGCACCCATCCCTAAGTGGCAGTTTCTCAAGCCATCCTCTTTTATCCTCACAGTAGCTCTGTGATTCTTTGAGGCATGCAGGGGAAGCTGTTAGCATCTGATGACAATCAGATCAAGGAAATAAAGTCCCATCCAGTCACAGTAGGTAAGCCGGGTTCGGTAGCCATTGACACAGTTTGCACCATCATGGGGGGAGAAACAAGCCATGGTGGCCTCTTTCCCTCACTAGGAAAGCGTGCTGAGAAGACTGGCATATGTATCCTCATCAGCAGAGCTGGCCACTCAGGACCAAGGGGCTATTTTCAGCTTCTGGCGTGGCCTGCTAACCATGGCAAGAAGTCACCCTCACTGGGTTTGTATGCCAGTCAGTGCAATTATGCAAACTCTTAGAGCATGAGAAGGCATTGCTATAACCACGCACACTGGACAATAGTCTGGTCCAAGTAGACAGGTCAAGGCATGATAGGCAAAATCTATTCAGTTTCAGAGAGCTGGTTCCAAACTGACTTCCACTATTTCATTCCCCCAGAGTCGTTCCTATCCTTAGGAAGGTTCATGCTGCTTGCGAGCCAGATAGTGGAAATGCTGGGCATTACTTAACTGGTCTACTCATTTGATCTGGGATTGGACACTGGGCTGATTAACTGACACCCCTTCCTTTCTGACAGCCCCTGTCTGCAACGTCTCCTTCTGAATCAGGGATGGACTAGTTTTCACCAGCCATTTGGCTTAACTGGAAGCTTTTTGACCTTGGCAACTCAGTTAAGCATTCTGACCCCATCTTTTCTTCTAATTTATATTCAGAGCCTGATATATCAACCTTGTATTTTGGTGGAAGTAAGTGCAATTCCTGTACAGTCCTTTAAATGACACTGGTGCACCCACAACTGGAGTATTGTGTTTGTTCTGGGACCCTCATTACAGAAAGGATATAGCCAGGTTGGAGTCAGTGCAGCGTAGGGCCACAAGGATGGTGGCCAGATTGCAGGGAAAGCCGTAGAGTTGAGACTGAGGGAACTGGGTCTCTTCAGCCTGGAGAAGAGGAGACTCAGAGGGGATACGTTGGCGACATACAGGTATGTGAGGGGAGGTCACACAGAGGTGGGTAGAGACCTGTTCTTCCCTGCAGAGGAGGGCAGGACACACTCCAACAGAGCAAAGCTCAGGGAACCAAGGTTCCATTTGGATGCCAGGAAGTACTTCCTGACAGTTAGGACCCCAAGGGTATGGAATAGGCTTCTACGGGAGGTGGTTGAGGCCCCATCGGTGAGAGTGTTTGAGGATAGGCTAGACATGCACATGGTAGGCATGTTCTGAGCGGAGCTGGCTAGACCTGGAGATCAGACTAGATGGCCTGGGAGGTCCCTTCTGACTCTCTCAGTTTCTATGTTTCTATGTTAAAGGTAGGGAATAAATTTAACACTACCAATCCACTTGTTCAATTTTCAGGTTCTTTATGTTTATTGTAGTTCATTTCATAAATTTGGTGCATAAGCTTCATCCGTGTTTTCTAGCTGTCATCGGAGATTGAACATTTTCCCCCAAACGCATATGAACATGTGCAAAATGTGAAACAGGATGACCAACGGTGCCAGCCTGAGGTTTGTAAGGTCACCACACCATCCATAGTTGCCTTTCATCAGTTAATTTGCCTCCCTATTAGTCCTGTCACCTACTGCTGTCTCCCCTCATCCTCTTCTCACCATTGCTGCCACTTGTTCGCTGAGCAAGTGCACAGGTGAACCTCATTCTCACCACCTCTGCTGTCAGGATCAGAATAAGAGGGAGGCGAATTGGTGGACTGAATGGCTGAAGAGGGGGAACCAGTCCAGGGAGCCTTGTCGGTGGGTCCGCCCTGGGTCTGGGTCCACGGCAGGTGCCCAGCTGTGCGTGCCTTTGAAGCCATCCCTGGTTAGCAATTGCACAAGTGGAGATGTTCACGACTGAGAAGACAGCTGAGCTGCAGCCTGTGCCCAGTGCTCTCAGCTCTTGAGCCACGTGGCCCTGACCACTCAGGAGGCTACCTGGGGAGTCTGCCCCATATCCAATCCCTTTGGAAGAGAAGTGGGAGAATAAAGAGTGGCATGAAAATATTGAGAATACATTGGGAAATATTGCAACAGGGAACAAGTTATTGAGCTAGGAAAGATGAGTAAATTGCTGGCATGGCTTGGATCCAGCTCATTTTGCACTTCCTGGGGTGGAAGATATGAGTTAAATCTCTTGATAATTCCACAACTGCTTCCATTTCAGTCAGGGCAGGTCATTTAAGTCCTCTCTGGGGAGCCCTGTGACTGTGGGAATATTTATCCATTTAAAATTCACATAATTTATACTCTCTGTACTTTGACCTGACCGAAACTAACTAAAACAAACAATTAAATCAGTAAAAAGAATAACGCAGATAATTTTCCTGGGTGTGCACATTTATACACTTTGATATTTCACTTAATTTTATGCATAATATGATTCCAATTGGGTTAACAGAGAGTAATTTTATGCATTCCCATTTCTCTTCTATTAAAGACAAAGCTAAGTTGATCTCTTACCCGCCCACCCACCCTTTTTCCTTTTCTGCTGTCATCAAGCAGCCAGTGATTTGTGTTTGTTAATAATAGAAGGGCCAAGTGGTTTGCTTCCCATTCTCATCTTTCTGCCATCTGCAAGCAAAAAATGCATTTAAAATGCTATAAAAATTAAGTGAAAAACAAAGATGAACCTAAATTTCTAATGACAGCCATGTCATATAAAATAATAAACCCAATTCTGTATCTGCAGTGTCTGTAAAAAAGTCATTTTAGCCTACCAGATTTTCCCATTCTGCTCCACACTGGATGCTATTTTCTTCCAATCAAAGCATGTTTCCAATGTGGCTCATCAGAGTTTCTATTTCTGCCTGTCAATAATTTTCAGAATCTGTGTTTTATTAAAGAAAATGTAGAAGAAGGAGCCATCTCTTGCTTTCTTCCTCTTATCCAGCAATATTATATTCCATAAACATAAAAGTGTGCAATTTATGCACCAAAATGCCTTCATCTGCTTGAATCACACTAATTCCTCTAAATCATTTTGTGGGAATTAAGGATGTGCAAATTGCTTCTACTATAAGAAGAAAGTTGAGCATCTGCAGCTCAAATCAATCTTTAGGCCCGAACCTCTGAGATCAGAGAAGCTTTTGTCAAAACAAGAAAGAACTCTCTTGACTATTGTCAGCTTGAAGACAGCTGGTTTGAGTGTCTTGCTGTAGCTTCAGAGTGTGCCTGCTGTTGTTTTTAATAAACTATACCTTTGATTCATATTAATCATTTATCATCAGTCATCTGTCATTTATCATCTATCATTTTCTATAAACGCTGTAATAATTAGGCTGCTTTTAGGCAAATGGGATCAAACGCAAGGACCAGAACCGAACACATACATATGTGCCCTTGAGTTTAATTGGACTTAAACGCACAAAGTGGTGTGACTGTGGCCAAGAACACTTCCAGGATGTGATCTGCAAAGTGAGTGCCATGCACGTACCAGGACACTTTCCAGCATTCTACTTGCAACTGCGACAGACACTCGCCCTTACAATCAGGGCAACGTTGCAGGTTAAGCCTGCACAAGGTGTGACCAGGAATGTCCTCATTTGGTTAACAAGCTTCACTACTTCATCATAGGTTGTTTCAGCTATTTGTATTTTGTCTGGGTGGGGGTATTTTGGAAAGAGTGCTGGTATTTATTGTCTTCATGACCTGTTTTAAACCAGCCAGTGAACTTCACCTGCAAGTAAGTGCAAAGGTAAAAGTAAAGGTGTGCTAGTCGAGAGCAAGTCTAGGGGTGCTGCTCTTCTGTTTCTAAGCTGAAGAGCCAGCATTGTCCGAAGATGCTTCCAGGGCCACGTGGCCGGCATAACTAGCCGCTTTTGCACAAGGAAGGCTGTTATCCTCCCACCAACATGGTACCTATTTATCTACTTGCATTTGCATGCTTTCGAACTGCCAGGTTGGCAGAAGCTGGGGCAAGTAACGGGAGCTCACTCCATTACATGGCACCAGGGATTCGAACTGCCGAATTTCCAGTCGACAAGCTCGGCATCTTTCCCACTAAGCCACTGCACTCCTTTTATAAGTAAGCATAGCAATAAATAGATGAAGGGCAAACTTACCCCAAGTGAGTCAATTATTTATTCAGGAAACCCCAAACCTGTTCACATAGAAGTGGATGGAAATTCTCCCTTGAAGTGAACTCTCTTTTGCACAGGTGTGATACTCATGTGTGTACTGGGAGAGGGTGCTCAGAGGTAGAGCTGTGGCCATGGGAGAGACTTTTAAGGAGACTCTGGGAGTGTTCAAAATACTGTGGGCTCTGCTCCTTATGGAGCCAGAGAAGTGGAAACTGATACCAGACTGGCAAAGGAATGGTTAATCCAGCCAACACAGTGACCATGCAGAAATTGCATTGTTTAGATGCTTCATAGTGAACATATAAACTGCTAATTCAGGCTTATTATGAAAATGAGCATCACAAATGGCCAAGGTAAACTCAGTAAGTGAGTTAATTATGAAATGTAGTGGCATTACAAATGAACTAGATTCGCCTGTGAATTGGAAGATGGTTACCCTTTGCTTGGTGCATGTCTCTGAATTTTGTTGTCAAGTTCCTGGCTCAAAACAATAAGCCAAAATGCACACAAAATGATATTGCAATATAAATTACACAGGCATTTTTTTTCTGAAAAATACATTAAAATAATGGCTATTCTCTCGCTCTCTTAATGTTTTTATTACAAATTATGTAATATGCATCTTGGTAAATTTTGTAATTCCAGAACCATTAGTCTTCCTATATGCACACCCATTTTTTTGCAGTGGAAATTTTTTTCTGTTCAAACTCTGCAATGGGTTGCAAACTTTTTTAAAGTGCTGCTCCAGTCTATTTCTGGTCCTGGTTCTAAGTGCTGGTATTAACAGTCACAGTCCTAGAGGGCTTGGGGCCAGGTTCCCTGAAGGATTGCCTCCTCCCATGTATATTTGCAGGATGCTAGGATCATCCTCCACAGTCCTTTTTGGGGACCCCTTGGCAAAGGGAGGGAGGAAACTCGGGGGCTGCATGGAAAAAGAGGAGCGCTCCTTTTGTGGCATTGATGCCTATCTGGTGGTTTTTTTTGGCATCTGGCCTTTTTTTTTTTTTTTTTTGCAGGCATTTTAGTCTTTCAGTTTCTCTTCCTTTAAATCTGCTGCTTTATTTTGAATCTTTGCATTGCTGCTAGGTTTTAGTTTGGTTTTTATTTTATATACTAGTTTTAAACTGGCAAATGTTTATATTGTACTTTAGCATGCTTACATTTTATGGTTGTAAATGCTGCAAATTGCCCAGAAAGTTTGGATGTTGGGCTGTAATTTATTAATACATTAATAAGGTATGCATTTTCCACATGTTTGCATTTTTGTGCACTATTCTGAAATGTACACATATTTCATGACCATTTTTCCTTTGAGGATAATGTTTGTATGACCATTTTTCAAATGTATACATTTCCTTGCAAGTGTTATGCCAACAAATGAACTGAACAATTTTAATAAAGAAGGGAAATATCTGAGCAGTTGCACAAAACTTTCTGCTCTGTGGTGACTCTGGAGCCTGAAACCTCCACCGTTCAAAGAAGTTAACTGCTGAGCGAGCTCTTCATTAGAACGTTACTGCTGTCATGTCCTTGCTCTGAAATCCCTTTCCCTATTTGATTCCTTTTTTCACTGTTTCTCATTTGTTTTGTCTACTACAAACAAGGGTGGCCTAAGATATTTTGCTGCCTGAGGCAAAGAATGAGTTGACACCCTCCCTCAGTGACTGGCTGGGAGATGAAGCCATCCTTAATGCCTGCCCGAAGGTACCGGGCCAAGAGCTGGTCAGGCATGAGGCACACGGGCCTCTCCTTCAAACTGCACTGCCGCCTCCCTCCCAGCACCTGCTGTGTGAGGGGGACCGCTTCACCCAGCCCGGTGAGAGGGCTGGCCTTGCCTTCCCCTGGTGGGATGGCCGATCTGAAATGCGCACGTAGGGCAGAAATGAGCAGAGTCAATTCTGAAATGGAAAGCTTTAATTTATTTCCCCCCACAAGTTTAATAAGGACAGACAACATGAAACACCAAACATTTTTAGGTACAATAGATTATATAATTGCTTAATTCTTCAGTAAGAACATTTATTTAAACAATATTTCTTATAAATATTTGTTCCTTCCATTCCCAATTTAAATTTAGGGGATTATCTCCTTTTTAATTATAAATTGCAGATATGCAGGTTGTCTTTAAAATGTACTACCTGAATTTCTTTGGAATTACAGAACTAGCCTGCCTTTAATCTCCATTTTATTGTACAAGATTACTTTCTTTGACAGCTTCTAGCAACAGAGACAAATAAAAGAGCAAAGGGAAGTAAAAAGACATAAAAAGGAGTTTTAAAGGGCCCATATAATTACCTTTCCTTAAAGAACTGCTAAGGCTATCTTCCTGGGTCAGGGAAAAAGAAATAATGGAGGAAGAAAGCAAGATTTGGGTTCTGCAGTGACCTAATTGTGCGGCTATTTGTACTGGTGGTGTGTGAAGCCTTCCCCAGTGGGCACACCTCAAAAACGCATTTGTTTGTTATTTAAATGTTCCTGTTAAATGCTTTAAAAAAAGCCCGAGTTGTTGTATTTTCCAAGCACGGAAAGATTTGACAAACCCAAATAAGTGTTCCCACCTCCCACTTCTCTTTCCCAAGTACAAAATGAATAAATAACTACTCTTACATCTGTGCAGTGCTGCAGCGAGGGGATTTTAGACCTTGGGGCTAGGGCTGTGGTGGGAGCACCTCTTCAGATGCCCATGCATGTTATTCTGATTGTGAAGCACACAGCATCTCTTCTCCCCATCCACACCATTCCACACTTTTTGGACTGTGCTCTCCTGCAAACTCAGGCGAATACCTTTGTTCATGCTACACACGTGTCATTCTCATAGCACGCTCCGGCATTTCATACTGTTCACATATGTCATCTGTAATATACACAACATTCAGATATGCAGTCTAATAACTGGCCAGAACTTTTATAGGCACTTTAAAAGCTTCTGAGCTTGTGGAACATTCATAAACATTTCATAACAGCCCAGCAGCTGCGGCAATGACCAGGAGGGTCACTTCAATTAAATAAAGCCAGAGTTAGAGCCAATACATACAGTTGTTTCAATAACTGCAGGCTGTGGTTTCCTGAGATGGTTCTCTTTTGGTCAAGTGAATTGTATTATTCTGCAAATGGATGTATTCCATAGTTTCAGATGTCAATTGGTTTCTCTGTTTACTGCCATGATAAGTGGACCTAAGGCAATCCAGATTTTGCTTTTATCTCACAGATGGATCCATAGATGCCTGCAGAATGCGTCATGCCAGTACATAATGGTTTGACCTAAAGTGGTGCAAAGATGTACGTCTGAGATACATGTCATACCTTCACTGCATCTAGTTCACCTTCTCATCTGCTGCAGCATCACAGATGGAGTCACCTAATGAAGTCATCGGGACAAGGGTCTCAGAGGCAATTTTCTCATGCATGTAGCTGTCCAAAGCAAGCAGTGAAATATTATGGGCCCTGCTGGCCTTCTATGTTCTGACCTTTGTTGCCCGGATTATGTGCAGTCAATTGTTGACTACCTTCGGCCACAGAAAGCCTAATATTTTCCATAACCATTTGGTAAGTTGGTTATCTCCTGCCATATAGCAAGGAGAACTTTGCCTCTCTCTGTCCCCAGATCTTAAATCAGGCTGAGAAGTTAAATAAAACTGTCCTTCCCCTTTGGTGAAATTCTTCAGATTTATCCCATGATAGGCAGTAATCAGAGGTCATCTGAAGAGTTTCTACCATGGCAAGCGATTGCTAAATGTATAAAGGGACTACACAAGTCAAGGACCCTTTTAGAGACATAGCCTGACTCTACAGGACAAGGATGAGAGAGATCAGTCATTCTAGCAAAGTGTCAGCCTACTTTCCAGGTAACTTATGTGCCTTCACTAATGGCAGGGTCATTTCCCTGAAAGAGATCTCTATATCAGTAGGAGTGTGTTGGATGAGTTTTGGACACACACTAAATTCATGCAAAGTGACAGTGCAGCCTGGTTGCCGGTGCTCCATATGCACACTGTTTAATATACCCTGGAACACAATTCAACATGCAGGCGTTCATGGAAGACATCTTGTTCCTTCCATGGCAAACTTGGCCAGGCACTTCATGATTAAGTGAAGTCACATTGTTTTCAGTGGGACGAATTTAGATTCAGCCCAGTGCACTAAAAAAACCATTGATCTTAATATTAAACTTAGTCTTGCATGTATGTGCTATTCTCCAATTATGACATGCTATTCTCCATAATATAAGCCATATGACCCTCTGGCTTATATTTTGAGCAATTTCACAAGGTAAAGCTGATGCAACTAGATCATTTTTTGCCATTATTCACAGAGCAATCAACAGCATGATCAAAATCAATTAGAGAACTGAAACAAGGATTTGCAAAGAAGACATTTTTGTTAACTCATTTAGACCATTTGTGTGTGTGTGTGTGTGTGTGTGTGTGTGTGTGTGTAGGGTGGGTGGGGAGTTGAGCTTTGAAGGATCCTTAGAAAAAATATACTATTTTAGTCACACACCATTTAGCTAGGTACTAGATTCATTAACATTTCTCTTTTTTTGTTCCACTGAATGTTCGAAAGATGTTCTATTGTAACTATACAGGCAATTAAGGTCTATAATTGTAATATGCCCTGTGTTCTTTAGTTAAGATTTTATTAGAAAAATGGCTGGCACATGATGCATTTTGCATAAGTCACATATTTGGAGACCATCTGTTGCAATAACATTCCCTACAGGGGAAATTTATCAATGTCCAACTTTTATTCCATTTATCGGTAAAGAGATGCAACAGAAAGTTTTAACTCCAGCTCTGTATTTTACCCAAATGACACTACATTCCACTAAACATCACCTTGCCTGCCTGCCTGCCTATTAGTCACCTATTTATCTATCTATCCATCTATTTAACAAACATCCATTTTGGAGATCTGTTGCGAACTTATCATCCTACAAACATAACTCATATTTTAAAAATGTGGTGAGGGGAAGTATCCATACTTTCCAGCCACACATACCGTCTTCCTGTCTCTTACCACTATGTTGCTTGATTTCTCACAAAAACTTTATGTGATTTCTACTTTTATTTTCAAGAGGGCTCTCTTATATCAGCTACACTAGAAATGTGTTTCATAATTATAGGGATAGATGATATTCTATTATTGTTTCTGCTGCCAAATGGAGAGAGAGAGAGAAAAAGAACAGCAAGTCACTTTATGGTGTTAGTATTAAAACAATAGCCAGTAGGAATTCTCATTTGCTCCTAACTTAATTGTATCAGAAAATAGAAAGCTCAGCCTATTTCTGAGAAAAGGTATTGTTAAATCTCTTTGTTCTATCACGTGTACAGCTGTACAGCCTGCCCTGGCCATTTCAAAGATATTGGATCCAAAGATCTTGCATCCAAAGCAATAGTGGAGGGAGGAGGTGCGGACTGCGACTTTCCCAGTCCTTCTTCCCTGCCAGCTCCTGAGACCCCTCAAAAGCCTCCCCCAAGGGCCAGATTCCCCTGCTGAAAATGTCAGGGAATGGTTTGCTAAACTTTCTGGAGAGACAACTTCCATGCGCAGAATATACAGTAATGGTACATAAGAAGTAATCCAATAACAACTGTATCAATATCTGTTATAGGGCCCCTATAGTGACCTTATTAAATGGCAAATCAGCTAAATTACTTTCCACCAAGATAACAGAAATGGGAGGAGTAGGTACCATGACTTCCCCTGAGAAAAGGACTCAACAGAGTGATCTGAGAGTGCAGGTGAGGTGGATCTGACGATGCTGTGTGCTGATTTAGAGAGAGAAATAGCAGGAAATGGCTTTTGATCCGCATTTTTAAATTTAACAAGTACCCATCAAGAGTTTGAGGGCCAGTTACTCCTGCCTGCAAACACACACACACACAGATGGTGGGGGCAGATTAACATGTGATTCACTCTGTAATAACATTTCTGTATTTGTACAGAGTCTTCTGGAAAATAGTTTGTCATCTTCAATATGGGGAATGTGCAGAATGTGCTGCATCCTGGAAGAAGTAAAGATGTTTGCAGGTTGTGAAAAGTGTGAGATTTTTTTTTTTTACCCTATTTTACCCTGTGAGGTTTCATAAGGTCTTACTTGCAGGACTGGAGGAGACAGAGAATACAATGGAAATGCAATGCTCTAGTAGAAAGGCAACAACTTGATTGTTTTTGATCTTGGTGAGCCACTGTAGGGATTACTGTATTAATTAGAGAGCAAAAAGAGCTCTGGTGTACAGTTGTATCTGCAGAGAACTGCTTGTGTGTACATGAGCCCTGCAAAAGCAGACCTGTGCTCCAAGGTCTCCAGCTCGCCCTCGCTTGGCATTGCTGCTTGTGGGAGAAATGGCAGCGCTGTTGAGGAAGACGGCGAGAGGAGATATGCTTCAAAAGGAGCTGGCCAGGAGCAGGAAGCCACACCATGCTGGGTTCTCCTCCTGAGTGGGACTTTGTCTGCGGGGGAGGGGGGATTGTGATTATATCTTATTATCATTGATATTATTCACTGTATTATGTACTATATTGTACTATGATTAAGTATTGCATTTTGTATTAAGGTTTGTTTGATTTTGTCTTGCTTACAGTTAAATATTGTATGGCTTAATTGTATTACTTTAATGTATTATTGTATTTTTATGGAATATGTACTTTTTTGTTGTTCTATTGTAAGCCGCCCAGAGAGCCCTATGGGCTACGGAGCATGACTGGACTTTAATGTCAAGGGTTAACCTTAACCTTAAAAATTATAGAATCAGAGAATAATAGAGTTGGAAGGGGCCAAGCCCCTGCTCAGTGTAGGACTTCAAATTAAACCATCCTTTTCAGAGCGGAGCTCCAAGTGGAACTGTTCTGCCCAACTGCATCTCGAATGCTTTTCGTATTGTCTGCAGTCTCCCTAGGCAATTGGTTCCATTGCCGTGTTCCTCATAAGTTCTTCATGATGTTCAGCCAGAATCTGGCTTCCCATAACCTGAACACATTATTCTGAGTCCTGGGATGATCAGGAAGAGGTCCTGGCTGTCCCCTGTGTGACACAAAGTACATGAAGAGCACTATCATATCTCCCCTTAGGCTTCTCTTCTCGAGACTAAACATGCCCAGTATTCCAGTGTGGAATATCAGGAAGACAGAAGTCCCCTGTAACTACTGCATTACGTCTCCTTGAAACACTGGCAGTTTGCCTTTTCAAAAGTGTCATGCTTATCTGCTCCTTGACTGGTTGGTTGATGTGCTCCTTTTATTCCTTTCTCCATTTATATTAATCCAGATGACCTTGATGGGGCTACTATGCTCACCCTTCTGTTCGCAGAGATGTGTATCTTTAACATAAAGTGTGGCTCTGGCTCTGGATCTCTTTCTATGCCTTCTGTTCAAAGCTCTGCTTGGCAGGGTAATTAGTCCCCACATAGAGAAGAAGGAAGGGGTATATCTCAGTGGACTTTATGAGCCTTGGCAGTCTTCAGTTATATCACTAATCTCTCCTCCAGCATACCTGACCAGTCCACTGATCTTCTTGATTTATATGCATTGCCAGCCATGCATCAGGCAGCCCCCCACAACTAACACCCCTCTTCTCTTCTTGCTGTAGGCCTTGGTATCAGTCTCACTGCCTGACTAGCCTTCAGCTTTTGGCTCAGTGTTGCACAGGATGACTTGCAGTTCTTCAAGATTTGGTAAAATTACTTTTTGTGCCCGATGGAAAAGACCTGTATCATCTTCAGAAAGAGGGAAGTTTTACAGCTTCTTTAATGTCATTGCTTGTGGAGGGAGACAGCATGGGTGCAAGGGTAAATCTTAAGTCCAGGAAGAATGCACATTTAAAAGGCATTTTTTCCCAGTTGCACCAAGTCATTGTGCCAATAGCTACCTTCTCTCTCTCTTTCTCTCTCCCTCCAGATCTTCCTCAAAAAGAGGTCAGTCCTTATTTCCAAATACTTCTGCCAAGCAGCTAGTTTTCAGTGTTTTGATGTTTGGCTGCAATTTACTGCAAAATGTCACGATCCCTTTGTCTAGATTTATGTAATAAGGGATAAGCAGTAAGTGTGTCTCAAATGATAGAAAGGATCTTGCTTCTTTTACAAACTGTTATTTCTAATTCCAGGACAATTCCTTCTCTAATTAGATAAACTCGTTCCTTAACCAGCTTCAGTTCTACAGCTCTCTTAAAATCAATGGGAGCAGGAATGATTTGCAGCAGCCAAAAGGTGCTTGGCTCAATGGTGCAAAATTGTAATGATCCGTGATGATTGTAGGGTGGATACTGGGCTGTTTTATGAAATCCTGCTGAGGACTTGGCTTGATTACCCTAATATATATTTCTTTCCAATGTGCTTTCACAGAAAAATCTTTATCATGCTTTGGATCCCCTTCAGTCCTCCTTGTCCTTTACTGCATCTTCCTAACTTCTTACTCCTGCCCTCTTGGAAATAGAGTTGTGGAACAGAAGGGACCACCATCTTCAAGGAGGTCAACTGCATAATGACCTAATACTTCAAGAGGGTGCCTTTCCCAATTCTTAATTCAAGCTAACCTTCTCTCTTGGTGTGTGTGTTTCAGATGGCTTCAGTGCTTCAGCCTACTGAACAGATGTTCTCTCTCAAATGATGTTCAGGGATGTTTTTTCCTTGAGTGGTTATTTACAATTAATTTAGAACCCATCAGTGTGTATGAGCTGCTGAAATTGTTCCCCTTAAAGTCCATTAGCTCTGAGTACTCTGTGGTGCATTGCCCAATTATCTGAAACTAACAGAAATACTTTTAGGTCATCCACATATTTTTGACCCTCCTTCAGATCATTAGTAAGCACATCAATAGGAACTAGTCTTTCAACTGTGCAAGTCTTTAACTTGCTCCAGTGCTGAAAATTGACCAAGAAACATTTTTTAAGATGTTTAACTGAAGTATAACAGGAAATAAGTCTCTTGACATTATTGGAAGAATCACACAGCAAATACAAAATTATTCTAGAATGACATTGGTAATTTTATGTAATTAATCAATGCTATGGCTTTGTGCTATGGAGGGCCACGGAGATCCATACTTTCCCCCATGCTGTTTAACATCTATACGGAACTGCTGGGGGAGGTCATCCAGTGGTCTGGGTTGAAGTTTCATCAGTACTCAGCTCTACCTCTCTTTTTCATCCGATCCAAGTGTGGCTGCCTTTGTGCTGAACCAGTGTCCGGGTGAGGTGATGGATTGGATGAGGGCTAACAAATTGAGACTTAATCCAGGCAAGATGGTGGTCCTGATGGTAGGTGGGTCCTTCATCCAGTTGGATGACATCTGCCCTGTTCTGGATGGGACTGCACTTTCCTTAAAGGACAGGGTCAAAGTTTAGGGGTGCTTCTTGACCTGGAATTACTATAGAACACCAGCTGAACTCTGTGAGCAGGAGTACCTTTTATCAGCTTTGGGTGATCTCCCAACTTTGCACCTATTGGACAGGCAAAACCCAGCAACAACGATCCATGCCCTGGCAACCTCTTGCCTGGACTAGTATGTATGCATGTATGTATGTATTGCATTTATATACCACCCCAATAGCCCAGAAGGCTCTCTGGGTGGTTTACAAACATTAAAACCCCACCAATCCTAAACAAATAAATACATTGGCTACACCATGACTGAGTATAAAATAACATGATTAAAATGAATTAAATAAATGAATATACCATTAAAATTAATTAACTTTAAAATATTGTTCAAATAAAAAGGTCTTGACCTGGTGTCAAAAAGCATATAATGATGGCGCCAGGCAGACCTCTCTAGGGAGCTCATTCCATAGTCAGGGTGCCACCGCAGAGAAGGCCCTCCTCCAGGTACTCTGTCTCCTAACCTCTTTCAAAGAGGGTTCCTGGAGGAGGGCCTCTGCTGCCGATCTCAGGGGGCGGGAGGGCCTATAGGGAAAAAGGAGTTCCTTTAGGTTACAATGCACTCTGTGTGGGCCTGGCCTTGCAAACAGACTGGAATTTACAATTGGTTCAGAATAGAGCAGCTCACCTTCTCACGAGAACACTGAGGCATGAGCATATTACTCCAGTGTTATACCACCTTCACTGGCTGCCAGTTGAATTCTGGGCCTGCTTTAAGGTAAGGTACTTTCAATAACATATAAGACCCTAAATGGTTTAGGACCTGGAAATCTCATAGAACGTATCGTCCCATATACACCTGCCCAGGTCATCAACAGAGGCCCTTCTTCAGGAGCCTGCTATGAAAGACATAAAGAAGATGACTATCCAAGGAAGGGCCTCTTCTGTCATGGCACCTGGCTGTGGAACCAGCTCCAGAGAGGTGTGCCTGGCACCAACACTGCGCACCTTTCAGCGCCAGGCCAAAACCCTTTTATTTTCACAATATTTTACCTGTTAAAATTTTATTTTATTTTTTTTTGCTTATTTATTTTATATGACACTGGGGATATTTGTTTAATTCATTTTGATTTCCTTAATTTTATAATAATTTCTATTAGATTTTTTTGCTTTTATACTTTGTTTTATTCTTATTAATGTGATTATGATTAGTTTTACCTTGTGATTATTTAAATGTGTATGGTAGTGTTTGCTATGTTTTTAAATTGTTTAAATATATTGTAAACAGTTCTGAGAAACATTGACTAAATAGGAATGGTATAGAATTTTAAAAAATAAATAGTTAAAGCACATTTCTCATGTTTGTAGTCGATTCATTGGAATTATGGGGCACATCAATCATTACCAACCACCCCACTGACCTCATTGGTCTGCTCTGCCTGCAATCCTGATTGTGCTTATGGAAGCAAAACCTATTAAACCCACTGTGCCTTGTTTCTGAGCCGCCATGTGCTGGATCGCACTGTAGGTCTTGCTCCAACTCCCTGTAAATAAACGTAGCTATGCTTTAGCATGAAGCACCATTCCTGAATGCAGTAAATAAACATATACCAGGGGAAACAGCCCTACCTGGCTGGAGCCTGGAATACATTCCTGTTCAGGCAAGACTCAACAGTTGCATAGCTGACCATGCAATGAGTCTCCTTCCTAACGTCTTGCCGACTGGGCCAGTAGACGCATCCATGCTGGGAAGCGGTCAGCCAGGCCGGCTTTGTTGCGCCACCATGGGCTGGTTGTCTGATGGAGTGGCTCTCGCGATCTTTCCTCGTGAACACACAATTAATTAATTAATTTTTGCATCGATGTGTTGCCCCCTATTCCTGATGCGGTCTCTGGGTGGCTTACAATATTTAAAAATAACACACTCATAAAAATAATTTTAAAAATCCGGTGCAATAAAAACATTAAAGAGTTAATATCACAACAACAATAAATAAGTCATTACAATAAAATACTTAAACTGCTGTGGGGGTAGAACCAAAATGGATGATTAGCATTAGAACTAGTTGTTCATTTTTGTATTGATTATCATAGCTAGAAAAGAGAAATGTTTTCACCTGGTGATGGGATGAGAGTAATGTTCCAGCCAGCTCTGATGTTATCACTCAGGAGTGGGGTTGATCGGAGGGATCAGAGGAAGATGGCCTCAGCACTTGCCCCCGTGTGTGCAGACATCTGCAGATCTCTGCTCATGGGAGGACATCTCTCCCCTGCATAAAAAGAAAACAAAATGTTGCTTTTGGCAAATAGATCTAAGGGAATTTCTAAGGGAAAACTCACCTGTGTCTTTCAGTGGACCTAGGAAATGAGCGTGAATGTGAAATCTTTCCACTGACATTTGAAAGGCACATTTTATTTCACTTATTTTCCCCACCCTTTCTCAGAAAAGCTTACATGAGGCTTCCAAATGGACTTTCTTAGCGATATAGCAGGACCAAGCGCCCTCAGGCCAGTCTGGCACCAGCCCCTAATACAGGTACCTTTGCATGCACCTTTAGATACATGTTTGAAAAGCAGAACCACCCCACTTGGCTCTTTTAGGTTTGGAAACAGGTCTTCTAAGCCCAAGTTAAGCATTCTGTCAACCTTGGGTGTCCCTCTTGCACAACTACCGTTATAACAGACAATGCTTCTTTGCCTGGCCTGTCAGGTCTAAATCCACTCCCACATGTGAATATTTTTCTCAGGCATCTGATGCTATCAGCATGAAAAACAAAGATAACTGACAAACATTAAATATTGTCAGTCAGTTGGAGCTGAAAGGATCCTTGCTGGCCAAGGTTAAATGGTCCAAAACCTTTGAACAGATGCTGCAGATATTCCACATATTACTATAATTTCACCTTGCAGATGAGAGCCATATAATTACCTGGTGCAGCTAGACTAGATATGAATTCCGACTGAGGGAGAGTTTCCTTGAACTCTTGGGGGTCCTGAAGAGCATGCAAAAGTCATTAACCACGGGGCACCAAGAGTGTAGTAATCAGGTTGTCACCACAAGCTGAAGCCACCAAGGGATGGTTGATTCTTCTGCTAGATGTGAAATGATAAAAGCCAGCACACTGTTCAGTGAATGCAATCAAAGACAGATCAACAAAACTTTTGCCATGAGTGGGTTTATGGAATGGTTCTACTGAAAGATACACGGTTTTTCAATAGGGAGTGCTCAGAAGCATCAGTCAAAATCACTACATACCCTTCATTTGCATCCCGTCACCCCTTAACCTCAAGTAGTTCATTGGGAATAATTCCAGTTGTCCTGTGTATTCATGGCTACTATTCAGAAGTGAATTATCTATGGTTTCCAGAGCCCACTCAGAAGTTAATACCATCCCTATGCCCCTCACCTGGATTAGACCCATGTGAGAGGGATGAACCCATTGGCCCGGCCCCATACGTCATCCTTACCATCTGTCTCCACAGCTCAAGATGCATCCAGAGTTGCATGTCTGAAAAGAGGACACGGTTTACTCTTCTAGGCTTGCCCATGTGATTTAGGACCCTGTACACTTTGACCCTCTAACACATGGAAAGTTATGTGGACAGGCAACAAAAACGTGATGGGCATTTCCTTGCTTCCTCTTGCAGGTCCTATTGTACTTCTGAAAAAGGCCTAGGTTGGATCAGAATTCTGATTCTACTTATGAGTACTCACGGAGTGGGGATTCATACTATACATTATGCACTCATTTGTGAGCATGAGAAAGCGTATTAAAGGGCAACAAAATTACGTGATCTAAATTAACAGTCTTTCATCAATTGGATTGGCAAAAGTAGTAGGCTGACTTAAGATGTCATGGAATAGTCTATTCTAAGTGCTCAGGTTGCAGTCAAAAGCAAGTGAAAGCAAAAGACGGCAGCTTCAACAGTTATCAATGGAGAGATGCATATTGGAGCTCAAGAAAATATCCCCAATTCTGCCACTTCTTTTTATCTCACAGCAACCCTGTGAGGCAATTTAGGCTGATAAATTGTGAGTTTCATAGCTGAAGGGAGATTGGAACTGACACCTCCCAATTCTAACCCAACACTTCCAATGCAGACTCCCCTAAAACAGTTCTTTCCAGATGTGTTGACAAAACCTCCCATCATTCCCAGTGACTATGGCAGACGGGAATGGTGAGGAGCTGCAATCCAACAATCTAAAGGGAACCAGGTTAAGGAAGCCTGCTCCACCTTCTACTGTCACAATGAACCTTGTCATGATGGAGGTCTTTTATGGCAAGATGCAAGCTTAGGGGAGACCTTGATGGATTGTTGGGCTGATTCAAGAAAAGGCAAGCTAGTAATACAGTAAGTAAATAAGTGAACAGCAAGCGTCTGGGCCATTCTCCTTTCATGCTGAATGTTCATGCATTCCCAGAAGGAAAAAAGGCAACTGCCTGGCACAGTAGCTTTATACTTGAAGGAAGTAGAATGTTCAACCTGATCTTGACCTTAAATTCTTAACGTTAGCTCCAGAAAAACTTCTCCGTCTCTCTCTCTCTCTTGCTCCCTCTCGCTTCCTCATTCCTTCAGTGCCCCATCATGTCCCAGAGTGGCCTGTCCAGCTGTTGAAACCCAACCACAACTGAAGGAGTGTGAACATGCATAAGACACAAGTGTACTTATTTCTAAGAAGCCAAGAGGTGACAAAGTCCCCTTTGTTTCTGGCAATTATAATTCTTTCCTGCTTGGATAATTGCTTAGATGTTTTTCTTTGAAATTCTCTTCCTATTGACACTTCATGTATGTCTGAATGATCCATTAGTAAGTCACATAGTTTGTAAAAGGAAAATTTAGCCATTCAAAACACTGAGGGTGGATTCTTGGCTGCTAGACTATTTATTTTCAATCAATCTGTACTCTTTGTACTGTCCTAGTTCCTGTAATTCCTTTAGTGAGCACAAGTTTTGTTTGACTTTGCTTTAATTAAGATTTTCAGTATTTATGCTCTTTAATAAGCAAAAGAAAACACTATTTCTAGGATTGTCACAGCAGAGAGAGAGAGAGAGAGAGAGAGAGAGAGAGAGAGAGAGAGAGAGAGACAGCGCGCAAGCGAGTGAGAGAGCAAACAAGGAAGCATAGGCCAGATTACCTTTTTAAAGACTGGACGTTAAAACTAGAAACAGTTTTACTGACTTGCAGTCAAAAGTGAGTGCATGTAATTCACACAATAGAACATAAGTGTTCATAAACATTTAGTGGAGTCTGCAAATGAGTGTGAGGGCTCGGTTGTTATGAATGGGATGGATACAAATGAAGATAAGACAAGTTATTAAAGGGTTATTAAATAATCACAAGCTTTTGAACAATCACAACCCTAAACTGAAAATTTGTGGATATAACACACATCCATTGCTACAGAAAAAACACACGGACGTGAACAGGAGTAGTTCAAGTGTTGGATCCTGTGTTTGATCTTGTGCCAAGGCATTTATGTATACAGGAATTCCAAATGATATTAATTTGCATAACGATCCCAATGCAGCATTTTACATTTTTTGGAAAATGCCTTTTTATTCATTGTTATTTCATGTCTTGGTTTCTTCACAAGTTCAGTTTTTGCACCCTCATGCTATAAATTACAGAAGCAAAACTGTGTGATTCTATATGGTAGACATAAGTGTTTGCACAAAGTATCATTGGCAGACACTTACTGATGAAGAAAGGACATTTACCAGTGCAAATGTCCTCTAAGAAATGTGTGCCTGTGTGTTTTGTTCTCAGATAAACAATAGAAGTACTGGAAGCACAATCACAATTCAGGTATGCATTTATGCATATTATACATATACCACTTCACATAAAAAAGAACACAGTATGGGTCACAAGATAGAAAACATTAATTAATGTGATATTATTTTTTCCTATTTTATTGTGCATTGCCTTGAGCACTATAGTGGAAAGGTGATTGAGAAACTGAATAATTACTGGTGTAATACTATATAGACTCAGAAAGGAAAAGCCCAGAAATCTTAGCATGTCCCAGCCATTTTATCTGTCTAAATTTGCATAAGATTGCACTTCAGACTTAGAAAATTTTGCTGCCACAAACATCAGAACAGATTCTTATATCAGATAAATATCATAAAATAAACCATTCATGAATCAAAATCAACTGTTTTAAAAGAATAAATAAAAGTGTTAATAAAACTATTTTAAAGAATAAAACTAATCATTAAAATAAATAATTAAACCAATCATGGTTAGATGCCTTAATGCATATAGCCCTCGTCATATTTTTGAAGATTTATAGCAGGGGTGGGCAGTTTGTGGCCCTCTAGCTGTTTTGGCTCCTTCATGGATCACTGCCTTGTCGTGGCGAAGGGGCTTGCGTAGCTCAATGAAGCTATGAGCTATGCCATGCAGGGTCACCCAAGACGGACAGGTCATAGCAGAGGGCTCTGACAAAACGTGATCCACTGGAGAAGGAAATGGCAACCCACTCCAGTATCTTTGCCATGAAAACCCCATGGACAGTACCAAAAGGCAAAAGGATATGACTCCGGAAGATGAGCCCCTCAGGTCGGAAGGTGTCCAATATGCTACTGGGGAAGAGCAGAGGGCTAGTACTAGTAGCGCCAGAAAGAATGAAGCGACTGCGTCAAAGCCGAAAGGACACTCAGTTGCAGATATATCTGGTGGTGAAAGGAGAGTCCGATGCTGCAAAGATATATACTCCATAGGAACCTGGAATGTAAGATCCATGAATCAAGGCAAGCTGGATGTGGTCAAGCAAGAGATGACAAGACTGAACATCGACATCTTAGGAATCAGTGAACTAAAATGGACAGGAATGGGTGGATTTAATTCAGATGACCTTCAGGTATACTACTGTGGGCAAGAATCCCTCAGCAGAAATGGAGTAGCCTTCATAGTCAATAAAAGAGTAGGAAAAGCAGTACTGGGATACAATCTCCAAAATGACAGAATGATCTCAGTTCGAATCAGACAAACCATCCAACATCAAAATAGTCCAAGTCTGTGCCCCAACCACTGGTGCTGAAGAGGCTGAAGTTGACTGGTTCTATGAAGGCCTACAACACCTTCTAGAATTAACTCCAAAAAATGATGTCCTTATCATCATGGGGGATTGGAATGCTATAGTCCTAAAAGTGCGTATAGTCAAGGCTATGGTTTTCCCAGTTGCAATGTATGGCTGTGAAAGCTGGACCATAAGGAAGGCTGAGCGCAAAAGGATTGAGGCCTTTGAATTGTGGTACTGGAGGAGATTCCTGCGAGTCCCTTGGACTGCAAGGCGATCAAACTGGTCAGTCCTAGAGGAGATCAACCCTGACTGCTCTTTAGAAGGCCAGATCCTGAAGATGAAACTCAAATACTTTGGCCTCCTAATGAGAAGGAAGGACTCCCTGGAAAAGAGCCTAATGCTGGGAACAATTGATGGCAAAAGAAGAAGGGGATGGCAGAGAATGAGGTGGCTGGATGGAGTCACTGAAGCAGTTGGTGTGAGCTTGGGTGGACTCCGGGAGATGGTGGAAGACAGAAGGGTCTGGAGGAATGTTGTCCATGGGGTCGCGATGGGTCGGACCCAACTTCGCGACTAACAACAACAGCTGTTTTGGCCTACAGCTCTCATGATTCCTTTGCATTGGCTATGCTGGCTAGAACTGATGTGAGTTGTAGGCTTTAACATTTGGAGAACCACACATTTCTCATCCTTGGTCTATATGGTAGGAAAGCACAAGTCACTGGCTACACCTTCCATTGGCCGTGCTGGCTGGGGCAATGGGAACTGAATAGAACAACATGTACTAGAACTGAACTTAGTGAGCTGATCTCAGGTGGCAATTCCAAAAATTGGGAGCAGTAGCACTGGGTCAAGTCATTTTGCCCGTGGCAGCAGGACTCACTTCATTACACTGTTAAAAGCCTTGCTGTTGCTCACAGATATCAATGCCTGCCTTCATCTATGCCTCCCCATCATGGTGCTGTCTGAAGCCAATGGTTTAATTCTGCTACATGACAAGGCTGATTATGCAAATATGCCACCACCACCTAGCTGTATACAGGCTCAGCACAGACAAAATGGATTGCATGGATTTCCAGGCATTTTGGAAGGGATTGTCAGAATTCTATACAAATTTAATCATGTTATACTGCAACAAGAACAGCATCAACAACAAAATATAGAGCAGGGGATACACCAATCAAAATGTGCATTTGCTTCTATAAGATAAGGTATGAATATGCAGGTTTGGGGGAATTTGCACATTTTGGGAACCGGACATTTGCAAATGTAATGTTGGGGAATATTCAGATGATGGAAGGAAGCACAGGCAGAATGAGTTTAACAGAATCCATACATTCCATGTTGGGAAATGCTCCTGGATGCCTCATTTTCACTTGAGGCCCAAGTGGCCTCAGTAGCCAGGAGAACCTTCAATTAGCCACATCTGATGTACCAGATGTGACTTCATGTCGACAGAGATAGCTTTGCAAAAATTATCCAAGTCCTGGTAACCTCTCATTTCCATTACTGCAGTGTGTTATCCGTGAGGCCGAACCAGAAGACAGTTTGGAAACCTCAGCTAGCATAAAACAGAACTGCTTGGCCACTAACTAGGACTGGCTTATATGATCATGTGATGCCAATGTTTCATCAGCTGCCCAGGCTTTCAGTCCATTTCCTTGCTTGGGACCAGAGTATCAGTCTCTGCTCACATGCACCCCTGTTCAGACTCTTTTCCCAGCTTAGGAAGACCTACTCTAGATTCCCCCACTCCACCTTTGGAGGAAACTAGGAGGTAGGCATGAGAGAAGGTCTTCTCAACGGTAACATCCTGCTGATGGAATACCCTCTCTAAAGATGCTTATCTGATGCTACATTATAATGTTTTGGAGCAAGACAAAGACATTTTTCTCTCTCTAAGGCAATTTAGAGACCTAGCTATATTTGTAATTGTTTTGCATCATGTTTTCTCTTTTAATTGTTGGTACCTTGTCCAGAGAATGTTTGTAATTGGTCAGAATGATTGTAAGCATTACAACAACTATGCAAAGGAAGATCTTCCTTGGAAGTAATATATTACCACCAAATATTCACTCAGCCTACCCACACAGTCCTGACCGGACTGAGTAGATTGATATTCAAGCAACACAAACAATATTTCCTTTAGACAACCTAGCCATGGATGGAAAGAGAAGTGCTGCACCAGCCAAATATGGGAGACATTTGAGCCCAAAGAAAGGAAGGACTATGACACATCCTTATGCAAGCTGAGAGAAAGAGCCACCTTCTCTTTGCAGTGGGAATGCACTGCATTTGGGCACAGTGAATTAAGTACTGGCCCCTCACATACAACTAAGTCTTAAATTTCATTATTCTTTCCCTTGGGCAAATGGGAGGGGGAAGTACTTAAGGAATACCTCAATTCCCAGCCAGGGAATTGTATATAGTTCTGTTAATAAGAACTATAGTTATTTAAACTACTAGTGCCTCTGTAAAAGTTTCAAAAGACAACTTTGCATTACCTACATGACATATTTGGACCTGTTCCAAACTTGTTTGATTGTCATGGCTCCAAGCAATTAATCTCATAGTTTGGTAGCATGACTGGGTGTGTCTAATAAAGTTTTATTTTCCTCCAGCACCTTCAAAAGACTGGGAAGCATAGATAGAAAAATCATATGCTTTGAAAGGAGATAATGCAGGTAGCATAGACAACTGTACAGATTCAAACCTGCACACCAGTCGGCTGCTGAAATTGCTCCCCCTCCCCACGTCTATGAGAGTTAAGCATTTTAGCTACGTGGAAGATTGCAAGCATCATGTGTATATCAGAGAAAAGGAGACAAATCTAAGCTCCACTGAAATAAATATACCTTAAGTGCTTAATACAGTCTTTTAGTCTTAGTGGTTCAATCAGCATGTACTTGAACCTAAATCTCTCTGCAGTGCTCCAATGGATTTTACATTTGACCTTTGATTTCTATACAGCGGTGGGTTGTCAGTTGAACCAGTCTTTCATCTGAAATGTATCAAGTGTGCACACACATCATTTCATCTACCTACATAACTTCTCTGAAGAAAAGACAACTTGTATGCATTGAAAATATTCAACATCTTTCCATTAAAAAAAATCACAATGCTGTTCATTTCCTAGTGTACTTTAAAAATATACATGTTCCTACTACCATCAAGCAAATGCAATTTTTTTGCCTACTGGATCATAGTAAACATATTTTGTGTGCGCCTTATATGTGAATATACTCAGCCGTGGTCTTCTTCAGTTCAGGAAATGCAGATTAGGTATGTTCTCATGAAAATGCAAAGTGAATGAAATTCTTACCCTCAGCTACCCAGTAGAGTCTGGCCAAGTAAAAACTTGGTGGTAAAGCTTTCTAAATTTCTTAAAACTTGATTACCTTAACCTTAATTTGCGATATATGAAAAAAGTTGTTTCACTTTAGTCTTGACCAGAATTTACCAAGTGCATACCTTCCAGCAAAAATGTGGAACTAAACACAATGTGTAGTTGAAATTCATACAACTTAATGCCTGTAATACAATTCAAAGAACAACAAAAGCAACAACAAACTTCTGTTAAAAATGCATACTTCTGAAAATATATCTGAAAGTATATTAATGAATAAGAGAAAAGTCAACACATTTGAAAAATGGAAATCTGATATGGAAAATCTTGAGTAGCTCAAAATTTGCAGGATCATACATTGCAAACTTAATAGGGAACATACAGGGTGGGTTTTTCTGGGGAGGGAGCTCCAGAGCTTGAGCACTGCTAAAGCAAACGACCTGCCTTCTGTGGCAACCCATCATGCCTCAACTGCTGTGAGTACGCATGGCAAGATGGCCAACGTGATTGAGGAGGTTCATGTAAGGATATAGTTCTACACTTTCCCAGCAACATAAGCTTAGTCTTGTTAAAGGCATCCCCTGGGAAGCTGGCTGGTATTAAGACAGATTTCCTCCCCACACCGGTTAGTCTAGTATATTCACTCTGATTAGCAGAGGCAGGTTGAAGGATAATCTGTCCATGCCAACAGAATTTTTACGGGCATTCACATCCACAGATCATTATCCCTTAGTCCAGTACAGAAAATAAATCAAAGGTATCTCCTGCTACATGTGCTGAGTCAGAGATCATCCGGTGAAGAGTTAAATGGCAGCCATGAGTCATGAGCCATCCCAATCAAGGTATCCTTGGCTTGCATATTAATACAGTCTCATGGCCCCCAGCATCACACTTGAGGCCACTGCAGCTCAGGGAGTGAGACTGTTGGGAAGGTGGCCAGTCACTATTCCAACAGAATCTCTTGAGAATGCCAACACAGGTGCAGTCATTCAAAACTGAGAGACTGTTGGATTGGGTACCTGCTCAGGTATCAGGTTTCCATCACCCAGATGGTAGTGCATGGTGAACCTTGGTGGGCATCTCTGGGAAAGGTTAGATTCACCACTTTCATCCAAGCAGGTCTAAGTAACACAAACCAAGTCAGCATATTGTTCCAGAGTCAAGCTTGAAATACAATATCCTTTCCACTAACCAACCTGGCATTCACCATCAGCTCCCAGGCAAGTCCCAGCAGAACTGAGACTGGGATCAAGCTGGAAAGACAAAAAGGACAGATGTCTCAGTTATCTTCCCCAGGAATGTTAGATACAGATAAATACACAACAGAATCAAATGATTTGTGCAGTCATACTAAGGTGCATTTGCAAAGAAGGGCAAAATTACCATACATCTACATTAAAAAGTCCAGTTTGGTCAACGAGCAGATGATTGAACAAAAGATGCCCCAAATCTATGAAATCCAGACAGAATGCATCATCACAATCTGTATACCCACAATAGCCTCCCTCCATCATAACACCATCTGCCATACACTATACTTGCTGTAGCCTTGGGTTCTTTACCTCTGGGACACATAGCAGGCCTCCCCAAAACCCACAAGTTCTGGTAATCCCAGCCATACCTGAGTTCTTGGTAACACCATGTTTGCTCCAATCCATATCTATCACCTGCTACTAACAGCTTTGCAACTGTTCCTCCACTTTCTGGACACTCAACCAGCTTTTACCTTCACAGTTCCTCATACCTGTAATAGTACACCGCTGCTTCTTGACTATTCCAAAATTGTGTTGCTTACACAGTATTGCTATATATGCCCACAGAAAAACCACATTAGAAGAGCAAATGCAATATATAGGATGCAGGTTGCAATGATGCAACCATCTGTAGCAATGATGGCAAACCTTTTAGAGACCAAGTGCCCAAACTGCAACCCAAAACCCACTTATTTATCACAAAGTGCCAACACTGCAGTAAAACCTGAATACTGAGTTTTAGTTTAGAAAAAAACAACTCACAGCCAGTCCAAGTAAATATATATATATCCTTGGCAGCGCACTGGCCATGCAAAAGCTCGGATGAGTCACGGCTAATGAGTCATGATGTCATCGCCTGGCACCGCTACTCCTTTCCGAGCATGGCCCCTGGGTGCGCTGTTATTCGATGCTTGGCTGCTGGGGTGATGCTGAGGCGAATGGGCTCGCGTGCCAGCAGAGAGGGCTCTGTGTGCCTGCTGTGGCACGCGTGCCATAGGTTCGCCACCACTGTTCTATAGCAAAGGAGTAAAAAGGCAGTGCTTTTTTTCGTCTGAAATATCAGGCCAAACAATCACCCAGGTTCATAGAGTGGACTATGTTGGCCTGATTTGTGTGTATGTGCGTTACTTCTAAGGCATAGTTGCACATGCCCAAACTATAGGTAGAGGGGCAAAAAAAAAAAAAAAAAAAAAAAGATCTCACCTACCCTTTCAAAATATTTGCAGAAGAGGACTTTGAATCCTGTCTAACATGAACATCTTGCAATATTCCCAAATCCACTTTTACAATATTTCTATTTTACACTATAGTCATTATATATATAATGACTATTAATGTTTTGAATGAATTACTTCACATTTGTTATGACAATTGCCTTATACATTTCAAAAATCACTCCCTAGACTTCATTTAAACTGTGATGAGGTTTTCTAGAGTTATTTATACTTTGTCATCACAGCATCAATTCTGAAGTGTCATAAAATGATAAATGAAAACAGGCTTTTCAGTGCCATCAATTGTGACTTTTCACAAGTGATTAGCAAAAAGACAAATTTAAAGCTCTTGATATGGGACAGTCATAAAAATCTATATGTTGTATTTAGCAATATTAACATTTTAGAGGAGCTAACACATTCAGGGCTCATTACTGACTACTTGACTTTATTGTTAATAGGAACTATGAATTTTGCAGTATGTCAAGCTTCTCCAGTTGAGAAAATAATTATAGTTTTATAGAGCATCAAGATATTTTATTGACGGTGTGTGTGTCTGTGTGCATGTACTTGTGTGCGTGCATGCATGTGTGCATGTAGGAACCAAGTGTGGTTTAAAAACAAACAGAAATATTGTACATGATTTCTTTCTCTCTCTTTTAATTTCAGAAAGTGTAGTTAACATTCTCTGATAGGCATCCAAGCTGTACCTTCATATATTGATTCCAGGCCAGATATCTAAGATTTTGCAAGGGGCTATGTGGTATCCTACATCTCTACCTACAAAGGGGAGTAATTTTTAAAACATGCGTTATATGTGGTATTTATTTACAGTACGATCCTAGACCCTTCATCAGAACAGTGCAGACTCACCTCCCCTATGCAGGGCGTTTATTTGGCCCAGTCCATACTGCATCTCAGCCAGTCAGTCACTCTAAATTAGGCCTGCAACTCAGTTTGCTAGCAGCAAAAAGAGATCTTGGTTTTGGGGATGGGACTAGTCAATGTGGCTGTTTAGTTTTAGGAGAAGGTGGAGAAGCAGCAGAAGCAGGTGCAGTCCCTTTTCTCCAGCACTGGACATCTTCCTCCATGTTCCTAGCAATACCAAGGCCAATACGGTATAGAAAACACTGTCCTTCAGTGCCTTGTCATAGTTTCGAACCTGACTGGCCAGTTGCCGATTGGACCTTCTTTTTCCCTTTCCATATTTGCAGAGGGGGGCTCAGCAGGCTTCCATGTATGCCTGCATTTGAGCTACCTCCCCTCTGCTTGTTGGCCTTGGAAGGAGCAGGGAGCGGGGTGTGGCACCTTGCAATGTCTGTAAGGACTCTTCTCCATTCAGTGCGAGGCAACAAGGGGTGGGGATTTTTGCTATTCATGTCACCACTTTGTTCATTGTTCATTGATTCTTCATTTTAGGAAGAAGTCTGACATGTGATAGAGGTTCAGAAGATCATCAGAAGCCGTGGCAGGGCAACCTGACAGACAAGTGCTGTAATAAAATGTAGGTATCATCTCTAGAGAGAGGTGCATGTGAAGGTTTTGTTTTCTCTCCATTTTTCAGTCTTAAACAAAATGTAAAACTTTGAACTTTTAGAATTCTTCCAGGCTTTATTAGTTTCCACACACACACACACACACACACACACACACACACACACAGAGAGAGAGAGAGAGAGAGATTTATCAGCAGTTTTGTTCTACTTCTCCTAATAGATGCATTTTCCTCACTCTCTCTCTAAATACAGAGAGAGAGAGAGAGAGAGAGAGAGAGAGAGAGAGAGAGAGAGAGAGAGAGAGAGAAAACAGTATATATCTGTTTTTCCTATTATAATTTATATTTGGGCATTGTTCTCTCTCTCGTGCACACATACACACACACACACTCTGCATTTTCCAAAACTGGAGCCCTCATTTGTAAAATTTAGAAAAAATGAGTTTTGTTTCACATAGTGGTTGCCAAGTAGAAAACTAGGCAATTTCTCCCCCATCCCAAGACACCTTGCTGAGGAGGAAAGCTTATCCTGTTTTGGATGCTGAAGTTTAAACATGTCTGAATAATACAAGGCATTTGCCTGACTTAAAAAAAAATCAGACCATATTTCAAAAAAGAAAGAAAATACGTTTGGAAATGTATCAGCAAAAAATAACTTTTCTATAGGGAAAAGCAGATTATTACATAAACAGGAGAAATGGATGTGAGTAAACTCATGTAACAGCAACATGAACTGATCTGTTGAACTGATCTTAGGAGCTTTGTCACAAAATGACTGTGTTGAGTGTGTTAAAGAAAAGAAAACAAAAATTGAAGTTTACTTTTGTATTTGTGTGGTTCTAGTACACTGCACTTTTGAGAAACTAAAGCAATGCTACCAGACATAAGCTGCAAGAAAACCTTGTGAGATATGTGTTAAAAAGTAGTGTATCATTATGCATACTAGCTTGGTCTCCTTCCTCTGGTGCAGTTTTAGTCGCTCCCACACCACCTCACATCCACACCCATGTTTGCTGGATGCCTGCCTTCCTTACTTTACTTATATACATCAATATTAAAATAGTGGGTGTTCAGTGCTAAAATAAGATGGCATTATTGGCAACAATAGCAGTTGTTGCAAATTGAAACAAATAATTTGGAATTAAAAAATTCAGACATTCCAGGAGTCTTGCTTCTAAGCAATCTGGTCTTTTTGGCTAAAAACAAACATTTTGATGCCATAATAACATATTGCTCTTGGTAAAAAGAGCTCATTAAAAAGAATTAAAGAAATTACGGCTGGTGATTAAAATTATTCTACAAAAATAATCTAGCTATGTCAATAGTGAATCCTCCCTTGTCCAATGAGTGTGATTACAATAATTGTGTTCTACCCATTTTATACACACATGCACATCCTTTCAATTGCTTTCAATGGTGCATTAGTCAGATCTGTGGCAGGTTCGGCGACTTATCTGGGAGAAGGGAATGCTGCTGGTTTTGTAGAAGCTCAGCCTCTTCCGCATCCCTCTAATGCTCCCCAGCACAGCAACTCTTAACTCTCTCTGAAGCTGGAGAAGAACCGGTCACTGAAGGTTCTGCAGTGGTTGGGAGGTGGGCACAAGCTTGAATGGCCTGTACTGAGGGAAGCCCTTTATATGCATGCTTGGATGGGGAAATCCAACATACCCTGTGCCTTCTGGGATGTCTCACCAGGGACCAGAGAATGGAGTCCTAAAGGCATAGAGCAGCTTGCCCCAGGCAAGCCGGGACAATGCATGGGCAGAACTCTTTCACAGCTGGAGGGGGGATTCCATTTGCGAGCAGCCACTGTGCACATAGTCCTGGCTAATCCATTGCAAATGCCTACACTGCACATTTTATTTATTTATTTAAAGTTTTTTCATATGCCGTCCCATTACTAAAAGTCTCTGGACAGCTTACAAAAAAACAACAAAGCAAACCATTCCAAAAGCAACACACAACACACTGCAGCCAATAAATAAGGATAAAAACAAGGATAAAAGCAATTAACTGTTGGTTCTGGAAAATCAACAGTTGGTTCTGGTTCTGGAAAAGGTTATCTGGAAAACAGAAAGGTCTTTGCCTGATGCTGAAAAGACTAAAGTGAGCACCAGGCAAACCTCCCTGTGGAGTGTGTTCCACAGTGGCGGCGCCATCTTAGAAAATGGGTGGTGGCTAGGGATATCAGAAAGATTGTCAGTAGAGTTCACATTTCCAAGAATCTGACCTGCAGATCCCACAGCAAACTGGAATCCACAAATTCAACTGTGTTTGTTCTGGCCAACACCATTATGTCGATTGGCTGGAGATTCTAGCTAGGTGGAAAAGACCAGAAATGACTGTACCATGCAGTATCAATGAGAGAGTATCCCTGATGATGTCCAAACAGATAGACAATTTCTCTCCCTCCCAACCCCCATTGCATGCTAATTCAGGAGCAATGCGCAGTACAGTGCTCCGTCAAGTTTAGCCCTGGGTGCTCTAAACCATCAACGTGTTCCTCCTGAAAGTCCTTTACATTTATGAGAAGAAAACTCTTACAATTTTCTGGACACCCTAACGGTTAAGCATGATAAATTTCTAGGCTGATAGAAATGATCACTAACTGTAATGGTTAAAAAACTTCATATACTAGCCTTTTTAAAAAATTCCAGTACTACATAATGGTTCATGGTAGAAATAACTCAAAAAGATTACCTGTTTGAAAGGAACCCGGTAGCAGTATGGGGTTATACACTTTCCAGCTGCTAAGCAAAGAGAGCAGATATTACTCCCAGTGTTCCAGAAATTATTACTTGGGGGTCATACTCCACTGAGGTGGCAATGCTCCTTTTATGTCAAAAAACTGGATTAGATACTAGGGTTGATCTGCAAGTCTTCACTGGGGATGAAGAGAAGAAAAAGTCACCATGCACAAACATTTAAACATAACTGGGGTTGTCTGTCAGCTCTAACAGTAAACTTAAGCACTGCAGCTTCCCAACCAGTCAAGTCAATTTGGTGGGTTCCACAACTGTCAACTCTGATTGAACATGTTCCAGTCTTAGCATACCTGAAAGTCAGACCCAGGTGCTAGAATTCTTAAAAGGCAGTTGCCACCTGCAAGACTAAATGCAAATATATTCACAGACATTTCTTCACATGAAACTGAGAGCATTGGCTGAAATTGTTTCCTTTGTGCTTTTGGCAGTCCGAGTGAGCAATTTCTATTTAACAGGGGTTTTTTAACCCCCCACCCCAGATAATTAAACTGGCGTTTGCTTTGCTATTATACAGTGCCAGCAAAATCATACTAAGCTGTTTTGTAAAATGTGCATTTGAAATAAGAACATAAGAAAACCCTCTGGATTAGGCCAAGGTTCCAACTGATCCATGTTTATAGATCTGACCATAATTCCCATCATCCCTTACAGATGCTGGATGGGAATGGTGGGGAGGAGTCCAAAATTGGGAACCACCAATCTAGTCCATTGTGCTGTTTGCAGTTGTGCCAAGGTATCTCCAGGAGGCCAACAAAAGGGAATGTCAAGTCAAATGTATTTTAATAAATAGCAGCCAGCCATTATACCAAAAGGGAATGAGGGCAACAACATCCCAGGTTGTTCGTTTGGTATCCAGAGGTACACTGCTTCAGAATCTATGGGTTCTATCTAGTAACATACAAAGAACAATATCATTTCTTGAGTAATGATCCTTATGCAAGAGGAAGAAAAAGTATGTTATAAATGCAATATAACAACAACGATGATGTAGCCAATATCAGACAAGCATGCAGAAAAAGGATGCATAAGCAGACTTAGGAATACCCCAAGTTTTGCAGAAATGCTGCACAATGGAGGCTAGCTCTCCTCAAGGGGTGAGGACCCTCAAAACAGGGAAGTTAAGCATATTCATTGACCATTCAGAAAGCTGCCTGAGTGTTGCTGTGGAGGAACAGAAAACTTGACTGAAGGAGAGATGGAAACTGAATGACGCATCCTAGAAATGGACATGGTGCATGGGACACTGAACAGGAGCATGCCGCACTGCAACAATGGATGCTTCCAGACAAGGCTTCAGTCACATAATCATCCCTGCCTCATTCAAGAAGTTTTACAGGGACTCCAGACTGGCATTCATTCATTCGTTCGTTCATTCATTCATTCATTCATTCATTCATTCATTCATTCATTCACAAATGGCCTTTTAGACCAAATACGGTCCCAGCTTGACATACAGCTAAAATCTAAAACCAATTAAAAATGTAAATTGAAATCACAACTTTTTGAAACATGCAACCCTCTTCACCATCATGCCTTCCATCTTTTCCTTCCCCCTGCCCCCCACCCCCCAAAAGAGAGAGAGAGAGAGAGAGAGAGAGAGAGAGAAGAAAAATCAGGGTAACTGCACAGTGACTTGTGGTTGGTTAGCAATAGGAGCTTCTGTCTGGAAACACCCATTATGCTGAAGATGTTTCTTTTCCTAGGAAATAGGCCCTTGATAGATGTAACCTCCATTCTGCTGAACATCACACAGCAGGACACACAGGACTGCCAGCCCTGGAAATGGTTCTGTTTTGCATAATTTGGGAGCCTTGCATACAGTTTTGCCTGGAGCAGGAATGACACATTAGCACCTTATGTTTGTTGGAAGGAAAGGATGAAATCTTTATTCCAAGGTAATGGTGGAAGAACATGCGGTGTTCAGGTACTGGGAACTGCACTACATTCTTCCTCAAACCAATTTTCACTTTGTTGGCATTCCCAAATGCAAAGGTCTTCTTTTCTCCATTGTAAGAAATGCACATTTTCAGAAGTGTGGATGTTGCAAGTATTAACTTACGCAAGCACATTGAAAATTGTGAACGTTTCCCAAGAATTGTGTTGCTGCTCACATTCGTGACCAAGGTTGTGAATGGAACATGATCTCTTCATTTGCAAACAGTAGCGACTTTCTCATACGTCTTCACTCCTATGTTGTCGTATGTCTTTACTCCTATGTTGTCGCTTCGTTTCTTAGATGTTTCATACAACAAGAAACGGTAGGCAAAATGTAGGTTGCCTCTATTTGTAGATTGTTGGGTGAGTTGCAGAAGGTCGGAAATAATTTCAGACTTCACATTATTTAATTATAGCAGCAACAAAGCAACTGCTCCATCATAAATTATATTCCTGAAATATAGAAAGCTTCAGGCAATGAGTGGATTTTTGCATTGAAACCACTGAGATATTATGTTGAGCTTAAATTCCTGGGCTCAGAATACTTTAAATTTTTTATCAAGCTCCTCCATTGGACAGGCCAACTACATTCTGCAAAGTCATAGTCTGATCAACCCTGTACTGAAGAGCTCTTTCAATATATCTCACGTTTAAGGGTATGTGGTAGAAAGGGATCCTTTTTGCATGCTGAAGACAATAGATATTATAGAATCATGTTACAGATAAGGAAAGGAACTGGGAAAGATTTTAAGCCAATGCTCATTGAGGCAGCTATGTTCAGAGAGTGAGTACAGAAGAGTGCAGAGAAAGAGAGGGGGATGGACATAAATACTAAATATCCAAACTTAACTACACACAATGAGAATCACAGGCGGGTTTCCACAGAACTGGCATGAGGAGAGCTCATGGTTGGGCTCTCACTGCCAAGAACCTCCTGGAGTGGCTTCTCCTCTTTACCTTTGCAGTCTGCCTGTTCCCTGCCTCATGCTCTGGTGGTGAGAAAGAGGAGCAGGAGAAGGCCCTGCCTCCTTGCTCACTGGCTTTCTCCCTGTTAAGCATGCAAAAGGTAGCAGTGCTGAGGAGGAGGAGGAAGAGGAGCAACAGCAACAATGGTGGTGAGCATAAACCTTCATGGAGGGAGAAGGCCCATTCAGAGTGCCTTGCCCAAGAGCCCTTCCAACCCTGGAGCCTACACTGGTTTCTCAACCAGTGTCTGGAGGTTTTATCTAAAGCTGCAGGAAGAGAACATCATATTTTAGTGGCTGGTGCAGTGTTCCTGAAAAGGGTTCCTCACATGCTTTCTCCATGTTTGTGCCCATAGTGCTGGCTGAGACAAGGCGGAAAGCAAATCTATCACACTCAGATGGGTGTGTGACCAGTAAAACAGAGTGCCACTTGAATGGCTTACATTTCCAGGGGCTTTTTGGGTGGCATCGGGCTCAATCCAGTAATGAAGTAACCCAACTGCTGGCATATTCTGTGCCCCAGTCAAGCTGCATAAGGGATCATACTGGGAATAACAAGAATATTGGGCCCAGCAGGGCCAGGGCTGGATCAGAGTCATGACTGGCCATGCTGGGTTAGCAGCCTGTAGAAGGGCTCCTTCTCAGTTCCCAGTACTGAATCCACACTAGACATTTGTCCATAGGTAAAATGCAAAACGTTCAATACTGCAAGAACGTCTTTCTTACTACCTTTTTTAAAAAAGTGGAAATCATGCTGCAGACTTTCCTAGAAGCTAATACCGTATTTGACCACCCTCTGAAGGCATGCATGAGTCCTCCAGTGTTTTTTTCTCTAGCATGGATACATATGGGCAAGTGTCTGTTGTCATGTTTTCTGTGTCTACTGCTGCGTGGGAAGCACATGCTTCTATTACAGTTCCCTATTGTGGACAAGGTACCTTTTAATATGGAAGGGCAGATACACATAGTCAACATACACACACAGTCCTATGAGGAGGGATTGAGAGAACTGGGCATCTTCAGCCTTGAGAAGAGAAGACTGAGGGGGGCCTTGGTAACCCTCTATGAGTACCTCAAAGTCTTTGCAAAGAGGAAGGTCAGGATCTCTTCTTGCTGATTCCAGAGTGTAGGACATGGAATAATCAGTTCAAGTTGCGACAACCCAGATTCAGGCTGAACATCAGGAAAAGCTTCCTCACTGTCATAGCAGTACTTCAGTGGAACTAGCTGCCTAGAGAGGTGGTGGGGTCTCCCACACTGGAGACATTCAAAAGAACCTGGACAGCCATCTGAGTGGGATGGTGTAACGTGGTGTCCTGCAACAGCAGGGGGTTGGACCTGATGGCCTTCATGGCCCCTTCCAACTCTACCATTCTGTGATTCAATGATTCTAAGAAGATTTGGTCTAGAAGATCTGGCTGCCCAAACAGAACTAGCAGATGCCTCCATTCCAAACAGAATGGCTTTGTGTCAGCAGCACAACACCTTAACCTAACCTGCTTCACAGGACCATTGTGAAGATCAGAATCGGAAAATTTGTAGCTCCTGGAGCAAGAGCAGAACATACATGTAATAACATAAAAGCACGGCTGGATAAACTAGAAAATATAATTGTTTTATATGATGTCACCAACAGTTGAAAATAAGCAGGCAAAATGTCCATCTGTGCACTGCATGCTGCCTTACTGTTTACACACATTTATATCCATGTGCACTAGAAAAAAGAGGCATCCAGCACCCCACTGGACAATTATCTTCTGGAGACCCTGGAGATGGAAATGGAAGTCTGGCACCAACTCTCATAACTCGAGCATTTACACAAGCAAAATGGGGAAAAGAAACACCCTCTTGTTTCTTGCATGTCACTTGCCTATGCTTCCAGCATCTCTATGACAATCAATTCAGTGAAATGTTGTAACTCTATACATCTCCCTTCAGAAGTAAGTGTTATGGTGTTCAAAGAGGTTCACAACTTGGAAAATGTAGGTACACAGGATTGTGGTCTTATAGCACAAACCTTTGCAGCCCTGCTTAGAAAAGAGTCCTAGAATGTAATCCCACTGACCATCTGTTACTATGCAAAGTGTAATTTAATACATGTTTGTGTTGCTCAATATGGTTCATTTCTTCGTGTGTAAAGAAGCATTTATGTTGCTCTGGTATTTTAAGAAAGGTTTTATTCTTCTACTTTTTGTGAGTTACCCGAATAACACAGCATATTAGACAATGTATGCATCATAAAATAAATAATCAAGTAATGGAATAGATGTAAGAGGCATTTTGACATAGAATCATAGAATAGTAGAGTTGGAAGGGACCAAGAAAGTCATTGGGTTCAACGCCTTGAGTGCAGGGCTCCAAGTTAAAGCTCAGATGGCTGGGCAGGATATTCAGCAAACAGAATATTAATGTTTACAATAACTGAACTGCTTAGATATGAAGAGTTCCTTCCAATATGTACTATACAAAACTTCAGAAACATATTCCAGATAACCTAGCAATTCAAAGTGGGAGAGGTGCGATCTGTTTCTTTGGCACATACTTCTTCACCCAGAGTATAGCAGCACTATAATATTTCATTCACACTGGTTCCCCTACATCTTAATTGTGAGACCTGCTTTTATACATTTATCTTGAAATGCACTACCATCCCTGACCTGATAAAAGGACAATCTTGCATCCCAACATCCACAGGACAACAAGATTTAATATGAAAATACTTTCAAGCTGGAGTTCCTGAAATGTGTCTCATTGTCAAATGGTTAAGACATGGGGTGAAAATAAATAAATAAATTACAACAGGAAAGAAAAGCAATTTGGGCACAATCCTATACATGTTCAGACAGGAAGAAGTCTTACAACTCTGTACGCTAGGCTGGGGAATGCTGGGTATCGTAAGTCTTCTTTCTGTCTAAACATGCATGAGTTAGAACGCAGTGGCTTAAACAACAAGGACGACGTTAACAACATTCCAGTCTTTCTTCAGGTTTAAAGAAAATGGCACTGACACTGGAATCTGAAATCCAGCCTGCTCTGCAACAGGGAGCCCTGTCTAATTTTTTAGCCAAATTAGCCACTCTGTAAACTGTTGCAACTCAAGCTGTATATTGGCTTCACTATAATTACCCAGAATGGAAGGAAATATAAACTCTTTCCATACCTCTCTACAGCACAGAACCTCCTCAGTAGCAAAAGTTGTTTTATTTCAGATGGCACCGAACAATAATGTGAACAGCAGCTTCCTATAAAAAGAAGAGGGAGGAAAAACCCTGAGGGAAGCCTTTAGAGAAAATTTAAAGGCCCACTGAGAGTGCTTCCCTGCAACAGAAAGAAGCAGCTTGTTCCATAATTGGAGAGTGTAATGTCTTCCTACCAGACCTTATTAGTCTGCGCCTGCAACAAACGGCCCAGCACTGCTTATTTTAATCACTTCAGTCTTTGTAAGAAGCCTGCCATTATTATCCTTAAAATATGGGACGCTGTGTTTGTGTGATGTTAATTAAGTGACATGGCATTTTCTAGCTTTATGCGTCTGCCTGGTATCCCACGTCACGCTTTCCATTTTGGTGCTCGCTCTAAATCTATTAACCGAGCCCTGGTGGCTTATACATCTTCTTTGTTTAGTGGGTCATTTGAAGAACCCAGTGATTTTTATATAAATGCAAAGTGCTCAGTCACACGATTTGCATTCACATTTCAATCTGTTTCTTTAGGACTAATATAAGCAATGTTGTTTATGATCTGTATTTCTGGGAGTAATAACTCTTAATGTTTAGTTTTGGCTTCTGGAGGTGTGCTTCTGTTCTCCAATTCAGAGCAAATACTGGGCAGCCTGACTTATGTTAAAAGGCCATCCAACATCACAGGGGAAAAACATGCTCCTTTTATCCCTAATAAGAAAACACGCCTATGTAACAGCCTGCTCTGAACAAAAGCGAAGCGAAGCGAAGCAACTACTAACACACAAAAAAAGCAAAACAAAAAAAAAGAAGAAGAAGAAAAAAAAAGGTGAGGACCTTTTAAGAATAGCTCCTAAAATTATTTGAAAAGGAATTTCTGTCTATGTCACATTTTCCCCGTACATTATATACTAAAGTGGATAAAATTACTATCAGGATAGAATAGCATGTTTGAAGAAAATCTATAATAGTGAATATCAAGAAAAGCTGCAATATTGTGCTGTGCTGATGATGTCAGAGAACTCAAGGAGGCCCTTGATGGATCCATCAGCATCCATTCAAATGCATTTGGTACCCACAAATGAGAGAAATGGGTGATGGTCATTCCCTCCATGCAAAAGTATATTGCATTATACGTAAAGCTTTCCATATTACTATCCATATAATTAGCATGGACTATAGCCCATCTTTCCTTCTTTAAAGCCACCTAACTAAGGCAACCTTCCTGAATAGTGAGCTGAAGGGAGCACTAAGGGTCAGAGCTTCCTCCTGTTTGGGCTCAATGGAAATGCTGGTGCCAAGAGCAGCAATTAAGAGCAGCTCCCAGGGTGTTTCTCCATGTTCAGGGATGCAGGGCAGCTGGATGATGGGCTTTGGGTAGAACATAGAAATTCCCCCCCATTGGCAGACATTTCTGTGGGGGGGGGGTAGGAAGGGGGAAATTGAAGTGGAATCACTTCTTCTGAGGTCAGAGCTCTGGCTCTGATGTGAAAGGGTGAACTATGACCTGTCCTTTGTGTCTTGCCCCAGGGATCATGGAATTGGAGTTTAAATAGGCTCCAGACTTATCCAGTTCATATGGCACAATTGGCCCAATGGGGATGTCTGGATTGGACTGGCCATGCCTCCACCTCACCGCTCTCTCAGCTTACCGGGCTCCACACATCGTGTGGACCCAGCAAGGCTACTGGTCTGCACAGGTGAAGAAATGGCCATGGTGCCCTCCAGTGCCAGATGCAGTGTGCCCGTGTGCTCCATTTGCTGGAGAACTCGGGTAGGAGGTGCTGCTGCATTCCACTTCTGCTTGTGTGATCCCATGGGTGGCTGTTTAGCCACTCTGTAACCAAAATGCTGGACCAGGTCTTCCCTCGGCCTGATCCAGCAGCACTCTTCATATGTACTTACATCTACAAAGGCATGATATTGCATCAGATACAATTGTGGGAGTTAGTTCAGGCAAGGGATCTTCTAGCTCACTTAAAATGACAGACAGTGTGTTGTGTGGTTTCGACTCGAACGAGGGAGACCTGGGTTCTGGTCCCCACTCTGCCATGAAGCTCCCTTGATGACTCTGGGCTTGTCAGTTACGTTCGCCTTAATTTATCCCACATGGTTGTTGTAAGAATAAAATGAAGATGAGGATTATGGATGCTGCCTCTGTTGAAGAAAGGAAGGATAGAAACATTAATTCCTTGTCCATGGGATGGATAAGAGTAATGTTGTTATACTCTCCCCATTCCCCTGACCAGTGAAAAATCCCAGGGTCAGCATTTACGAGGATTTGGCTTCCTTTCAAAGAAGAGGACACTGACTTTCAGGGCTGGATTCAAATGTAATCATGTTTGGCGGGCATATTTATGGAAATTCATGGGGCAAGTTACTAAATTAAGTCTCACTGATTATGCAAGACTGAGTCTAGGAATAGCTCTGGCGTACCTATCAAGCAAAGCTCCTTTGCCATCAAGAGAGGACCCCAGAACTCTGATGAGCTTTCAGTCTACAGGAGACTCTGCTTCTCTGAGGCCATTCTCATGCAATTGCTCTGCCTCGTTTATGGAATTGTCCAGAGGGCCTGATGGGAAAGTTATTTGTAACTCTTGTACATATTCTTCTGTCTTTCCATAAAAAAATTGTTGCAAGGGGAGAGAGAAGAGTTGCACAATGTTGTTTCCTTGGTAGCACTAGAAATTCAGTGTCTCTTCCTCCCTTGAGCACTTGAGATCTGCCTTTGGTTAGGGACAAGTCTGGATCTAGGGGGCAATTGCCCCCCATAAGCAACTTTTTTTCATAGCAGTTGTAATACATTAAGAAATAAATAAATAGCCAGCTGCGGGAGTACATCCCCCCTTCAACACCCATGGATCCTAGCCAGGCTAGGAGTGAGCTGAGATGTATCACTTTCCCTTATGCTATTCTTACATTTCTAGGAAAACATTAACCACACAAGCTGAGTTGTGAGTCAGACAGCTTGCCATTATATGGGATGGTCGGGAATGGCTGCCTGGTATAATTATTGATACCACATTAAGAATTTGTTTGATCAGGACATCAGTGTTTATGTCCAGGACCAAGCTGTATAGTTTTTCAGAGAACTGGTCATACCTTTCCAGTCTTTTGCTTTGTATTTGTATATTTTGTGTGTACTTTCAAATGGTATTTTTCTATGCCACCGTGATTGGGAGACCCTGTTTATCCAGGGCTCTGATAAATAAGTAAATGCAAGGGTGAGATTTATTTTGCATGTATCTTAACAACTGAATAACAAATCATAAAGCATATGCAAAACAAAATCATTTGAAGAGGAATTCATTAACTGATTACTTTTTACTTCTCTGTAAAACAAACAAACAAACAAACAAACAAAACCCCAACCCATTATGAAAAGCATTCCATGTGCATTCTCTTCTCAACTTGAATCGTATCTTCTTCAGCTAGTTTGTTCAACCATCAGTTATATAATTCTGCAGCATATTTGAAATGGATAAACATATACTGACACCCCAGTAGGAGCACACATTTTTCAAATAGTTCAAAGGGGTCAAAAGCTCTCATAAATCAAAGGGAGGAAATCAAAATAAGAAAGTAGAAAAGTTGTAAAAAGTTTATAACACCTGGAACATTGCCAGAATTACCATTAAAATTGTAAATTTTGCCACTCAATAGATAGCAATGTAAAACATGGCATAAATCAATTCATAGGCTTATATACACCTAAGTAATAACATCCATTTAACATTACTCACAGTATTAAAGTTTTGTTTGTCTGTAGAAAAACTCTCTATGTGGTTTTGTGAAAAGAATTAGTACAGACAGATTAGGAATCTGATAAAACAACACCATCTCCATTTTGATATATTCTATTCTTTTGCTCTAGGAAATATTACAGGAAAACACTGAATTCTTTACAGTCCATATGTGGGCTGCAGGAAGAGGATAACCATACTTTCCTTTTACAGTATTTTCTTTAATGTTATCAGCATGGTTGGAAGAAATAAAATGCATAATATGCCAGCAACCTGAACATACTGACTAGGAATCCAGGTTTTTGTAAGGAGGGCAGATTAAAGTGACATTCCGTCATGGATGACAGGCCCAAAATTGAACCTACCCTTTTAAAAACAGTTTGTATTTGTAAATTTCCTTTGATCCTGAACAAGCCTATCATCCTGGCTTGGAACACAGATAAAATGCTAGCTGCACAGATGAGTGAACTATATCAGTAAACTGTACAAGAAACAGACTACAAGAAATATTCATAACAGTTGGAGATAGAGAAGTATTCCCAAGCTGCCCATCACTACTTTCAGATTTTGGTTTGTCCGAATTAACCAAGAAGTAGAAACTTCTTGCAAGCGGCCTCTTGAAATTAGAACTTTACAGAGCCAACCTCCAACTTTCAGTAGCCATAGACTTCTGCTCCTCCTCCTCCTGCTTCTGCTTCTCCCCTCCTCTCCCCCTCCTTTGTTAGATTCTTAATTAACAAACTTTTAGCATATTCAGGTGCCATTGCTAAGAGCAGTTAATCAGTATAAACATGTATATGAAGGGTGTGCACAGTACAGTTAGTCTGTACCATTGTTTCTTAGCACAACATTCTCATTTTCTCAACACAGTCTTTGGGATTCTTCACTGTTTTTTCTTCTCTGGTATGACTGTGCATCACCATAACTAGGATCATCATCATACAATGTAAGTAAAAGTGGACAGGTAAGTCCCACAGGTATTTTTCAGTTGTTCGGTGGACCTTCTTGCCATATCATGATTATATAACTCTTTCCCCTGCCCATTTTTTCCCACAGGAACAGACAGGAAACTGTTCAGCAAACCAAAGTCCAAAAATCTCTTGTGTGGGTAGTAGTAGTTGAGAAGTTCCTTGAACCTTGGGAAATGCATTTATTTTGTACTCTTTGAGAGTGAAAGAGAGATTGAGAGAGAGAGAGAGAACAATCCAACGTTCTGTGCAAATTAATTGCAGTGTGCACATACATCTAAGCATTGATGTCCACCTAGGTATTTATATTGATGAACTGCTCTGAGCAATGGCACTTAAATATGCTAAATGGTTGTTATCCATACCAGAAAGGCAAGTCATGTGTTCCCTTGGGGTTCTGCCAGAATTGATGACTTTAATCAAGTCAGTTCCATTGAGGCTGGAACAATTAATAAACCATTCAAGGGGCTTTAACCTTTTCTCTGCTCCCTCCAGTTACAGTTTCCTTGGAGTCAGGCCTACCTTGGGGTTACATCCAACCTTACATATTTCCTAGGCAGAAAGTCCTGATTTCTATTCAAAAGCAGATAAACGGCATGCATATGACTGCATATTCCTGGTAACAGCATGTACTCATACTTCTGTGTGCATATCAGAATCCAGAACAGTTGATATATCCCCCCTTCTTCGTTCCCTCTGCCCCCTTCACCCCTTACAACACTGTTATTGAAGACGTCCTGTATGAATGTGAGAGAGCACGTCCCAGTAAAATCTTCTTTGCCCACAAAAAAATACTGTTTCAGGTGCAATTACGAGATACAGACGAGATATTCAGGAATCCTAAGAGAGGACATTAATCTTAATACATACTGCTTTTTTATTCATGCATTTGCTAATGTAACACCATTTGGGTACCGAAGTGTCCTATTTCCTTTTGACCCTTTATCTCATTCCAGGCGTGAATACCAGCACACTATCTCCATTTGGACTGCCGGCTTTCTTACACTATCAGAGCGTTT
Source organism: Varanus komodoensis (assembly GCF_004798865.1). Lineage (NCBI taxonomy): Eukaryota > Metazoa > Chordata > Lepidosauria > Squamata > Varanidae > Varanus > Varanus komodoensis. The sequence continues at coordinate 37,671,416 of NW_025335568.1, forward strand.
GATGAAGCTGGCAATGGCAAGGAATTCTTTCTCATTTTCTTTCATGTTCTCAACAGGGCTTGAAGCTGTTGCTTTGGCTGTTTCATGTATTCCGACACATTCATTAATCACAGAGCAAGACACTTCCCTGTTTATGTTTCCACTTTACTCCAAAGAGCACCCAGAGAGAAATATCACAAGAATGCAGAATTGTGAGCAGAAAATAAGGAAGACAGAAGTGTCCACACTTAAGTGTTCAGACTCTGCCTCCTGGAGCTTATCCTGGACATTTTTATCCTTGAGCAAGAGAGTTAAAATAATAATCAGGAAGCTTAATAGGGCCTGATAATGTCAGCCCTGGTTTTTTAGCCGATAATGTGTATGTGAAATATGTACATTATGTTGAGCCAGGAATTTTCTCCAGAGGCAAGCAGCTCTGCCTGCAACACGATGCTCTCCCTATTTAGGCTCAAGGTGAATGGTGGTTCCAGTTCCCCATCAGTAATATCAACTCAGCAGTTTAGGGATGGGTGGAATTAGGGATGTATGGAAAATTTGTTTCAGTTATTTGAAGACCATAATCATAACTCCCCTTAATCTTCTCTTCTCTTCTCTTCTCTTCTCTTCTCTTCTCTTCTCTTCTCTTCTCTTCTAAGCATTCCCAACTCTTTCAGCCTTTTCTCATAAATCCCTTGCCATCCTGTGTATCCTTCTCAGGACATGTTCTCATTTCGTAACATCCATTTCAAAACTGGATGCAGTACTCCAATGCAACAAAGTCATTCAGAATAGAGAGGGTTTTTATGCTATTTGTTATTTAAAATATTTATATATCACCACTCATTAATAAATTCTAGGGCAGGGCACCACGTCTCAGTGATATCTATCATATCATACTTGCCATTCCATATTAAGATTTCAAGTTTAGCTGAGTACTTTTCCATATGCCCTGGGTATTGCATATGGGAACTGGCATTCTCAGTTTTCTTGTATTTGCCTAGAAATTTTTAGGCTCTATCTACACTTTTTCCTTTGTCCCACATGTTCTTGCCCCTAATACTTGGCCTTTGCCACTGTTCCCGCAGGACCTGGTTCATGAGACTCCTTGCTTGTCATTTGTCACTTGCCACAAACACTGCTTGCCTCCCCTCTCCCATTGGTTCACTTTTCTATACTTATAGAAAGCCTCGTAGCCTTGGAAATCCATTCATGGCATGCTCTGAGTGTAGAAGAGAAAAGTAGTGAGGCACTTCAATGAGATTCAGTAGTTTCTCCATTATATCTAGAGGCAAACCGGGTTAGACTAAAGGTCCATCTGGTCCAGCACTCCACACACATGGTGGTAAACCATCTGCCACAGAATATCTCTGGCAGGATGGCGCAAGATGTCTACCTGCCCAAGCGCCTCAGCAACTGGTGTATGCAATGCTGAGTTTGGAAAGAACTCACTGGAACCCATCCCTTGAGCATTCATGGACTTCCTTTCATGCTTGGCCCAGTCTTGCAAGAAGAGCCCAGCAAAGAGGAAATCTGTGGAATAAAGTCTTTTGTGCAACTGGCAACCATCTCCCGTGCCATATGACTAGCCATTTCTCAAGACAGGCAGCTTCACTGCTGCATGTGACATGAAAGAGAGATGCTGCTTGGGCTAAACTCACATACAAACTCCTTCTGTTTGCTCACTCCAGTTACTCACTCATAGACAGCCTTCTTACAAAGCACTCCCACTCTGTGGACAAGGGGCAATTATAACTCTCCAAAGTGACTCAAAGCATCAACAGTCCTAATAACATTCTCACAATATAATTGACACTGGATTTTGTGGCAGTAAGCGGAAGTTGTATTTGATCAGTAACTAGAGCAAAGAGGGGCTTAATAATAATATAGGTCCTGACTTACATAAGTGATCTATTTTCCTTTTGGCATTGTTTATGTGAAAGAAGAGGACTTTTAGGCACACATATTAATACAAGCTACAATGTTTGATTTAAGTGTCTGTATATCTTGCACTAAGTGCCAGAAATTTGCTGAATGTTGACATTTAATGGTAATCATTGAGACTTTAAGAGGCCTAGAGTGGTATGTAGGAAAATTCCAATAAATGTCAAAAACAAAACAAAACCTTAAGTGCCTTCAGTAAAGGTCTAAATATCACCCCAGTTTCTGTCATTTATTGATAAGAAACATTTACTATGCTGTGGTGTAAATATGAAAAACAAGTCTTAAGATACAAACATTTCTGACATTTCCCACTGGGCCCCTGAATTTTTTGCAATAATTAGTATTGGTGGTTTTGACATTTGCCACGTAAGCTTTATTTTGCATTCCTCTTCCTCTGTAGTGATACCCTTGGTTCCTATATACTTGGAAGAAACAGGCGGCCTTCAGCTGTAAGAGGCAAAGCTCACATTATGATTTTGATGGTGCAAATACTGCGCAAGTTTTCTCAATCGGGTGGCTACTTCACCCGTGGAACACTTGGACTACTTTTCCCAGAATTCTTGACGTTGGCCATGCTGGCTGGAGCTGAGAGGAGTTGAAGTCCACAGCACCTGGACAGCAGCAAGCTGGGGACGGCTGTTCCATGGAACATTTCCATTTTAGCACTAGTCATTTCTTGAGATGTGCAGCAGATTCATACAGAGACAGTTTGAAACATCTCACATTTGCATCCCTTTAAAACAACAAGGCAGTATAGAATGTCTGTGTGTGCACACGTGTGTGCATGGATGTATGTGCATTTATATTTTCAATTTATAAAGCTGAAAGATATATTCAAAATATGCACCAGAATTCTTATACTGTACTTTTACCATGAAATACATTTTGCAGACTGAAAACAGAAAACTTTGAGGGAACAGCTAACCTGATTTGTTTCCTTTCCCAAACCAACTCCTGAACATAAATAGCTATATAATAATTAAAACTGGATCAGTTCCCAAGAAGAAGAGCTGTGCCATTGCCTCCCTGTATACATGCATATAGTTGTTTGATATGCTAGAAAAGTCACGGAACCAAGAAAGACAGAGCAATTATTAAAGCATGCCTTTAGTGCAACGTGATGTGTTTCTGAGAATATTTAACAGAAATATTGTAATGTGTTAGTGGTAAATTTGAAGTGGCACACGCAGTGTGGGTTCAGAATGTTTATATAGTCTCTGATTGATTCTCATGGAGCTCAAACTAATTAGAAATAAGGTTTATGTGAGGTGAGCAGTGAAGCAGTAATATGGTGATACTGCAAATTCTATTCCCACCTCTGGCAAGGAAAAATTATTTGTACCTGCTCCACTCCAGAATAGTTGATAATTTCTGCTTATTTAACTAACTGGAATAAATCATTCAGGAAAGTTATTTGCCTTCACAAGATTGCAAAATTGTTGTTGCTTTTGTTTTGCATCTTGGAGAGGAATTGCAATTTCTCTCCTCTGTTCCAGTGCCAGCTGGGAAGCAACTTTATTTAAAGCCTGCAATTCAGGTCCTTATTTCGTGGTCCTGCTTGCCCATGAAGATGGCATGTTATTAGAATAGGAGGGCTTCAGCTCAGAGGCAAGTTGATGGTAACAATGACAGTATGTCATGATATTGGGCATTAAAGCTACGCATAGATCTAGAGGTTATCTGGCAAGACTTTTGAAATTTCTTCCTTCTACATCTACCACATGATGTACCAGTGATAGATACCCCATTCACACATGCCTATCTCTTGATGTTGTAGCAGCAAGTGATGAACGTTTATGTATGAACCCAGCTCAATCAAGAAGTGTTTCCTCTTACAAAGGATTGTGAACGATTTTAAATCACCTACACTTTTCTTTATCCTCCTACCTTAGATCAGGTTATTCAGTTGCTCTCTTTTTTCCTGCACTTGCCAAAGACTGATATGTCTCAGCCAAATGCAATTTTCACTGTCTTCTTTTTCTGATCCTCATCCTGGCTGACTTTGCCATTATCTTCCTGTCTCCTGAGAGTCACTACCTTTTAAAATTCCCTTTCCACTTTTAAAAATCTCTGCCTACCAGTGGCATTTTGACTATGATCACTTACCATTTTCTACCCCTATCATATTATCATGGTGCATTATTCTCTAGTATTTATTTCCCATAATCTATGGAACAGGATAAAAATCATGATTGTCTCTGGAATTTTACATGGAAGCATTCTAGTATTGTCTCAGGGGTTACATGCCATGAATATGATCACATTTGGATATGCCTGTCCAACTATGATGCAATCCCAATGAAAGCAATATTAGCATAAATACTGTTCCTACTCTTACAAGCAAAGAGGGAAGCAAAGGGAAAGGAAGGTCCTGCAAACTTTGCAGACTTTGCCAACAATTTCAGATTCAAAGGGAGAATATATACCCTCCTTTCCCCACTCCCAGTTAATGTGCCTGCATCTCTTTCCTGTTCCTATTTAAAAACAAAGAAAACAAAAAGACAAAACACAGCCTATTGCTTTCAGTATCTTGTTTTAGTCAAGGTACCTTTAGCTAATGATGGGTAAGAATTTTGTTTGGACCATGATTTTAAATGACCCATTTAATACATGTTTCTCTAACTAGTATACCAGTGGGAACATAGTAATCCTTTCTACTGTGCATTTCTCCAGATTTTGCAGTGCAGTTCTTGGCTCAGGAATTGTGTGCAAAAATGCATATGTTAGCAAACTTGTCTAAAATAATGTTCATATTAGCAAAAGCTGCACAGGAAAAAATGAATTTTCATGCTGTTTTAATAACATTGCAGAATAATAAGGTAATTGGATGGAACAGACTTAGGACTCAGTGCACACAGGATGGACAGGACAGAGACACGCCAGTTTGTCCTCCGATTCCTCCAGCATTTTCTTTCATTGCTGATATCAGGTTGGGGTTAAAATAGCTTCCTTGCCCTAGTCAGAGTCATTGCAGGGTCAGGACAGAGCTACATATGTCCCCCAATTCATTCCTCAACATTATTCTAAATCATGGCTGCATGGTTTGTGATCACCAAGCTGAGCAGTGCTCTCTGCCCCTGGAAGCAACTCGTTTTGCTTCCTTCCTAGTAGTCCAAGAGCAGTCCAGCCCAAGCTGGGTCCTATTATGGGCCCTGTCTGGGTTTGAAGAGCTCTGGATGTCTATGGCTGGTCTACGAGATCATGACAGAAGGGACTTCCGCACATAACATACCCTTGTACTTCCTTGGGCATCTAAAGGTTTTAAGCTTAAAAGCTGGTACAGGGATCTTTAAAATACTAAGGGATAGGGACATTCTGAATGGACACTACACTGACTGACATAGTTGCTAGCCCTTCGCTTCTGACGCATATGCTTGTGTTTTGTACTTTAGCCAAGCCGAACAGTGTATGATATATATCATACGAAGAAACAAAACAAAATTTAAAAAGCCCTCAGGATGTTGGATTTGCTGCATGTCAGAAACCAGAGAAAAAGCAGGCATTTCCCTAGTAAAGTACAGCCATTTGGGGTATGGTAGTTCTGTGTGAACTACTTTAAAGCTCCAGGTCACTTGAGATTTGCTTTGAGGTTTCTGATCAAACAAACCACAGAACTGAAGACTAAACTCTTCCTGAATAGCTTTGGTTTCTGCCTGATTATAGGTCAGTATTCTATGAAACCACGGCATTTCCATCCAAAACCATCTACTGCCTCAGTTCACTTGAAACAGCCCAGGTTCACTGGAAAGATATGTGAACCTTGACCAGTCGTCTGGCAAAGTGCTGCTGAATGGAACATTTATGAAACACTCTCTCAGGTCCTCCCGTCCTCTGTACTGGTACAGAATAGGCTTCGTCTGGGATTTAGTTTGATTAAGAAGTAGAGATGTACACAAGGCTAATAGGCTGGAGGGTTAAGAGAAGCAGAGGAAGTTGCATAAGTGTTCTTTCTTTGCCAGAAGGTTGGTCAAGGTTCACAAATCCCTTAGTCACCATCCCAGATGAAATGAAGCCTCGCAAGCACTTGTACGGTGCTGGCTCATAATTTCACCCAGCCACAGCCGCCTCCTCTCCTCTCTATGAACATTTCAGCTGTAAATTCTTCGGGAAAGGCATTTGTCTTTTGTCCTTTCTTGTCGCTATCTTGTAAATATGCCGGCACTTTAAATCTGAGATAGGCAACCCATTTCCCCCTGTCAAATGGGGCCACTTTTGCCAGTTGGAGGGGGTTACTGTGGTCGGCAGGACTGAAGCCAGTGGTGGCCACGGCAGAGTCAGAAGTGAGTGGATTGCCTCTTTCTCGCATCGTTTTCTGCTAGCCCCTTATATTCCCTCTGCTTTGCCCCCATCAGGCAGCCAGGGAAGGATCCATTTGCACTTGCCAAGGATCTGAATGGACAGGATGCCTTGGTGGCCGTGGGACCCTGGGCTGCCCACTCTTGTTTTAAAATGTAATTTGTTAAAAAGTGACTGGGGTGGCTGCCCAGAGGCAACTGGGAGTCTCACTTCCGTGCATCATGCAGTACTTTCTTCCACTGCTGCTTAGCATTGTAAAATCTCTCTCTCTCTCTCTCTCTCTCTCTCTCTCTCTCTCTCTCTCTCTCTCTCTCTCTCTCTCTTTGTTTTTCTGATGTCCCCCCCACCCCATTTCTGATTCAGTGTCTGGTTTTGATAAGAAAACAAAACTCCACACTAAAAATTTTGTGCACATTTTACCTAATATACACATTTTCCAAGCAACCTCCCTGATGTAATACATTCGGCATGTTATTCACCAATTCATTAATTTTTGAGTACATGGTAAAATGTCATTTCGTGCGCCTTCGCTGATCAAGTACTGCACTGCAAAATTCAGAGAAGTGCAGATGTGAAGGATAATGGGGTTTGGTTAGCATAATGGTCCTCCTCCACTCTTGCTCCTCACATTATTGGTTCAGCCTGCCTAGTCACATGGTTCCTGTACTGGATATTACTCTGAACATATATATATGCACATTAGTTTTTGCCATTACACTTACCCGTTTTCCTGGAAATAAGCACCATTGAACTCATTCCTGAGTAGACATATTTAGGCTCCCACTGTTAACAGGACACTATTGTTTGAAGCACGTCACAGATATTTTTCAAAAAGTTAAGGTAGGCCCATATTATTGCCTTCAGAATACAATTCGTATCTGGGCTTTTTATCCATCTTTGTATTTTAGACCTCAAAGAGCTCACAGATTATTTGATGAGAAAGACAAAAGGAGGAATGATGACTCAAATGTGTACAGTGTGGTATCCATGAAGCTCCTTGCTTTAACCTTGTCTGGCATTATGATAAGATAGTTTCATTATGAAAATGATGGTTTTACAGGACTAGGCAGATGATAGCTTCCACACCACCCTGGTACTCTTCATTAAAAGAAGAGCAGGGTGATTACTCCTGTACTCTGAAGAGTGTAAGACTGTCAGATGAAGTTACAGTATAAATGAATTGAATATGCCTTATTGTGCGCATGCACACACACACACACACACACACACACTGAACCAGATACTGTTTTGGGAGAAAATGTTGGCAAGCCTTTGCAGTACGCTTACATATCTCTGACTCATTTTATCTTGTCTTGACTTGCAGTAAAGGGAAGTGCCATATCTCATTTCATGCTAGATATCACACAAAGCATTATCAGTCCATCAGCTTTTGCATTTTGGAATTTGGCTATGGCAGCCAAGTTGAGGCACTTGGTGGTCACCAGGTGATTTCCTGTGGGCATGTGATCCAGCAAGGGCTTCAGTGGGGTACCTCTTATATGATGTTGCAATGTACCTTTGCATGCAGCTACCACAATCTGCATGATTGCAAAGCTCCACGCGACTCAGCAAAATTGAACTCATTCAGGAAGCGATGGCTAAAGAGAGTGGTCCAGCCATCTGGCAAACCTGCAGGCATATGCATATTTATTTATTTATTTATTTATTTATTTATAAAATTTGTATGCCGTCCAATTACTAATGTCTCTGGACAGCTAACAACATAAATAAATCGACAACCCACTCTGGCTGCAATTAATAAAATACCATAATAAAAGTTGATATTAAAACTTATTAAAATATTGATTTAATAAAAAGGTCTTAACCTGGCGCCGAAAAACATATAATGACAGCGCCAAACGGACCTCTCAGGGGAGCACATTCCATAGACGGGGCGCCACCACAGAGAAGGCCCTTCTCCAGGTACTCTGTCTCCTAACCTCTTTCAAAGAGGGTTCCCGGAGGAGGGCCTCTGCTGCCGATCTCAGGGGGCGGGAGGGCAAATAGGGAAAAAGGCGTTCCTTTAGGTATCCTGGTCCCAAGCCATTTAGGGCTTTATAGGTAATAACTAGCACCTTGAATTGAGCCTGGACTTCGATGGGAAGCCAATGGAGCTGATAGATGACTGGGGTTATATGAGAATAACGCCTATGATGGGGGTTTCTCTCTTTCTCTCTCTGTCATAGAATCCATAGTGTGAGTTGGCCCATAGACACTGGAGCCGTTATGGGCGACCAAATTTAGCAGCTACAAGTAGAGCTACATGAGAAAATAGCATAGCAATGTAGGAAGGGTCATGATAGATCAGACCAAGCATCCATCTAGTCCGAGATCCTGTTCATATATTGGCCATCCTATTGCTTGTGAGAAGCCCTCAAGTAGGATGTATGCAGTAAAACCCTCTCACCCATGTTCCCCAGCTACTAGTATATGTGAGCATTCTGCCCATAGCACTGCAGGTAGCACATATCCATCAGGGCTAGTAGCCATTAATAACCTTCTCCTCCCTGAATTTGGCTCATTGCCTCTTAGTGCCCTCCAGATTGCAGCTTATGGAAGTGAATTCATCATTTCACCATGTGCTTTTGAAAAAGTCCTTCCTTTATTTGTCCTGAATCTCCAAGCTATCAGTTTTATGAGATGGCTCCATTGCATCCCAGTATTATGAAAGAGCCCTCCCTATTTTCTATATATTAAAAGGCGTTCCTTTAGGTATCCTGGTCCCAAGCCATTTAAGACTTTATAGGTAATAACCAGCACCTTGAATTGAGCCCAGACTTCAATGGGAAGCCAGTGGAGCTGATAGAGGACTGGGGTTATATGAGAATAACACCCAGTCCCCGGCAGTATCCTGGCAGCTCCATTTTGAACCATCTGAAGTTTCCAGACTGTCTTCAAGGGCAGCCCCACGTAAAGCACATTACAGAAATCCAACTAGGAAGCAACCAATGCGTGTGTTACTGTTGAATCACCCACCAACAGAACCTCCATCTTATCTGGATTGATCTTCAGTTTATTGGCCTTCATCCAGCCCATTACCTCAGCCAGGCACCAGTTCAGTATAGCCACTGCCTCACCTGGGTTAGCTGAAAAAGAGAGGTAGAGTTGTGTCATCAGCATACTGATGACTCTGCAACCCAAACTTCCTGATGACCTCTCCCAGCGGTTTCATGTAGATATTAAATAGCAAGGGGGACAAAATGGAACCCTGCAGTACTCCATGGCATAACTGCCATGGCACAGAGCCAAAGTCCCCCAGCACTACCTTCTGGAATCGGCCGTCAAGGTAGGAGCGGAACCACTGCAAAGCAGTGCCTCCTACTCCCAATCTGCCTATCCAGGAGGATATCATGGTCGATGGTATCGAAAGCCGCTGAGAGGTCCAGGAGAATCAAGAGGGACACACTCCCCCTGTCTCTCGCCCTGTACAGATCATTGTACAGGGTGACCAAGGCAGATTCAGTACTGTACCCGGGTCTGAAGCCAGACTGAAATGGGTCCAGATAATCAGTTTCATCCAAGAGTACCTGGAGTTGTCCTGCCACCACCTGTTTCAACACCTTGCCCAAAAACAGGATGTTGGCCACCAGTCTATAATTATCGGCCATCTCATGATCCAGAGATACCTTCTTTAGGACAGGCCTGATTACTGCCTCCTTTAAAGGAGCGGGCACCTGGCTGTCCATTAGAGAGGCATGAATAACCTCCAGGATCCAGGAACCAATCCCGTGTTTGGCTTTGGTCAACAGCCACGAAGGGCAAGGGTTGAGGAAGCAGGTGGTAGAACGTACTTGTCCAAGCACCTTGTCCACATCATCAGGCTGCATTAACTGAAATTCATCCATTAATACCTGACCAGACAGAGTCATTGGTGTCTCCCTTAAGGAATCTGAATCAATTCTGGAGTCCAGCTCGTGATAAATCTGAGCGATTTTCTCCTTGAAGTGCTGGGCAAAGTCATCACAGCGGGCCATCGATGGTGGTACAGGATCTTTCTTAGGGTTGGGGTATATCAGCCCATATACCACTTGAAAGAGCTCCGCTGGATGGCAGTGTGAGGATGCAATGGAAGTGGAGAATTTCTTCTTCACCACCCTCTCCACCACAGCATAGGCTCGATAATAAGCACGTAAGCGTGTTCGGTCAGATCCATCCTGTGATTTCCTCCACCTATGCTCTAGTCGTCTCCCAACCTGCTTCATCGCCCGCAATTCAGATGTATACCCTGGAGATGGATGGGCTCTGCTTCGCAGGAGAAGACGCTTAGGGGCAATTGTGTCAATTGCCCTGGCCATTTCCCCATTCCACAGTTCAACCAGAACATCAACAGGAGCGCCAGCTGTATCAACTGGAAAATCCCCCAGAGCCCTCAGGCATCCATCCGGATCCATCCGGCTCCGAGGGTGGACCATCACAATAGGGTCCACACCCTTACAGAGGGAAAGGCCAGCTCCGAGCTGAAACCTCACAAGGAAGTGATCTGACCATGACAAGGGAGTCAGACACAAATTCCTCACCCTCAAATCACCCTCTTCCTGCCCCGTCAAGTAAACCAGGTCCAGCGTGTGTCCACGTTCATGGGTCAGGCCTATGACATGTTGAGACAGCCCCATGGCCGCCATGGAAGCCATGAAGTCCTGAGCTGCCCCGGTCAGAACAGTTTCGGCATGGAGATTGAAATCCCCCAGGACCAACATCCTGGGGGTCTTCAACACCAGGTCTGAGACGATATCCGTCAGCTCATGCAGGGAGTCTGATGGGCAGAAGGGTGCACGGTATACCAGCAGAATCCCCAATCTGTCTCAATCACCCCGTGCCAGGTATAAGCACTCTAGACCTGGTATCGAGGGAACAGGAAGCCCGGTGAGGGACATAGAAGCTCGGTGAATTAAAGCGACCCCCCCTCCCCTCCCCTCCGGATGTGGCTGGTGCCAAACTAGATACCCGGGCGGGCACAGTTGAGAGAGGGCTTCATCCCCCTCTCTCCCACCCAGGTCTCTGTAATGCAAGCCAGGTTGGCCCTCTCATCCACAATTAAGTCGTGGATGAGGGATGTTTTATTATGGACCGACCTGGCATTAAGCAGCAGCACCGTCAGGCCCGAGGGGCAGTTGATAAGCTTACCTGGAACCTTCCGGTTGGGGGAATAACCAGAAGGGGGAACAGGTATCAACCATCTATCCCTCCTTCTTCTATGCCAACATGTTGATCCCCCAATGCCATATCTCCCTTTGCCCAACACCACCCCAATGGTGGAGCCCACGCGCTGCCCAGGCAACCCCATAAAAGCAGCAGCCAGATGTGGAGTCACTAAAGCAAATACAATGAAATACAATTTAGAACTCTCCAGTCCACCCACTACAAAAAACACAAAGTTCCTGGCCCGGCCCAGCCCCACACAGCCCCGAATGGCCCCAAATGGCACCGCAGCTGGTGAGTTGAGCCCGCAGCCCCGCCCTGCGCCCCACCCCCAATCTGGCACAGCTGCCACCCACACCGGGGTGGGGAGGAGCAAGGGCGGGGCCCATGGGGAACTCATAGGCACAGGTGGAGGAGCCACAGGCCAGCAGCTTCCCCGGTCCTGCGGTGGCGGAGCAGTGGCGGCATCAACGGATGCGGTGGCATCTGAGGAGGCCAGTAAGTCCCCAGGCGGTGGCGATGGTGGGCCTGTAAGTATAGTGCACATAGGATGAACTGAGATTTCTGCTTAACATGATCAGGGCATCCCAGTTCCTGGGAAAACATGCTTCTGTTGCGGAGCCATATCTGAATCAGACAAATGTTTTGTTTGGCAGTTCAAGTTGGCCATTTTGGTAAATCATGTCTTCTCATTTTCTCATTCAGTAATATGCCATGGATAACCCTGGGTTATAACTCTGACTTCCTATTTTTATCTTTATGATTCAAAACTGAGAGGAAAGCGAATAAGAACCTTTCTGCAAATATACCGGGAAACAGATGTAGTCAGTAACTGAGTGCAGAGAAGGAATTATTATAAGAATCCATATTTGGAAATGCAAGCCTGCCAAACAGCAACAACTTCTGCACTCTGCACGGTGACAGAGACCTTGCCTACAGAGCATAAGAGTACCAGGAGTGGAGGACAGTGGCTAGGAATGTTTCAGTATTTTTAACATTGAAACCTGGGCAGTGTTTGGAGAATTATCTTTGTGCTCCATTTTCATGTGTGCAGGCTTATCATAGCTTGGGATGTTAATATTTCTTGTTTCTGTCACAAAATGAAAATTGGTAAAATGATTCTTTGGATAGTTGTTATTCCAGATTTATCAAGATGAAAAATGGAGGAAGGGGCTTGTTTTGTGGTTCTACAGTCAGGCTGGGATCCAGGTTTGGTCACACATGGTGTCCACTCACTGAAAACCGTGGAACTTAAGTTAGTCATGGTCCTATGGATTTATGTCTAAATGTAATCCAATCCAATATAGAGCAGTACCCGAGATGCATTATATAAATGAGATCTCAACTTTGCATGTAATTAATCTGCAATAATCATGCCTCTTCTATGTTGCGAGCACTTCCGGTCCCTTCCCCCTTTCCAGCAGATCTAAATAGGCGGCTTTCTGAATACTGTCATTAACTTGAGCTGAACAGGATGGTTGCACTGCAGCATGCTTTGTAAGAATGCTGTTCTCAAGTAGCATCGCTTAAAGTGACATTCCCTCCAGCTTGTGGGAGCAGCTCTTGCCCATATGAAAAGCTGATTCCAAGACCTGCTCCTCCCCACCTTTCCCGAAAGGCTTGACTGTACCCTCAGGGAGTTTTGTGGGCCATTACTTAATTGGGCTGCTCACTGGGTTAATGAATTCACACCTCTCTTACTCAGGCCTTCCCTCTTCTTCAGTGTCTCTCTCCAAACCTGGGACAGTTTGGTTCTCAGCAGCTGTTTGACAAATCCCACTCATTAACCCTGACATTTCTGTCCCACATTCCAACACCTCTCCTTCCCTGTCTAGTTCACATCTTAAGTCTGAGCTTTCTAACTGGAAATGTGTTTTGAGAAAAACAGGCCCCAACCTACATTCCATGCTCACAGGTTCTTTATTTCTTACCCTCTTTTTTTCAACTTTTAATCATCCAGCCTATAATATAATGACTTTCTGTCTGTGATTATTTACTCCTAAAGATATGTTCATGTTTTTATCTCTAATTTTATTTATTTATTTATTTATTTATTTAAAGCTTTTATATCCCATCCAACTACCAGTGCCTCGGGACAGTTTTACAATATGAACAGCAAAGGTGGTAAAATCATATATCAAAATCTAAGAAGCACCTTTTTTCAGCTGCGATAAATTTACCAACTGTAGCCCTACCTGGACAGGCAGAGCCTAGTCACAGTCACACATGCTCTGGCAACTTCTCAGCTTGACTACTGTAATGTGCTGTATGTGGGGCTGGCCTTGAAGACGTTCCAGAAGCTTCAACTGGTACAAAACAGGGTGGCATGACTACTAGTGTGAACCCATATTGCCCCAATACTGCATTACCTACGTTGGTTACCAATAGAGCTCTGGGCCCAATTTACAGTTCTTGGTTTAACAGATAAAGCTCTAAATTGCTTGGGACCAGGATACCTGAAGGACCACCTGCTCCCATATGCACCTGCCCTTCCCCTAAGATCCGATGTGGAGACCTTTCTGAAAGAGCCATCCTCCCTGGAGGTAAGGAGGCTGGCAAAGGGCGGAGGGGATGGGTGCACCTCGCCTAGCTTAGCCTAGGCTCCCGAGAGCAGCTCACTTGGCACCTTCGCTTCAATCTTTTTGGCACCAGGTGAAAACAACTTGATTCTCTAGAAATACATAAATATAATTTTAAAATATAAACATAATTAGTTTTTACATTGTTCTACTGTCTTAACTTATACTATTTTAACCTATTCACAGCTTAACTCTCAGCTGTATATTGTTACTGTACATTGTCATTGTATATTGTTATGTGTTTCTGTATATATTCTGTTTTATTATTGTTTGTTTGCTATGCTGCATTTTTATTCTGTTTCTATTGTTTCAACTGTTTTGCTGCAATTTGCTTAGAGAGTCCTATGGGACCAGTAATGCAGAATAGAAGTTTAATAAACAAACAAACAAACAAACAGTATCTCTTGCATATAGAATTCTAGCTTGCTTGCTTGAGTCCAAAGTATTTTCTGAAATGTACAATATTCTGGAACCACTCATGTTTTCACATTCAGCAGACAAGATGTATTTGCCAGAGTTAATAGCAATCATATTATATTTTCCCCTCCCACTCTCACATTCCCATTATGTTTATAAATACATTTTTTACTTATTTGTACACATTATAGGTGACATTTTCATTAAATCAACTTTTCTGGGTGCAGCCACGAAGACGGTCATTGCTGCCCTCTCTGTGAGTCTTTCACTGAGCTTTCCCAGACCCCACGCACCAGTCCTCCGTCATTCAGTGGCCCCTGCCCTTGGGCCTTCCCTTGTCAGGCTGCCAGGCGGTTCTTGGCTTCACTCACGGACAGGAGTAGTTTCCTCGTGAAATTTTAGATGGCCTGGTAATGCGTCGCTCCACTCCTCACTGCATGAGGTAAGCCCAGCCCTGAGAACTGTATGGATAACTCAGCTTGACTGTCTTTCAAAACAGTGTAAGCAGCAGGAGGGTGACTTTTGATGGCGCACAAAAGCAGCAGCAAAACTGTACAAAGAATGCTACCAATGCTTTTTGAGGGGGTCATTTTTATTTTTACTTTGAATGATGTAGCCTTTTAAAATTGAACAAGAAAGGGGGGAAGTTTCTGCCCTTTACGGATACCGTAAGGTTCCCGCCCCCTTTCAAAGAAAGAAACAGAACAAAAATGAGTTCTGATATTATTTACCTGGAAGACAGTTATCCTCTGTCAGGTCGATAATTTCATTTCAAGAGTGAAATTAATCCATTTGTTTCCTCTTAAGGGTCTGAATCAAGCTGAACCTTTGAAATGCAAAGCAACTTTGGGGGAAATTGTCATGCAGTTACATTTTCATTATGCAGAAATAATTTTTAAACGACCAGAGTCCACAAGATTATGCTCTTTCACTTCAAGCAAAAACTTTTTTCATGCTTAAGGCCTCTTTTTCCACCACACTGAATGGAGAAGCTTTTGCAGGTGGGCAGATTCTATGTGTGTGCATTGGAGTCCCTGAATTTGGTAGGTGGTGGGGGTGGTGGTGGTGGTGGGATTTATTTCATTTCTATACTGCCTGTAGGCAAAGCTCTCTGGGTGGTTTACAGCAAAGTATAAAATCAATGAAATATAATAGATTAAAAATGTTAACAAGAATTAAAATTAATTTAAAAGAGCGTAACGCATTAAAAAAGACACTAGAGACACAGCCAAGAATAAAAGAAAGGTACCTGGCTAATCGTATCAGGCCCGTGAATGACCAGGGAGGTTTTTAAAGGCCTCTGCAAAGAGAGCTGTGTCAACATGGCACTGAAAAGATGGCAAATTTGGCACCGGGTGGACCACAGCAAGGATGGGGGACAAGCACAGAAAAGCCCCCCCACCGCAGTTGCCACCCTCTGAGCCTCTAAAGGGGTTTGCAACTGGAGGAAGGTCCCAGAGGTTGAGCATAACTTCCTCAGGAGGTTTGAACTTGGGGCCAGTTTCTCCCTCCTGCAAGAGTGTGGACCATATTAAAATGGTCTGCCCCCAGAGTTTTATGCATCTGGATAGATTCCTGAGGGCTCTAGGAGATTTTCCAGTTGATAGGGCTGGTGCTCCTGTCAATGCCCTGGTTGATTTGTGGAATGGGGAAATGACCAGGGCAATTGATATGATCGCTCCTAAGCATCCTCTCCCATCGTGCAGATCCCACTGGCGCCATGGTATACACCTGAGTTGCGGGCGATGAAGCAAGCTGGGCGGCAACTGGATCATAGGCAGAGGAAATTCCATGTTAAATCTCACCAAGCACATCTTAGCTGTCTATTTGGGTTGAGGTTAATTCCAGGCTGGACAACCTATTTTAGGACAACCTATGATCCCATGCATTTCGAGGGCCCTGGAACTAGATTGGGCAAACAAACCAAGTGTTAAAAACAGCACACTGAGTGCTATTTTTGTGAATGTTGTCTGAATATGTAAGAATTAAATCAGGTGGTTGGGGATGGAGTTAAGCAGCAGCACAAGAGAAGGTCAGGCAGATGTGGGAGCTTGGGCAAGACTAGGGGCCCAGAACGGGATCTGATGTGCTGCAAAGTAAGAGCTGACAGCAAGAATGCCCTGGTGCTGGTGCACCACCAAGCGCGTTGATGAAGTGCATGTATAAGGATTATGCATAGGTGATAGGGTTTGGGATGCATTTAAGAAAGGGGTTAGGGCTGGATAAACCGGGATCCCTGTGCATGTCTAGTGGGCTAGAATGGTCTAAATTTGGACAGTCAAAGCAAGCAGTAAAACAAACAAACAAACAAACAAACCCTGAGTTTTCCCCTTCTGTATAGTGACTTAATTCATGGTGAGTATCTTTGTACGTTAATAAATTAGGGTTAGGGTTTGAGTGAGCTTTAGGGTGAGGGCAAGCATGATGTTTGGGAAAAGCCAGAGCAAACAGCCTCCAAGAACACCACAAGATCTGCCCTCTTGCATGTTTTCTGAAAGCAGAGCGATTAGAACTGGGTAGGTTTGTTCAGGTGTAGCTACAGGCTATGGTTGGAAAACCTTTGTGCCTCTGCCTGTTGAAGAGTATAAATTAAGCATCAGCGCTGCTTAGGGCTGAGAAGCATAGGGGCCTGGGCATGAGTAGGGGTCTGGTACTTGTTCTGATATAGTAGAATGTAAGTGATACCAGAAATGGTTGACTCGATTGTTACTCTAGTGCAGTGATGGCGAACCTTTTAGAGACCAAGTGCCCAAACTGCAGCCCAAAACCCACTTATTTATTGGAAAGTGCCAACACTGCAATAAAACCTGAATACTGAGGTTTTACTTTAGGAAAAACAACTCATACATTAACATCTTTTGTCTTAAAAAAACACACACAATAACAGACCTTTTAATGATACAAACAGCTTTTTATTGAAAGGTAAAAGTGCTTTTGCACTTTATTGAAATTGTGCTTTTGCACAATTAATTTGATCTTCGCTGTTGTATGCATGCCGATAATTTGTCAAACCTTGGCTCAAATATGGCAGGGGGATAGCACAACATTAAAAGAATCTCAGTCTCTTAATTAGAACACCCCTTTGCTAAATCTTAGATATTAAATTTCAATTTTTCATAAGAAAACTCAAAGCAAAAAATCTTGTGTTAATAAAAACAAATGTATTAAAACTCACAGCCAGTCCAAGCAAATATATATATACATCCATGGCAGCGCACTGGCCGGCCATGCAAAAGCTCGGACGTGTTGCAGCTAATGAGTCGCAGCTCATGACATCATTGCCTGGCACCGCTACTCCTTTCCGAGCAAGCGCATGGCCCCTATGTGCACTGTTATCCGGTGCTCAGCTGCTGGGGCGATGCTGGGGCGACTTGGCTCGTGTGCTGACAAAGAGGGCTCCTTGTGCCTGCTGCGGCACCCGTGCCATAGGCTCACCACCACTGCTCTAGTGTATAATGACCAAGAACTGTATAAGACTGGGGGAACAAAGCAAATGGGAAACACAAGCACCTTGAGCTGGGGTCTCAAACTCAACTTACCTGGGGGCCGCTGGAAGTAGAGTCTGGGTGAGACTGGGCTGCATCAAGCGGTGGTGGTGGCTGCTCATCCCGCGTCGCTCCTGGAGGCCGGCCCGGGCGCCGCTGGTGCTTTGAAGGCCTCAGGGCCTCTCCCCCGTGCCCTGCCCATCCCAGCAATTGGCCCGCGGGTCACGAGTTTGAGACCCCTGACCTTGAGTGTTGACCTTCCTCATCCTGACTAAATCTATGCCAAGAATCCTTTGATGTTAGTGTTATAATTAAGCTCCAACTTAGGGTTGGAGCTTTTGCAAACACATAGTGACTTAAAAAATGTACCAGTGCTTGTGTGGTCATTACCCCCATGGTCTCTGGGGGTAATGGGAGTGTTAGTCTAAGAGGGCACCAGGTTGCCAAACTGTGATTTTGATGTGCAAAAGTGTCTGGATTCCACTTTACTTTATACTGCATTGGTATATTAGAGCAGGGATTTTAGCAATATGGTGCCCTGGTTGGCATGCTGAGATTTTTATACCTAGGAAAAAATGTACTGGCCATTGCAGCATAACGTGGGTCCCAGTGCAGCTGTCCTTTGAGTCACTGCTTCAAACAAAATAATATTCGAAAACACAAGAGACTGCATGCAGCATCAAAATTTATACCAGAGTGTAATCAATAAATTAACATTGTCAACAAATTAAATAAGTTTAGTTAATCATCTGCCTTTAAACCAATTAATTAGTCTATTGTATTTAAATACATGTGCATATTCCAAAAACCACAGTAGAGATCATTTGCAATTTGCTGAACAAATAATGTCGCTAGAGGTTAGAAGGAAAACGACACTTTAATATTCTGTTACAGTGATATACTAGTCCAAAATTAGGAACAGAAAAATAAATATGGGTCCTAAGCTTGTAATCATATGAATATAAATGTTACCCAGATTTTGACAAAACACTACACATCCTCCTCTAACCCTGTGAGGTAAGACATGATGCAAGACACTTTTGATCTATACCCAGGTATATTTGCCAAGTTAGATTTATGGATTTTCTATATGAGGAGAATAGCAGCTCCTTTTCAGAGCTTTCTGTAGCATCCTTAACATCCCATTAATTCCACCTGCGTTGGCAAAAACAACCCCTAGACTAGGCAAAACAATGCGCAACAAGGAAGAAAGGCCATGAAAAGCCTTGATAAAGCAAACACATGATCACATCATGATTGCTGTATTCTAGTGTTTTACCATATTGATGTATGCTATCAATAACAAATGCAAATGAATTCAAGGAAGTGAAGTATGCTCCAGTTTCAGCCTTGGTTTTAGAAATGATCTTAGTTGAAGAAATATTCAGAAGAAGCTATGCAGAGCACCTTGAATAAGATAAATTCTATCAATGACTTAAACTGCTCTCCTCCAGTTATTCAGCAAAAGCGTTGCAGAACCATCTTAACCTTTTCCTCAGCAAGCTCTGATGCTTGGGTCTCAGAGACATCCAAAACCCTGCTGGCTTCTTAATGGCAGGAACAAGAAAGTCATTTGGACATAAGCCTTTTTGTTATCTTTTAGAGGCATTGGATGAAAAACTTTGGATTCATCCAAGCATGTTAAGTATATTTTTCTTGCTTTTTTATCTGCTATTTTTAATTGTTGGTTTGTTTAAGGGGTAGTATTTAACTTAGATCTTTGTCTTTAGTTTTTTTCAACATAGTCTTTGTATAAATTGTTATGAAGGGTGGTATTAGGGAATGCATGAGCATTTCACTTTTGCTTACAAAATGCGTGAGCACATTCTGTTAGATACCCTGAATGTAACCACATTTCTGCTGAAAATATTTGTAATTTCCAAACATATGCTCATATTGCTCTTGTCCCAATTTCTAGTTCAATTTGTGCAAATTTCCTAATATTGGCACATTTCCTCAGTAGACCTAATCAGCCTCCATTAGTCCATGGATGACATTTGCACAAATTTGGGGAGATTTAGGAAAATTCCAGCTGATGCCAGACCTTTCCTCACTCTTCTCATCAGGGTCTCTTGTATCTCTGTGTGGCCTTTTTGGGGAGCTGGATGGGGTTCTGGAACTGCCATGAAAGCAATTGATCCAGCATCTGTTTGAGTCCAGAGGGATCGAGAAAGAGAACAAAGAAACATGAGAGAAGTAGAACAAGGGAGAGAGTCTCAGAGTGGCAGGGTATGTTTGTGTTGAAAAGGAACCCCCTTGTGCTAATTTGGTGTTAAAACCTGATCTGAGGGAAAACTCAAAAGGAAAACATTGCAATGCTTGCACCTGTGTTTTCATCCCCTTCAGATTTCAGTCCTTGTGAATGTCCCGAGTGTGCTATTTTTATAGTTAATTCAAGAAGTTTCCAATCCTACAGTGGTCTATGATTATAAAATTTGGTCTATTTCTCTCCTCACCCTGCACTAGTCAGACGAGTCCACAATGAACCATTTTATGACCTGTGACTAGTGAGTCTGCTCATATAATGATAATGGCTCACAAGTTATGCTGTGATTAGTAGTACTATTATATTTGAAAGAACTGCAGTAAAAATACTCAATTAGCTGGAAAAAGGGCCCTTCTATGTTTCATGTTTTCTGAAAAACAAATTTTCTCTGGTGAAACCACTACAAATAAAATCACTAGATATGACAAACTCTTGGGCAGTGGAGACTGTTTCACACTGCCTTTGTTTAAACCCCCTCATAATTCATCCAAAGAAATGCCCTTCTCGGTAATTAGTTACCTTTAATGTCTTCATTTTCATTTAAATGCTCAGTGATCAGGATAATTAGAATTAATTTGGCATTGTCATGTTATGTTAATGAAGCTTCTGCCACTTATCTCTAGCATCCTGCAGGCACAAAGCTCTCTGAGAATGAGAGAACTCTTTCACTTTATCTGTCCATTTATACTCTTTGGTTAAAAAGTAATAACAGTAAGAACTGGCAATATTCCAGTTGAAATGTGTGCTATTCTGATGAAGAATTGGAATGCTGCTCTAGCTCATTCAGTGCATATATTCTTCACAGTGTCTATGAGAAATGATTTGCATGCTCACTCATCTCTGTGTGTGAGTGTGCATGTGTGCGTGAGAAAGAGAGAATGCACACATGCGTGTTCTCATATGTGCATGTGCACTCTCACGCACAGAGCCATATTTTATCTATGAGCCACAGGACCAAAGGCAGAATGAGGCATCTTTAGGGATGCTTCATTCAGGGATGATCCCCTTGCTGCCACCGCCCCCCAAAAGTAAGAAATATACATTTTAGAAAAGGATGGGAAAAGTGGTAGCAGAAGGAATTCCACTAGCGAGCTAGTGGGGTGCAGTGGTTCTGGGGTGGAACTGTGACTTGGGAAACCTGGGCTCTAGTTCGTGCTGAACTATGTCACTCAAAGGGTGACTTTGGGCCAGTCACTGAATCTCAGCCTAGCAAACCTTGTAGGAGTGTAGTGAGGTTAAAATGGAGAAGAGCAGGAGGATTATGCAAGGTGTTTTGAGTTTCCTGCAGGACAAAAAAAGGCAGGATAAAAAATATAATGAATGAAAAAATGCATTGCGACTATCCCTTTCCAATGGCATATCTGGGCTAGACTAATGGGGGTGATAATATCCTAGCTATGCACCCAGTTAGGGATGTGGGAAGAATTGATTCAGTTCACATTTTAACCTAAACATACCTAATTCTGCACCTTTGAACTACTTTGCAAATAGAAACTCAACTCCTCTTCAAAAATAGTACTCTTCAAATTGTGCAGTGCAGTTCTCCCATTAAAAATCCTGCAAAAATGTATTAAATGTGTAGGCAAAAATATAGACACAAATGCATGTCTTAGGAGCTATGTGAACACAAGTGCTAATGAATTTTCATAAGAACCTTTAAAAAAAGACCTCAGATTTCAGGATAAACTGAACTCTGGAAAAATAATTCTCAATGTTTGCTACACATTGAACTGAAGACTGAAAAAATGAGAAATTGAGAGAAACTGAAGCTAATGGCTTCATCCGTCCCTACATACCCTGCCCTAGAAGCTGTGTCACGCCATCCTGCTACATCCTGCAGGGCATTCAGTGTGAAAGGGAATGGCAGTCGCCATGCTTGTTAGCTCCTTGGAGTAGCATTTCCTTAGCACTAAGTTTCAAAATAGTAGTAAGAGTGGATTAAAAGCGCCCAGAACATCTTTGATCTGTAAATTTGATCTGTAAGTCGTTCTGAATATTATACAAGCTATCCATGACAGCATGATTGGCACAGTAGCTAAAGCCAGGTTAGATGAAACATATGGTAAATCCACAGTTGGGTAAAGAATTGGTTTGAGAGAGTGACACCTTCTCGTAGTAAGGAGAGGTAATGAATAGAGTACTACATTGCTCAGTCCTGGCCCTGGTATTCTTTGACATTTTTTATTAATAACTTGGAGGAAAAGGTGCAGGGAATGCTGATTAAATTTGCAGATGACACAAAATTGGGTGGATCTGCTAATATCCAGGAAGACAGAGACAGAATTCAAAGTGATTTTGAAAGGCTGGAATAGCACCCTGAAAACAACAGAATGAAATACGCAATTTGCACCCTTGGATAAAAAACCAACTTCATCATTGCAAAAAGGGTAATACTGCAGGTGAGAAGGATCTTGAAATTGTTGTAGCTTGCAAGCTGAATCTGAGTCAACAATGTGACATGGCTGCAAAAAGGGCAAATGCACTTTTGGGTTGTGTTAATATTCTATTTATATGTTTTTACTGTCCAATAGCTGAACGTATCTTAATAGAAATACCAGTTCCCCTTGCTCAACTCTGTTTATTTCACTGTTTTGTCTACTGAGTTCAGTTCTGGACACCACCATTTAAGAAAGATGCAGACAATTTGGAAAAGTTTAAGTGAAGGGTGACAAGGATGATTGGAAAAAAGCCCTGTAAGAACAGACTGGAAGACCCAGTCATCTTTGATCTTGAGAATAGAAGACTGACCAGAGATATTAATAGTCACTCTACAACACAGAGGAAGGCCAGAATCACTTCTTGATCATCCCAGGGTTCCAGAAACAGAATAATGCTTTCAAGTTACAGGAAACCAGATACAGCTTGAACATCAGGAAAAAACTTCTGGGCTGTTAGAGCAATATGGCTAAGGAACCCATTACCTATGGAGGTCATGGGCTCTCCATACTGGGGACATTCAAGATGCAGCCAGACAGCCATCCGAGATGGATGGTTTAACTTGATATTCTGTACTTGAGCAAGGGTTGGGATTGAAGGTCTTAATGGCCCTTCTAGCACTGCTATTCTAGAGTCTATGAGTCTAAGTTAAAGCACCCTCAACTTGATGTTCCTGAATTTATCTCCCCCCTTCTTTCTGCAAGCTTCGTTGCAGAGGAAGGAGTGATGAAGATGGGAAGGGGACTTTTGCTTACCTTTGCCAACCCCCTACCACAAAGATCTGCACATCTATGGGAGTAACCAACATTACTTCCACTGCCAGCAAGCCATCACTTTCTGAACAGTGTTTGGCCCTTGGAAAGATGGAAGAGGAAGAAAGAGGGATGATGAATGCATGCAGGCAAAGGGACTGTGAGCAGGGGACATAGCCTGAGTTTGCTTGCAAGAAATTGAGCAGAAGTGCTTCTGTAGGGAAGCAGCTCTGTTTCAGTTTTCTTCCTTTTACCATGCCATTTTTCAATGTCCAAGCAGGTCACCAAGTGGTTATAGATCAGTAATGTATAGGCATTTTGGAGGAATCTGCAAAAATTTCAGATGAATTTAAATATTTAAGAATTCCACCCGTGGATTCTGCAGCAGATTAGCTTTTCCTAGATTTATAGATGCTGCAGAATTGCAGATACCAACATCATCATTCAATATTGTATGCATTTGCCACAGGAAAATAATGAAAGAAAAAAGGAATCACCAGAATGAAAATGTACATAGCTAAAGCAGAGGTCTATGCATTTAGGGGAATTGCATATTTTAGGGGAGTTGCACATTTTGAAGAGTGTGAAAATCCAAATCTATCAAAGGCTGTTTGATGGAATGAAAGGTGCCTGACAAGCCATGAAATGTAGATCGAATGGATTTACAATGACTAGTGCTAGAACACATGCTTGATGTGTTCTAGCCCATGTCCCTGTTAACAAGGCCCATGTCCCTGTTAAGATACTCTTCAGGGATGGAAAAGACAATTGCTCAAGTTACCACTACCCAAGAGCTAATGCCAGCTGGAGAAGGCAATACTGAGCTAGGTGCATTGATCTGACTACATATAAGTCCATTAGCCAATTTGGGGAGTCAAATGACTTGACTTGCTTGGTAGTTTTGACCTACTACATGTATGCTGGACCCTTGCCTATCATGGCCTATTGTCAGATCTAAAGAAGGGATTCACACATGGATCCAGGAGGCTGTAAGTGCTTCCTTGGAAGGAAGTGGAAGGAAGCTGTAAGTGCTTCCTTCCTGGATCACAGCCTCTAAAGGAGGCTGTGATCAAGCCACTCTAATGCAAGTCTAACTTGGGCCCCGAGGAAGCAATTATAGGCCTGCTGACAACATTCCCTTCCAGGGCAAGGTCCCTGAGTGGGTGATGGCCAAGCATCTCCAAGCACTCTCCAAGAAATGGGCTATCTAGGCCAGTGGTGGTGAACCTATGGCACAGGTGACACAGAGGGCACGCAGAGCCCTCTCTGTCGGCACGCGAGCCCAGTCGCTCCAGCATCGCCCCACCAGCCGAGCATTGGATAACAGTGCACATAGGGGCCGTGCATATGCTCAGAAGGGAGGGGCGGCGCCAGGCAATGATGTCACAAGCCTCGACTCATTAGCCACGACTCTTCCAAACTTTCGCATGGCCTGTCAGTGCACTGCCAAGGATATATATATCCTTATATATAAATGCTTGGAATGGCTGTGAGTTGTTTCTTCTAAATTAAAGCCTCAGTTTTCAGGTTTTATTGTAGCGTTGGAACTCATGATAAATAAGTGGGTTTTGGGTTGCAGTTTGGGCACTCAGTCTCTAAAAGGTTCGCCATCACTGGGATAGGGTGAGAAAAACAAGGTATCCTGGCATGCTTTTGATGGTTGGAATGCATATAGAATGGGCAGAAATTGCTTCAGCAGGGGAAGCAATTACCACAATCTTTTCTTGGATTACTGGCTTCCCCCTATTATTATATTCAACCTCTTGCCTTGCATTTCTAGGTAGGGCTGGAGCAGGCTCCTGCCGAAAACTGCAGAGAGCCACTGCCAATCCGTGTTGACAATACTGGGCTAGATGGACAATGGTCCAACTCAGTATGACACAAGTTCCTATGGTCCCTCACTGTGTTTATAATTACTGTACTGTCTCTCTAAGGTGCTTAAGCGGCCCTGGGCTGTGTTTACATGAAACTTGGAGGCTATTCCTCTGAAACGTGTTCAACAAATTTTTAGTGTTCTATTCTGAGGCCTTGACTTTCTGGCATTCCATCTGGATTCACATTCTTCATACTGTGTACCCAGGTTGTCTGCAAGTGGGGACAGTAAACCTGGTTTCCACATAGGTGGCACAATTCTCAGTGAAGTCATAAAATTTCACTAGCCTGTTGTTCTTACTAGCTCTGTTGAGGCTCCTTAGTAATTGTGGTTGCAATGAACAGTAGTTAATTTCTAATTACACTGACATGGAAGATTCACCTCATCACTTAATGCAGTTGCAGATGGGGCAAGTGGAAGATATTTGTTCAAAGAGGAGAGGAATAACTTTCTCCTCACTCAGGGACACACTTCTTGTTTGTAACATTGGAATCAGGTCATAATTTCACTGTAACATTTAAAATGCAAATATATTGAATTCAGTAATTATTGTGTTTTTGAAAACTAGCTTTTATCCTTCCATGGTATCCTCAAAATATGCCCATTGCAGTTTCAATTTAAAAGTATGAATCTGAAACTTCTAACAAATCTGCCAATTTTTAAACCCAGATTTGAAATCGTGAAAACATTGATCTTAGTACTCAATACAACCTTTTGCAAGTTGAAATTTATCAAAAAAGGAAAAAAAAACATGCTGAAAGTATATGATCCATTGTGACTCCAAAACAGAAACATTATTCAGTGTTAATAGAAATCTTTCAGCCTTTCTCCTGGAGAGCTATTTGAATTCTTCAATAATTATATATTAACATCAAATGGCCATTGTGCCTGTTATTTTTTCCTATCTTTTTTTAAACTGCAAGATGGAAGTCATCTTTCACCGCAGTAGAAACAAAGTCAATCAAACTCAACTGTAGCCTACTTAGGAGGTCTTGCCTTAACCAGGAAAGCAAACACTGGATATTTTTAAAAGCAAGTCTCTTGGGACATGCTAGCTTTAGTCAATAGTGTCAAGAAAGACGTTTCCTTCCATGGGGGACATTTCTTTTCAGTTGCCAAAAATTACACAAGCTATGTTCAGATTTATTTGTGTGTGTGTGTGTGTCTCAAAATTAATAGGTACCATGGCTCATAATAGGAGCAGCCATGCTTGACACTTGGTAAGAAAATATCTCCATCTTCTCCTTGTTCCTACTGCTTTTATGGCACAGCAAATTTCAGAAATATCCACTAATGGCTTCAGCACAGAGTCACTCTAAGTAGTTTCCAGTTTCAGTTATTGACTAAGAACTAGCAATTCTAGCAGAGTAGCTTTTTGGAATGTACCAAAACTCCATGCCAGAGTTTTGTTGTTTCAGGCTGCCCAACCAACTTCTACTTTAGCACCATTCTGCCCCTTCTTCATGAAGCTGGTGGTGCTATCTCAGCCATGTGGGCCTTCCCATCCAATCAGATCAGCCACAATAATGTCACTATACTGAGCAGCCAATCAGTTCTGGTGGAGCAGTGATACTGAGGGCAAGCAAGAGCAATGCAAATGAAAAAGTGAATGTTTTTACTGATTGTTGGGAGAAAATGGCACAAAATGGGAGTGCCTTTCAATACTTCTAAAATATCCACAGAGATTAGGATGCAATTGGGCTAAATGCTATGCAATGCAAGCTAAGTTTCAGACCAAGAACTGAATTCTACCACTTGCTCTTAACTAAAGGAACTATATGGAACGTGTGGCATTTGAAGGTGGTACTCTCCACACGGAGGAAGAAAGAGCAGCACTGTCAAAGAGTTTGAAATGCAATGGAATGGCAAGTTGCAGAAAGCAGCAGGCCAAGGTCACTCCTTTAGCCCCCCACCCCCTTGTAGCGAACTCTAAGAGCAACTTCACAGATGATGTTTTCTCCACTCATGTGTGACTCCCTGCTCCACTTTCAGTTCCTTCTTTCCCATGGACCTAACGCAGTGATTCCTGCAAACATAAATAAATGCACGAAGTGATATCTAGTTCTGATTGTGTGCCAATACACTCTGCGATAACCAATTTTCGGCTTTAACGAAAGGCCCCAGCATTTTTCACACATCTGCTCACTTCTGCTTCCATGATATCACTGATTTTGGTTTGACAGGGAAGGGTTTAAGTATCAAGAGAATGTGATGATTATTGTGCATAAATAAAAATGAAAGTATTTATTTCACACCACACAGTGTGGTGTGAAAACTCTAAACTATCTCAAGACTACAGAACTCACAAGAAAACAGAATGCTCATTAATGCCAACCTAGTCAGAACTGTGCTCTCCATGTCCAGGATGAATGGCCAGAGGATTTCTTAGAAGCATGGAGGACAAGCCTGGCACCCACACCGGATGTTCTTATACAAAGGCTGGGGTACCTGCAAAGTTTGCCGGGGCTGATAGAGTCTCTTCCCTGGGGTTCCTTGAGCCTTGGTTATTTTCCTTTCCTTTCCCAGTGCCCAGAAAAATGTAGGGATTTTAACTTTAACAGAGCCAAAGCTCCGTTGGGAGCAAGCAATGGTGGTACACAGCTGTTTCCTGAGCACTCCCATGCTGAAGCTATCGGCTCACCTCCCTCAGGTCCTATGGCACTTTTATTTTTCTTCCTCAGCACTCCACTGACAGAATCATTTTTGTAGTGGGTTCAGACTAATGCAGGTAGTCATGTTGCTCCGTGGCCAGCTGCTGCCACTTTTTCCTTCTTCACCTGCCCAGAGTGACACTGCCTGGGCTATTCCAGGTGAGTCTCACTGGCAGAAGCAGCAGCAGTCAGCAGGTGAGAAGTACCACTGCCTGACCTACTCTGGCCTTCCCATCTTGCTGTGGCCATCAATGCCCATTCAGAGTAGCACAGTGCTTTCCTCACTTGCTGGCCTCATGACTGCTTCTCCCCTATCCGCCTATCTCGAATGACACATGAGGAGTGCAGTCTGAAATGAAGCCAAATAGCCCTGCTGTCTGCACTGCTTGGGGTTCCCTAATTCCTCCCTTATTCCTCCCTAATTCCTCTTTCCTAGAAGTCATTGGAAGACCAGGAAAAAAGAACAATCCAGAGCAGCACAGATGGCAGGGATGCTCTGCTTCTGGCCATTCATAATCCAACTGTGTCTAGTAAGCCTTCTAAGAAGGATGGGCACATGCTTAGAAACTCCTCAGACCAAGAGCTGGTCTTGATGGGAGACATTGGAGTTGTTTACAGCATGATTTGGATTAGTTGGTGGCGTGATATTTTTCCATGGTGATAATCTGACCTGTTCTTGCTGTTAACTGATCACAATATTATATTTCATTCTGGTTCACTCCAAAGCACCCAGGCATGTATTATTTGGGTCCCACTGTGAAATTGTTCCTCTTCTTGTTCTTAAAAGGATGAGATGCAGCATGGGCCCCTGTGACATGGGTTGGCTGCACCCACTGAGAAAAGACGGTAATGCACAACTTTATTCTTCCATGTCATCATATTTATTTGTTACTATTTATTATCAGCTGTTTTCCTTTTTCTAAAAATGCATACAGGCAATGTATAATAATTTAAAACATTTTCAGAGAATTAAAACAACATAATAAAACAAGAGCATTAAAACAGTAAAAAACCCTACCTAATCTAAAAAGCTAACTTAAAAATATGTCTTCATGTCCTTTCATAGAGCTAAGAAAGTGGTGTGAACCAATTGAAGTTCTTAAGGAGTACATTGTACAGTTTGGAAGCAACTTGGGGAGAAAGCCCTTTTATGCATGTCCAACGAAGTAACATCTCCAGGTAACTGTGTCCCCATGGGGGCTGCTCTTTCAGATCTTAATAGCGGAGCAGCTTGATAATTAGACGGGTGATCCTAGATAGCCTGCTCCTAAACAGTCTAGGACTTTACACATTCAAAGACTACAATCACATCCCCAAAGCCCATGTCTGTTAGTGCTTTTTTTTTAAAGAACAAACACGTAATGATCCTAAAACCGTGTCCCAGTTTGAATCCTGGCTGCCACATTTTGCACCAACTGAAGCATCCGTTCCTCTCTTCAAGGCCAACCCACTAAAAGGTAGCCAGACCTTAGATTTTGGGATAGCATTAAAAGGCACCAAATTACCAGTAATGGAGTTTAGTATTATGTTGATCCCCTGGAAGTAGAAGGGCAGGTCAGTGTGACACTGACATTTGATTTCCTGATGGAAGCAATGAAATGTACTTAGGCCATTTCCAGTTGTGTTTTTGCTAATGGTGTCTTAATCAGGAACTGGTGATAACAAAGCTTAGGCTTTTCATCAGAAAGGAACAGAAACTGTTACAGAGAAAATGAAACTTAAAGAGTCAACTATGATAAAGAAATCAGAGTACTCTGAATTGCAGCCACAACCTTAATCTCAGATGAGCTGTGAATTTATTTGGGTTGTGATTCTTCCTGTCTCATGTCCACTTTCACGAGGGCGCGTCATCTGTCACCTCTCATCTGTTAAGGATATGATTCTATGCATGCTGGGACAAAACACCTCCCAGTATGCCCCAGCCATCCTGAGAGGCTGTGGGATGCTGGGAGTTTTGGGACTTTGTTCTACCTAAACACTCATAGGACTGTATCCTTAATGTCTTTAATAGTCTTATGTGAAAGCTTTTGTCTCAAGCTCTTGGACCTTCTGCATTGTGTGAGCTCTTTGTCCCTTTCTCAGCAGTGGGTTAAAAATAAACCCTCCTTGTTAATGATGTCCTCTGTTGTGTGCTTCTTTCTTGGGGAGATGAGTCTGTCTGTCTGTCTGTCTTTCTCATTTACTAGATGACCTTGGGTAACCTAACTAGCTTGTGAAGCTGTGGTTAGAATGATACTCAATAAATCTGCCTCCCATCAACGTGGATTCCCCAGCTATGAAGCCTTACTAGCTAGGGAGGATGGGAATTGGATGGTAACAAGTTGAGACAACTGGGATAGACATTCCAATGAGGTTTGCAAAAAAAATTAAAACGCATTTTCCTACCTATTTAAAAATTTCCTCCCCTAAAACGTAGCTCAACAAAGCCTCCTGGGTAATTAAGTTGATACTATGAAGCTGTAGTAAAAGCAATTAATAATCATATGCTTCCTTACTCATTGTTATTTATACAGAAGTTGTTTAGCTGTAGCTTACCTTAAAAATCTAGAATTTCTTATGGGGAATAGGCTCCATCTGCATTTAAAAATTGACATAAACGTGTGTGAGAGAAACATATATGACAGCCACGTATAACAAAAACATGCATGACAAGCTTTCCTGTCTTTCGGTATGGCTGCCGTTCTGTTGGCCGAAAGATGTGCTGCAGGCATCGCTCTTGTGTACCACCCAGAACCACCACCCAGAACCAGAGCAGCAGCAGCAGCGATCCTGCTTAGCACAGGCATTCTGCATGGAAAAGGAATGTCAAGAACATCGCTTAAGAGCAACACTGAGTATAGGAAGCAGTCTATAGGTTGCTTAAATGGCAATGCACACTAGGAGGTGGGGTCTATTCCAATCTATAAATAATCCCTTTCATCATATTTTCAGCCATGTTATGATAAATAGGATTACTATAACAGTAGTCATTGAATGTGCAAGGTCTCCAGCTCCCCCATCCAAAGCTATTGGCAGAAAGCCAGAGAGAAATAATAAACTACTTTGTACTGTCCAGTGCTAAAAAATAAAAAAAAAATTAAATGAATGTACTGAAGTATTAAATCAAATTAATGAGGCTGCTATAAATCTGATTCCTTTATGGTCCAATGCCCTTCCTCATGTTTTGAAACTCAATAATACAGATGTTGTATTTTTATCCCTTCCAAATTCTGTTCAGTGATCTCAGCTTTTGAAAGGATAGTGAGAAGAGGGAAGCCTTTGATCAATGTAGCATTCAGAGTTAAGATCCTCTTTATAGGAACCAATTCGACAGATGCATTTTTAGCTAGTACATAATCTCCTTCTCCTTGTCCTTCTCATCACAGAAACCCACAAGGATTTATAGTATCCTTCACAACTAGAATGCTCAGCACATGTTCATACAAACACAAATGAACAAATGAGTGAAGAGGTAAAGTGATGTTATTGCTTTACCTCTGCAAGAGGCCACCTCTTTATACTGCACAGGCTTTGGGCAGTATCTAAATGGGCTGCTGAGCTTACAGCTGAGGGAGCACCAGTGTAAGCAGTCTAGTGCAATACCGATAGCATGAGTGGGGGCACCATGTTCCTCCAGGACTTCCAGCATGCCAGTTTACAGTAGCAGCTTCACATGAGAAGTTGCTTTGCCTAAGGCTTATTGTGCAACAGCAGCAGGCCAGAGATTGGGACCAGCTCTTTCAGAATCCTTCATTTTGGTATCGGCCGACTTCCTCGCTTGTTCGACCTGGTCTTGCAAACTCAGCCAAGCCAAGAGGAAGCAAATGCTTGTGGATCCCCTGTGGGAATTTGCCACCCCCAACGGGATTCTTCACTCATCTCTACCAAACACTCAATACAGAGAAGGCAGGAAGCACAGATTAGCTCTTGACTGGTGTCTGGCTGGCTTTGTGATGATGTCATATCATCACAATGGCATGACAAATTATCTGCATGCCTTGGCTTCTTCTGCACCTCCTCATTGTCCCCTGACCCAAATTCTTAGCATGAGAAAAGGTAGAGAAGGTCTTTTAGCTGAAAATTGTAGAAGATTAGGATGAATTTCATGGTGGGAAATTGGCGTGGTTGGTCCACATGCTTGATGAAGTGATCCACTTGCTGTTCTAGATGATAAGTGTCAGTGCAAAAGTTTTGTGGATACCATGGTTATAGCATGGTGTACAGACACATAAATGACATATTATTAATATTTATACTGTGGAAATGTTGCTTTCTTATATACATTAAATATTTGAATTTGCCCCATTTTCTACCAACAAAATGGCACTCAAGGTGCATTCAGGTGTTCAAATACAGCAGTTAAGTATTGGCTCACCTTCTGGGGGAACCTAGGCATTTCACTCAAGCACATAGCCTTCTTTACCGTGCTGCCCTGATCATCCTGCATTGGTAATTATGAGAGGTCTATTAAGTTCTGTTTTATTGGCTGATAACATTCATTGTGATTATAATTGTACAAGTGACTCATTAATTCCACATTTTGCAATAAAATGAAATAAAGTGCATTGATACCTATTTAAAACCTTAAGGAATTCCATTTCAGGTTTGAAGCAAGAGGTGGGCTCTATTTGTGTGTTGGTGTTTAGTCTTTCTGACTCCAACTTCACTTGGAGCTGTCCAAGGTCCTACTCATCTTGAACATTTGTTGAACCCTGGTTCAGTTTTGCATCCCAATCCTGATGTGCTTTTTTTCTGAAGCAGGATAAAGTAGATGAAGGGATTTAAATCTTTTCTACACAATACAGTTCCAATTTCATCAGAATATAGACAACAGTAGTTTGCATGTGCCACAGTTAGTTAACAAACCAGGATGTCAAACCACAGTTCAATAATGGCTTGATATATTGGTTTGTCAACCAATATGGTTTGCACAAATTAGTTTCCCAAATTCAGATAAAATGGTAAAATGTGCTTTGTTCCAAATCCTGAACAGAAGTTTTAAATCTCATGCATACATGTGCTATGGAGGAAGGGGAATGAATAGGGAGTCCATAAGCCATGGCCTTTTCATGAAATTTTCCTGTATTAATCCAATGTGGCTTGTTCTGAAGACATGAGGAATGCCAAATACTAGACCAAATTAGTAGCCATTGATTAGGATAGGCAATCCTGGTGCTAGCAAAGGTCCCTCACCTCAGCAACCCTTTGAACCCTTGTCTGTATACGCAAAGATATAAAGAGTAACTTTTTCCACAGTCAGAAGAGGCATAATACTCCAAATTGTTGTGCTTTCTCTCGGTTTATATCAGCATGTGGAAAACTCGCAAAATATGGGGGGAACTCACTGCAACCTGTGGGGGAAATGTACAGTTTTGGTCATTTCTTATTTTTCTATGACTAAACTTCATAAAATTTTATAAAATACAAATGGTCTGTAGGTGTGCAGTTCTGTGTGAATCAGGAAAAGCTGCTCTGCTGCAGAAGCCATGGATTAGACTTTTAGAAATCCAAACTCATTTAAGACCATTGCAGATTTCTCTGATAGCTCTAGTTGCTACTAGGGATATAGAGATTTTGTTTAATCTGTTTCCATCTGTGTTGTGCAGGTTGTCAGACATCTTTCATTTCATTGTCTGCTCGTTGGCAGATTCTTGTCCCCCACCACCTTTGGGGGCAAGCTGATGGGAACTAGATTTCTTTCGCTGTGCTTTCAAAACAACAGACCTGTTCTTTGGCGAGAACTCTTTATTCTCCAATGTACATCCAGCAGAGCATAATCAGTAGTCTCTGAACATGCTCAGAGTGGGTTGTTGAACCGATACTAGAAAACACCTCTGAGAGACCTCCTGTTCAGTACCCCTGGCACCACCCTTCTGGGAGAAGCCCTCTGGAGATGCATGCAGCCCCACCCCCAAGCCGGCTAGCCTTTTTCTCCCAGTGCCATGCCATGGAGTTGAGGATCATATTGGGATCCTCCAGCTCCTGTTCCATGTTCCTTCATGGCTATTCTCAGGGTCTGCCTGAACACCTGGAGAAGGTGGCCTGAAGAGAAGCCCTCCCACATCTTCCATCACAGTATCTGGAAGCCCCACTTCCCAGGGTCCCACTTCCCCACTCTGAAGAGTCCAAGTCCCCCTGGCCTTGAAACATGAGTCAAAAACAGCTACCTCATTCTCAACAATAGTCCTCCAGCACAAAGGATCCTTAGGTTCTTGAGGCAACTACATGTTCTCTGGCAGGCTTATTCCTAGCCAGTTACTTGAAGGCCATAATGCAGCCAGGAAGATGTCACGACTACCTCCCCTGAAGGCTTCCTGCTTGCTGAGGCCACTTCAGCTATCACTTCATCAACATGTTATTCTGGAGGATCACCTCTGGAGCCGAGCAGGCTTCAGTGCTCTCCACAAGGCTCTTTCCTGACCACCAGTTCAGAATGTCCCAGCCCTCTCCAGACAGTTTGGACCATTCCCATTGTGCAGTTTCTGTCAGCACCCTCCGACAGGCAGGCTACATTTTCTCTTTATCTGCTACCTCACTGGCCTGTATCTCTAAGCCAACAGGATGTTTGTAAATGACGGAACAAAATGTGAACTTAGGACTCCTCCTGTCTAATATATAATCTGACAGGTCTAAGTGTGAACCGCTGAGGTCATAACCATGTCTTTGGTAACAACAGGAACAACTAGACTAGAGGTTGGCAGGTGACCAACTGCAGACCTCAATCATAAAGTAACTAGCCTCATTTACAGATAACCTTTCCACCTGTCCCAGATAAACTTAGCAGTCACAACAATACAATATTAGAAAATGCACTTAATTACACATTTTACACGAGACTATAAACATTGTTTGCCTCGGGATTTTTAGATTATCCTCAAAGGCACTGCAAATTTGTGAGACTCTTTAACTATTTAATTAATGGAATCTTTCCCCTTAATTTAACCACGAGTCAATTTTCCGTTAGTGCATGTGTATGTGTGGTGATGATAATGATGATGACGACGACAATGATGCCTCCTCTTTAGGGTTTATTAATCCCAGATTCTAAAAGAAAATAATAGAGTGCCATCTGAGCGTGTTTAATTGATTTTTTAATACCTTAACTATCTGTTTTAATTTTTCTTTTAGTGATTTTCCCAAGCCAAGCAAAGCCCCACTCAGCAATATTAAGCTCATATTTCATCTGTCAGATGTTTTAGCTGCAGGGTTGTAAAAATTATGTGTGTGTATTTTTAAAAATCATTTTTAAAACTTCCCATAACCGAAAAGCTTAGGGGAAGTTGTTCAAACATAAAATACATAAATAAATAAAAAGAGCCACCTTCAAAGGCTAACATGAAAAAATCTATAATGACATTTCCAATGTGATGTGCAGTACTTTGTTATATAAAGAGTTGCTTTTCCTTCGAACATTATGCCTTTACTTGAGCAAGCTGCAGATACTTAGAACTGTGCTTTCAGTAGCAATCTGTAGTGGCCATAATTTCTTTCCTTTAGGACTAAACTCACAATGGGTTAAGCTAGAAATAGGGCTGCCATCAAAGCTGATATTCCTGTGCTGAATTTTCCCCTTTCCCGTTAAGATTTCATAATGCTTTTATACTTTCTTTTCTAGAGAGAAGGCAAGGAAATGCATAATATGATGACATCACAATACAGGTGCAGTGGGTCTATCTAAGCATGATACCAAAGAGGGAAACTTGACATGAAGACTGCTGGGTTTGGGTAGTCTGCATCTACCATAACAGTGAATCCCATTTTTAAAATGCCAGTTATTTACTGATTAATTTGCATTTCTTGTTGGTCTTCCTGCTGAAGAAATCATGGAGAAATACTGGCTCGAAGTCAACCAGTAAATTTCATGAATGAATGTGGAAATGTGAACTGAGGCCATCCTGGAGCAACACTTTATCATATACTGAGTAGCCTTCCAAAACATCAATACTTAAACCAACTTTGGCTGATGATGCTAAAGCCCTCTTTTGAAAAGGAGTGGGGAAAAGAAAGAGATTTTGGTGGCATCGTCATTTGCCCCAACTGTGATCTTCCAGACAGTATTTTTGCAAGTGACCAGGTGAACAGAGGCATTTTGCTATGGGCAAAAGCAGGGTGGAATTGAACAGTTTGTTCAAAATTCTGTTCTCCCTATGAAGCACTCTTGATTATTTTGTGTTGACTCCTCAAAATGCATCTGGGAACATCAGTCAATTTTCTTTTAAGCTTCCTGATCTAGACTGAAAGCCAGTGTTGTGCAGCAGTTAAGAGTACAGGACTGGGGGTCAGGAGATCTGCGTTGTAGCCCTCACTCTCCCATGGGCTTTGGGACAGTCAAAGTCTTTCACCCCAACCTACCTCTTAGGTTATTGGTGTGAGGACAAGATTGCAAGGAAGAGGATAATTATGGGAACTGTGCTGAGTTCTTTGAAAGAAAAGAAAGGTAGGATGTAATTATAACAAATAAATAGAATTTACTTTTGACCTGAAGAGGGAAATTTTTGCTTAGATTGCACAGTTATGGCAATGGCATTGGCTTATTGACAGTGGTCAAGTAGCTAGTAACCTGTTGCAGTTCAGAATTCTGGGCTAGAGTAAAATAATAATCGGGTGAATAATTTGCTTCTTTAGAGAAACACAATCGGGTCTGGGTGCAAAAGGATCCCATAACTGCCGAGTATTTCCGTATGGAGATTATGATCCTTTCCTGCCCTCCAGTTGATACATGCAAACTGCCTGTTAAGCTGAGTGGGGTGCAGCCATAAAGCTCTCACAACTGCCTGAGAAGACCCTCTCAACTCTTTCTACTACGCAAGACAGTAAAGTGCCACGGGTGTTAGTGAAGACAGCCTCTCTGAAAGTCCCCATGTAACCCCTCCGATGTTTCCTCCCTCAAATACTCAAGGCCACATGAGCACTGAGGCCTCACTTAATGTGCATATGCTACAGTGTGGATTTAAAAGGCATCCCAGTATGTCTTTGTCACAAAGCAGCAGGACTTTTTTTTGTCATAGAACGCACCAGAATGGCGTTCCGGCACCGTTTTTTCCAATGGATTTTACTAAGTGATTTTGAATCTCCTGTCAGCGTAGCAGGTCAGCAGCAAACATCATTAACATAGTGCCTGCGGGCTGCTTTTGTGCTGATAGTGAGATAGTGAGGGCACTGCTCAGCTCGCTGCGCCGCTGCTCAACTTGGGATTGGTGTGTGTGGTTGCGCGCTGCTTACTGCTGGCGGCGACCATTATGTTTATGTGTGTGACGTGAGTTCCGGCACCTTTTTTTTTTTTTACAAAAAAAGTACTGCAAAGCAGTAACGCCTTCCTAGGGCTGTTTGTGCTGCCAGCAAATGAAAATCTTTTTCAGTTGGCCTGCCTCTCTCAGGTCTTCTCTAGGTCTTAGATATCTTATGTTCTATAAGGAAGGCACTGAGACCGCAACTTTTCAAAGAGCACATTTTAGATTTTACTGAAGAAAAATGTTCATAGGAGCATGTTTCAAAATATGAATGGATATGAGCATACAAACACACACACAATATAATGGATACACAATATAATGGATACACAAATAAGAGCTTGAGGATAAAAAAACAAACAAACGTACTCAGGTATATTATCCAAGCAATGTATTATTGTCATTAGGCCAAACTTCTCATTCAATTATTCAGCTACAGCTGCTCTGATCTTTCCCCTTCCTTTCTTCCTTCTTTCCTTCCTTCTTGCTCTCTTCTTCTTTGGTCTTCTGCCACTGACTTTTATCTTCTAAGACTTCTCTCTCTCTCCCTCCCTCCCTCCCTCTCTCTCTTCTTCATACAGTCTATTAAAAGTTATCCTGTTTAATGGGTA
Organism: Varanus komodoensis; assembly: GCF_004798865.1. NCBI lineage: Eukaryota > Metazoa > Chordata > Lepidosauria > Squamata > Varanidae > Varanus > Varanus komodoensis. The sequence continues at coordinate 37,709,050 of NW_025335568.1, forward strand.
AAACACCCTGATCCCTACATTCTAACTAAACGGTTGTGGCTTTTTAATTTCAGCTTAAATTGACCAACACACTTTCTTAGAAAAAATGGAACCCCAAAATAAACTAGAACCAAACTGAATGCCAAAAATGGAGAACTGTTCTATTCTTTCACGGTTCTCCAATAAGAACATAGGATCAGTTTTTTTTTTAACAGGGGCAGATACCCTAAACCAGACCTTTCCTGGTAAAGAGGAACCATTGGAATGCATGGCATTATCTAGTTTGAACAACTACTGGACGCATTCTGGTGAAATGTACTTATACAGGCAGTACTTGGTTTATGAACGAGTTCCGTTCCTGAGAAAATCGAAATTCATCTTTAAGTCGAATTTATATGTAAGTCGGATCACATAGAGTAAGGCCTCCACATTTGCTGGAGTAGGGACGCAGAACCCCTCTGAAAGTGGAAAAACCACAAATATCGCTAACCTCCCACAGCCCAAACTCTCCAGTGTGTCCTCTTTGGAGCAAGGGCATGCCGGAGAGTTTTCCCTCTCTGGACGGGAAGGACAGGAAGGCCTTCTTTGGAGGCTTCCCTCTCTCCCCTGTTGCCTTCTCTGTCTCTATGGAGATGATCACACACACACACACACACACACACACACACACACACACATGAATTAAGTATATATAATAAACAGACTTAATGGCAGTTCATTCATAATTATGGGTTGCCTGAACCTCAAATCTATCGTAACCACAAGCATGTCCAATTTATTCCACCAAGAATATGTATGTATGTATGTATGTATGTATGTATGCATGCATGCATGCATGTATGTATTTAAGGCTTTTATAGACCATCTATCTACTGGCATCTTGGGACAGTTTACAGCAAAGCAACAGATAAAATAAAGCACAGCATCCAATAGTCCATCATTATAAAAACCACATTGAAACTGATTAAACATTAAAATAAAGGGAAAATAAAAAGTTTTTCATCTGGCGCTGAAAAGAAAAAAGTGTTGGCGCCAGGTGAACTTCTCTGAGGAGCACATTCCAAAACTGAGACACCACTGCGGAGAAGGCCCTTCTCCAGGTAGCACCCTCCTAATCTCTTTCAAGGATGGCACCTGAAGAAGGACCTCCACCTCAGATCTCAAGGGGCAGGAGGACATATAGGGAAGGAGATGCTCCTTCAGGTATCCAGGACCCAATCCCGGATCTGATTGTTTTCCAATGAAGTATTAGGTTTTGGGTCTGTTCATAAGGCAAGTAAGACATGAAGGAGGAAGGGGTAGCAAAATGATTCCCCCTGGGTTGAGATTGATTCTGAGTTTTTACTTACTTTTTACACCCCCCCCCCCCCCAAAAAAAAAAGGTTGGATCCAGATTTAGATGTGTGGAACTGAGCTGGCAGAATAAAACTTGCCTGCACCCTTTCCCTTATGGCAGCAGCTCCAGTTCCTTGACAACAGTACAGAGAGGGCACAACAACCCTGCTGAATATGATGGATTGCGTGGGTGAGAGGAAGGGTTTCCAAAAATCAGCACAAGCATCTTCCTTGAGTATGGCCTTTCCTCCACAGAATATTCTGGATCCAATCTAACATGTATAAAAAGAGGAAGAAAACATTTCGAGGAGCTTTGTGGAGGTGTTAATTGCAAATTAAAAATAATTAAAAGTACCAAAAAGCATGATATGTCTGAAAAGGAAAAATGTTTTATTCATCCTTTCTTAAGATGTGTTTATTTTTCAGGAAATCAACAGTCACAAATACCTGAACAGATGCTCATCATATAAAAAGGGACCACAGTTGGTAGCACTGGGAAGTGTTTTGGATTTCTTCTCCTACTGGGATCTTTTGGATTAATATTGGCATAAGGATCAAATTTCATCTTGTGCCAGTTAAATATGCATAACCAGCTGTGAATTTATTTATTTTTTACTATACTGCATAAAAACTTTTTCTTTGCAATATAGGTGTTAATTGGTGTCTTTGTATCTTGTTAATTAACTTCTTGTAACACCTTTTTCTCCTTCTTTATTCTGAGTTAATGAGCTCCCTTGTTGTACTATTTTTTAAAATATAATTAGCTAAAACAAAAAGAAGCCCTTAAAAAAATAGGAGAACAGAGACAGAACATATCTGAAAAGTAAGCTGAGCAGGTTTTACAGTCACAATTGTGAAGAGGACTTTAAAAATAAATATGATCTCTTGCTCACAAAGGGAACCCCATAGTAACACATAAACATGTTCAAATAATATTTTAATTTGATACATGTGACCAAGCGTAGGTAGACTTCAAGACTAATACTGTTTCAGACAGCTCACTGTATTCTACACAACAAAGCATCTAGTGAAACATTTATTGGAAGAGTTCAATAAAATTAGACCTCCTGTTTGTTAATTACAAACTTCCCTCACTTTTCTCCCTGGAGATAGATTTACTTCCATTTGTATACACTCAAATCATCGTCAGATGGTAATAATTTGAAAGTTGTAACTACACTGTTCCAATGGGTTTAAGCACTAGTGACAATTCAGCAAAGTTCTTGTGCCTATATGCTTACAGTTTCTGCATGCAGTTTTGAGAGCTTTTATGTGCCACGTTGGGATCTTAGGAAAGTTGGAAAACATTGTTTCTGGCATGAAGTCCTCATCTCTAGGACATCCCCAGAGTGACATTGCTTGACTGTTCCTGCTTCCTTCCTAGACTATTCTAGAAATGGTGCTTCTAGAGCAGGATCCATGACTCATGTTTCTAGGATGCTCTCACCACAACACATACACTCTCCTCCTTCTCCTTCTCCTTCCCACAAAAAGATCGAGGTAACATGGTACGGACACTATGCACTTAGCAAGAGAGTGGATCAGAGGAGGAAAAAGTGTTAGGAGCCAGAATTAGTAGAAGTGGTTTGAAAGCTAAGGTTTCTGGGAAGAATGCTGGTTTATGTAGTCAAAGCAGGTGGGCAACCTCTGCAATGCTGAAATGCTTGTAGGTAATAATTGGTTTTAAGTGAGTGAGGTAGGTGTGTTTGAGCTGTTTGTTGTATGTAGGTTGTATGTTGTATGAATGTCTGTGCATGTGTGGCCTCTCCTATTAAAGCAGACACCCGATGCAGGGCCAAAAAGGTTCTGCACATCTGGAAAAAGGATTGTTAGTTCAGAAGGGAAACAGCTGCAGTTAAATGAAGAAGTTCTGATTTTTGCAGACAGTTTTGTTTTCATATTTATAGCCTGACTTTTTATCTACAAGGAAGCCAAGGTGGCTTACATAATCTACCTCCTCTCCACCTTATCCTCAAAACCCTGGAAGATAGGTTAGGCTGAGTCTGAGACTGACCCAAAGTAGTTGCCTGGTGAGCTTCATGATCACATGGCACATATAACCCAGGTCTCCTGAGTTCTGGTCTAACAGTCTCACCAATATGCAACTCTGACTCTCAGTTCTCTTTTGTGCACACATCTTTCTTTCCATCCCTGCACTGCTTGATCAATATATCAATGCATCAGGTCATTCAAGCCTAGAGGAAGTGAGCTTTGAGCCAGGCCATGTCAAGAAACTTAACTGTCATACTGCTTATGATCAGTACACAAAAAGTCTTACTGAACTCCCACCTGCTTGCAGCCTCATGGAATTGAAGCTCAAGTAAGTTCCCCTTAACCACCTGGCATTTATGTGAAGGAACCCACAGACCATTAGAAGACAGCCATCAGTAATGCTTACTCTGTCCCCTTTCAAGCTTTCCGGAGTGAAATCATTTTCAAACAATGTATTGAACAACACAGAGGATGTGGTGACTTCTCTGACCTCATTAGAGACACACACCAAGCATGTAAATGTTGTGCAAAAGACAGTGCAGTTTTCAACCTCTCTTTGGGGGCTGTTGCCTCTTTTACTTCCTGGTTAGCACAACATCATGAACCAGAAATTTGGAAAGCTGCCAGCGAGCTGCTTTAATTTGACATTGCTTGATTTACTTGCTGACAGTGGTTTGGTCTATGGTGTTTGCTTACAACTGGCTCTTCCTAAAATCGAAGCATAGAATTTTCTGGTTAGACAATTTCTCCGTATGTTTGATTAGTCTCTTTCCTCTGACCTTCATGATCTAATGAAAGATGAATGCTTGTTTATTCCTGGCCAGTCATTGGCAAAGATGAATGGGCAATTTGTGTATCATATGCTAATTCAGCTATAGGGAAACCAATAGCCATCTCTATGCTGACAGTCTTCAGACTGTGGGTCTATACTTTCTCCTCATTTTCATGCATAAGCATATTCTTGGGTCTGTTAATTATTATGAGAAACATGAAAATAGAAAAAATGGCAGGATAAATGTTTAAGGTGGGCAATATTGCTTCAGGCCATAGTGCCAGTATTCAGTGTTCTGTGTTAAATACTTTCTTTATCTTAACTTTGGAATAAGGACAGAAGTACAAATTAGAAGAAGCACAGGATGGCCACTGAGAGCAGCAGTCTTGCTTCAGTGGTGTAGCCTTTCCCAAGGCAGTGCCCTCCAGCTGGTTTGGACTGCAGTGCCCAGCATGGTCTACCTAGTGAAGACGGGAGTTATAGCCTCTACCATCTGGAGGGCACCTGGCTGCAAAGGGATGTGTAGTTTATCTTATGTGCATGCAATTCTAACGTGAACATCTAAACATGTGTGGCACAGAGAAGGGGATGGAAAGATTCCTCCCTCCTTCTCAAATACTAGGACCCAGGTCATTCAGTAAAGCTTAATGGAAGGAGATGCATGATGGAGAAAAGCAAGTACTTCCTCAACTGTACATTCCTAACTTAGGAAATACTTCATCTTAAGATGTGATGATTGCCACCAAATTTGATGGATTTAAAGGAGGATTAGACCAGTAGCAGGTGACTTTGGGGGAAATGCTGCGTCCCACATACCAGACCCTTCTCCAGTAATCCACCATCCCGCCACTGCATCACCCTGCCAAAGCTAAATATGTCCTTTTTGAAGATGCGCAAGCCACTGAGATTTCTCCAGCACTGCTGCCATACCATCAAATTCCAGTGGCATAGTGGCAGGGATGGCAGGGGCCAGGAAAGAGGATCGGAGGGTGCAAGTAGTCCATGGGCTGTGCGTTTCCTACAGAATTTAGACACTGGGGATTCTGCCTGAGGATAGGGCCCGCTAAGGCTACCAGATAAGCTTTCCATGGGATCCAGCAGGGTTGCTCTTGCATCTTTATTTATGCCGTGTCTTGACTTCACTCTGTGTTTCAGGCTTGGTACCTACTTCCAGGAACAGGAAAACACAAATCACAATGCTGTTAGGAAATGAGGCAGGCTGATCTTCTTGCATGTATGAGAAATTTGCTTCAGCTTCTTTAAGGCCAGCCTTCATACCTCATCAGCGCAAACATGTGGTCAAAGCTTGCACAAGCACGAGCTGTTTGTGGAAGAAAATATGCATTCAAACTGCAAATATTAGAAAAATACGCATTCAAATGTGCACTTTTCAAGAAGTGTGAACAATTTCAATGAATGGGAGAAGACTGCAATCTTTCAAAGTGCACACCCAAGTACGTCTCAGTTTTTACCTGCAGAGAAAGCAGGGGCAGGGGCAGCCTCAAATCTGATGGATATTAGACTGGACTGTGAGACTGTGGTTATGCCATGATGTTACATTGAAAAACTGATACCCATGCACTATCACTGAGAACAAGATTCCAGAAAGAAAATGTTTAAACTTTAACAGGGTATTATTGGTACTACCTAGAATTCCAGTATTATACTTCAAAATATTAAATAACTCTCAGGGCAATAAGTATTATCTATTAACTGACATAAACAGAGATCACGTTTTTCTGCCATTGTATTTCCTGGCTGGCTGGCTGGCTGGCTGGCTTTCTGTCTGTCTGTCTGTCTGTCTGTGTCTGTCTTTCTGTCTTTCTTTCTTAATATTTGTTTGTTTATTTTTCCAATTGGTTTTTCAGACTGCTACAGTGTTATTCTTAACCCTTTGGATAAGGCTAACAAATTGATGTATTTAATGGCAACAGTGTGCATATGCATATAAGGTTTTTGCTAGAGATGTACATCATATCATATACAAAGAAATCCTGAAACTCTAGCAGGATCAAGCTACTTCAGTCCCTAGTGGGGAAGCATTTCCTCTAAAGCCAATAGAACTGAAACCAGAGCTGACCAGGGGTTCTATTCCCTCAGAGATGTCTCTTGCAGAGAGTGGCTTTTTGTTTTGTTTCTCTAAGTTCAGAGGAAACAAGGAAGGACACTAAATGACTGCAAGAATCATATTCTAATACTAGGACATATTTAATCGGAAACTCCAATCATGGATATTTTGGGGAGAGCAAACATGGGATCCTGAGATGGCCATTCTTCTAACAGCACCAACTCTGCTATGAAAAAATGCCTTAAGCCAGTATTCAACCATCATATCTGCCCAGCCTCTTCTCCTAGCCTTCTAAAACATTGCAGGTTTCTTGCCTGGAGAAATTTCTATTTTTATACACATTGCCCAAAGACCAGGAAGGAGAGAAGGGAAAGCGAGTTATCCTTGACACCAAATCTGAGAGGATGAGCATGTTCTCTTCTAGAGACTCTCCAGATGTAAAGGCTGCTTTTGCACAAAACCAGAACCAGAACCAGGACCACATCCTGCCACTATCATTCTGTAATTTGATAAGCTTAGTTCCCTCAGAAAGGGCAAGTGAACAAATTTCATCAATTTCTATACATAAATACTTTAAAAAATAGCAGATCCCTACAGTAAGAGTAATCCCCTCCAAAGCAGTCCATATACCTGACAAAGAGAGAGACAGAGAACTATATCCATTGAAACATTTCCCGTCATAGTCAATGGGAAGCATGGAGTCTCAGATTTCTGAACCTCAACTTGAGTTTGGTACTGAGTTCAATTAGGTGGACTCAAAATGAGTCCAACCCAGATCAGGGTCTGGATGGCACATCCCTAGCTTTTTGCCTCCTCACATTGCCAGCAAACATTTGTTTATCAAGCCCTTTGAGGGCTGCATTATGGGGCAGGACTCCTGTGTTTGTTTTGATAAGCCTCCAGTTGTGCAACTCGATTCAAATGCCTCTTGGAATCTTGGAAATGTCCATTAGAGTGCCACTTAAACAACAATAGGATTCTTAGAGCCCTATAACCACAGCAACTGCCTGTGGTTGGCCCTTCTGCTTAGATACACTCTGGGGAATGTTGAGCATTCTTAAGGCCTGTGGCCATCACTGGCTCTTGAGCACACATGCTCTTAACTTACATAGATTTTTAAATAGCTCAAACTTCCATCCTTCCTCAAATTTAGTTCTTTATTGCAATGATATTGCATCTTTTTTCTTTCATATTCTGATCCAATGGATGGCCGCTCTAAATACCATCAAACATACAGCAATAGCTTTAACTGAAATATGAAAATTACCAATGAGAATATATTATGGGGCAGTCCTATACCATTGTCCAAGCAAAAGAAGATGTTCATTGCTGGATGTGATGGGAGAAAACATGGGGCCAAGTAGGGATGTAAGGATTTTTTTGATCCATTATCTTTGGAATTCATAGATTGCCAGGCATCTTTTGTTCTGTCATCAACTCATTGAAGGACTAAGATTCCCCCTGCCCCTGCTTCAGAAAAGTATGCAAAATAAAAAATACTCCACAGTTATTGTACCTTTCACTGGTATATAACCATTTTGCATATTTTCCTCAGTTCAGTGTACTCTCAATGAGCGGCGTACAAACTGAAAGAATGCTACATGGCAAAAGTTGAAGAGAGTTCAGATAAACATTGAAGGGGTTTGGTTTGGTGTGCATGTACTAGCATATATCACAGTCACTTTCATATTTTCATAAAATCAAATGTGCATTCAGTTCTAGAAAACTGGTCCAGAAGTCCATGGAATCTTTGTAACTTGGAAGATGCCAGTCTACTGCAGATAGCACAGGTTGAATTTTTAGGAATCCAAAGTCATTTGAACCTGTTTCAGATTTCTCTGTTATCTCTAAAGAGAAACTATATTCAGCACCCCATATGAAAAAGGATCTCTTGCCAGACTGTACCACTTTAGATTGTTGTTGGAGGATCAGAGACTTGAGTGTTCCCCACATTAAAACCATTCTCTGCACACATCAATTTATCATGCTAACTTAACCCTTTTTTTCAAGTTTTCTCAATAGGGAAGGGACTGAGATTAGACATGTCTGCATAAAAGAATATCCAAACATTCCATCTCCTACCTGCTATCTAAAAACAGCAGTCTAACAACACAGGGAAAGCCATACTGTCCCTTTGTTCATGTGCCTTGTGCCACTCTTTGCACCAGCTGCAGTCATGAAGGATTCTAGACTTTGAATGATTCCTTCCTCAAAGCAGTGGCCTTGAGGTTGGCTGTTGAAGCTTATGCCCTGGATAGCAGACTGAGGAAGGACATAAGTGGCCTAGTCAGACTTCTCCTCTATGGTGAGATGCTGTTCTTTCTTATTTGCACCTATATGTATATATTTGCACATGCTCCCTTCCTTCCTTCCTTCCTTCCTTCCTTCCTTCCTTCCTTCCTTCCTTCCTTCCTTCCTGGTGATTTCTCTCCCACCCCTCTTTTTTTAGCCATGCATAAGCAATACCCAGTACTCTATTGCTGTACAGGCTGTACATGATATTCTGAATATTCAGGGACTCAAGCTGGTACACAAAAGTCGCCCTCCACTGACCATCAGCAGATTTACTTCAGTAAAGCAGACAAGCAGAGACCGAGCTCAGTCATTGCAATGAAAAAGACCATCTCTTCATGCAGTAGCTCTGCATACACATGCATCTAGAGCTCTGAACCAATGACCCTGTTTTATTGCTTTTCTCTTGAAAATAGATGCCATTTCCTAAACACTTTGCTGAGTACAATCTGTCACATAATAACATCCACATCTATATATATATATATATATATATATATATATATATATATATATATTTGGAAATACAGCATTTGACAAAGTCCTCACCAAGGAGAAGCTGTCGAATCTTATGAGAGTTGTCACCTTTTATATTGCTACTAATTCTCATTACCATCTTTATTATAAGTACTTGGTGGATTTTTTGCCACTTTCAGATCTCATTATAGTCCCAAGATTGTCATGAGAATGGATTCGTTTTGGACATTTCTCATTTAGAATCTTCTCTCTCTCACACACACACTCCCACCACGAACATGGATTTGCTTTGTACTGCTTTCTGCTCTTATAGTATTTGGCAGAGAATTAGAACATGATGGATTGGGCTTCAGAAATGTGATACTCTGAACTCATCTCGAAAGTGTAACAAGAAGAGAACTGCAACAGAGTGAATATACAGCATGAGCAATTGAAAGACTGCAGCGAGACAGAGGAAAAATGTATTTATATAGCTGTGTCAATTATCCTAAGATATGATTATTAAAAAATCTTATGATTATATCTGAGCATCACAAAAGTAACTAGATTTACAGTTAAGCTCCACTTTATTTCTTACAGAGAGAGAGAGATAAAAAGAGAGAGAGAAATGTGCCTTTGAAGTGTAAGAATGCAGCCTGACTAGCAATCTTGAGCCATTGCATTCTTTTTCTTTTTTGTCGCCCGCTCCTCAGCCCCATCCCGCTCTAGAATTTCTATGTTCTCTGGTCTCATGTTTTCCTTTCTGCCAGTAATACAATCCTGTCTCTTTTTTCCTACCCCTCTCATGTAATACCAAAGCTTGTGTGAATGCTGCCAAGGAGAAATGAGGTAAGGTAGGCAGTGTGATCACACTGATTCTGATCAGATGTTGTTGCTTCCCTTCTCCTTCTTTCCCAAGGGCCAAACATTTTACCTTGTGACAGGTGGAGGTGGCAGATGCAATTGTGGAATATTCTCGCAGTCCTTGCAAAGGGGCTGCTGAAGCACTAGAAACACCCCATTACATTTCAGGATAAATACGGGGACCATCAGCCACCCCTAACAATAGCCAGTCTTGGGTACTGGCTGTACTGGCAATGCAGAAGCAATGATTGGTTCTTAAAGGTTGCCTGCTCCAGAGAGGCTTTGGAATTGAATTGGGTTATGTGTATGATTGGCTGAACATCTCTAAATCTAATTAGGACAGGATGAAAATCCTAGAAAAAATAATGCAGTAGGGAAACATTTCAGTGGGTAGATGAAAGAACAAAGAATATTCACCTGATAGAACATGTGACTTCTGGTATTCTCATTCTAGAACTTAAGCACTCTGCTGTAGAAAGATTAGACATGTAGAGGGTGGAAATATGGATCAATAAATATGTCAGTTTCAGTTTCTCGTAGTCTGTCATTTTTCCAGCCTTAAGTTCATTGATATTTTAAGTATAAAAAGGTATAAGCATTTTTGTGCACATTTCCCCTAATACATTCATTGTAATGCATTTTAATGACCAACAGACACGATGCTTTACAAGCAGCTTTCTTAATAGAACACATCTTTGAACATTATTTTCTTCACATATACACCCATTTTTGATTGGAGAGCTCAACTGCAAAATTAGATAAAATGAGAATTTCAAAGGACTGCTGAGTTTTGGTTTGCATAGTGATTTGACAGTACAAAATTACACACGACTGCACTAAAATGTGATCTGAAAGAATTTCTTGCCCATCCTTAAGTGGAATATATTTTTAGCTTGAAGGGAAAAAGTTAAGAGAAGGAAGAAAATGTTTTACAAACCAAGAAGAGAATTATATCTTATAAGCATGCTGCTAGTCTGGAGAAGCTTTTCCTTGCTTCCCTAGCATTCAAGATTGGGTACTGATGGGAGCTCCAGTTGGGATCCACCAAGAAGAGGCAGATCAAGCTTCTCTGTTACATTGGACTGGAGAGACAAGTTAGGAAGAAAGAGAAGGATGCTGGATGGGCAGACAGGGGGGCACATATCCAAGATGGCAATCTCTGGTTCAGCTTTTATAGCCACCAAATTGCGCCTGTGCAATGCTGAGCCAGTCTAACATGTCCCGCCCTATCCTCAGTGTTGTGTCCAATACAATATTGTTCAAATGCACTTTCATGCTCCATGCAGGAGTGTGATTTTTGTTTTTCTCCACAGTGATTTTGAAGGTCTCCCAAAACTGGGTGCTCTCCAGGGCTGCAGTTTACTTCAGAGATGATAAAACAGCATCTGTGCATGTTGTTTGCTTTCACTTGTTTAACCATATTTTTTAAAAGAAAGTCTGAATCCAGGCTAAGTGGTTGCTCTTTTGAAAAGAAATTTCAATGATCCCTATTCAGATTTCATTTGCAATGTTTTTATGTCAGTGATTCTTGCTGCATATGTAGGGTGGATCAATTCTTACCCCCATGTAACTTATGTTCTCAGGGAGAAGGCAATAAAGAAGAAGGAGGTCAAGTGAACCATTGAGTTCTCTGTTCTATATGAGACAATGCTCTGTATTCAGTTCAAGAGCCCCCCTTGAGTTTCGTAATGGCAGACCAAGTGCAGATGAGGCAGAATAATAATTGGTACTCACGCTTCCCATTTCTAACCAAGCAAGCAGGCCCCTGAAGCAGCCAAGTCTCATCTGGACCCATTAAAACTTTAAGGACTGCTTTGCAAGGAGTGCTTTCTGTTTGTCACCTAATTATATATGACCCTTTCTGACAGCTGACATTTAGAAGCAAACATTCTTTTTGCTACTTTATGCCTATTCTTGGATGATAATAGGCACTCATACTTTCCAGAACGATTTTATTTTGTTTACTGTCTTTTGGAGGATGATGATGCGATGTGGACTGTCTCTATAGGTACCAAATATTCCACTTGTTCTACTTACCCCCACAAGCTTTTAAACACTCTCAGAAGAATAATTGGATTAGATAAATGGTTTTCACTATTATAAACTAAATTAATGCATGTCATCATGCAACATTTTAATTCTTGGCTTGAGGCAAGGCTCCAAGCCTAAAACCTAATAATAGAAGACAAGCATGAACTGAGTAGCAAGGAAGGAGTCTTTGTTCTTTGTCTCTTTCCTTCCCATAAAGATAGCCATTCAGATATTTGTTTTCTTGTTGCTGATACAAACTCCATGATGTTTCATTGGGGCTACAATGCTATATCTGGAATTAACACTTGCTCATTCAATATTTCTAAGCAGGCACTCCTAGAATTGCAAAGTATGAGTGATGATCCCGCATGCTGTTTCATTAAGTCTTGTTCCCCCTTTTTTCTGATTTTCAGTAGCTAAAGGAACATGCCTGAAAAGTAGCCCACTGTTACTGATAGAGTGGTTCCAAAGTACAGAACAATCTATACTGTCTCCTTTGCTGTATTTCACCAGCTTTGAAGCATTTCTGAAAGTTCCAATGCCAAAGTTAAAAGCAAATTCTAGTGTAAATTTAAAGACATCTTAGAGGGACTTTCCATGTCCTGAAACCAGGAACTTATTCCAATGAACCAGGTGTGGGTGGTGTGTGGGCACTGGGGGACCTTAGCTCAGTCACAGAACATAGAATGAAGCTGGAGAAGAGTCCAGTTTCAGTCTGTGATGCAGGGGATTTATCTAGTCATGATGGAAGGTATAGGTGGTAAGCGATGAGACAGATCTCTGCCTGAGGCCCTGGGGAGTAACTGCCAATAAGGGTGCACTTGGCTAGATGGATACATCATCTAATTTATCTTTTTGTTTGTTTGTTTAGTTACAAAGTCATGCCTGACCCATCAGGACCCCATGAACAACATTCCTCCAGGCTCTTCTGTCCTCCACCATCCCTCAGAGTCCAGCCAAGCTCACACCAACTGCTTCAGTGACTCCATCCAGCCACCTCATCCTCTGCATCTCCTTCTTTTGCCTTCACTTGTTCCCAGCATTAGGCTCTTCTCCAGGGAGTCCTTCCTTCTCATTAGGCGGCCAAAGTATTTGAGTTTCATCTTCAGCATCTGGCCTTCTAAAGAGCGGTCAGGGTTGATCTCCTCTAGAACTGACTAGTTTGATCTCTTTGTAGTCTAATTTATTGTAAGGCACCTAAATTTAGTTTTTCATGGTGATTGCTACCCCACCACATAGCCATTATGCAAATGATGGGGAAGTCTTTGAGAATACATAGCATGGCAATGTTGTTTCCCTGAGCAGCCATTGCATGATTGAGATAATAAATACTTAAATGTGATCGATTGGTTTTAATGTGGTTTTAATATGTGTGTGATAGACAAGCATTTGCATGAAAAACATCACCTCAAGAGTGGAGGAGGAATTCCCCCGGTACTTCTGCAAACCATGGGCTTGCTACAGGTGCTCCAACACCTCTTGCTCATTTCTCTATTGAGAAGCTATTCCTTTTACCTACATTGCTGTTGCCAAGGCTGCACCATAAGCAGCAGTCTAAAGTAAGTCAGGAACAGGGAGCTAGGAGTTTGAAGGGGAGAAGAATTAGAATCAGGCAGGCATAAGAACAGCCACACTGGATCAGGGTTCAATCAAGGGTTCAGTTTTTCCCTGGAAAAATTCCGGAGCAAATTATTTAAAAATCCATCTGCTACCATCTTGAACGAAATGCACTAATTAATAGAAGCCACCATGGAGTTATCAAAAATAAATCCTGTCAGACTAATTTAATCTCATTTTTTTGACTAGGTAACCTCTCAAATGGACAAAGGAAACACTGTGGACATAATCTACCTAGACTTTAGCAAAGCTTTCAACATAGTGCCACCTGACATTTTGATAGGCAAATTAGCAAAAACTGGACTAGATTGAAAAATGGTTAGGTGGATCCAAAATTGGCTGCTAACTTGGACACAAAGAGTGCTCATTAAGGGCATCTTCTCAGATTGGATGGAGGTAACTAGAGGGGTGCCACAGGGTTCAATCCTGGGCCCAGAGCTCTTCAACATCTTTATTAATGATTTCAATGGGGAAGTACAAATAAAGATAATCAAATTTGCAGAAGATACAAAACTGACTGGAATAGCAAACACCCTAGAAGGAAGATTCAGTGCAATCTTGATCAACTTGAACACTAGGCTGAAAGCAACAGAATGAGATTCAGTAAGGACAAGTGACAAGTCCTCCACCTAGAAAAAAGAATCCAAATGCATCGATACAAGATGGGGAATGCATGGCTAGCAGAACTGAAAAAGAAAAAGAAGAAGGTCAAGAACTCTTCTTGCTGATGCCAGAGTGCAGGACATAGAATAATCAGTTCATGTTGCAACAACCCAGATTCACGCTGGACATCAGGAAGAGCTTCCTCACTGTCAGAGCAATACAACAGTGGATCCAGCTGCCTAGAGAGGTGGTGGGCTCTCCCACACTGGAGACATTCAGAAAGAAACTGGACAGCCACCTGAGTGAGATGGTGTAGCTTGGTGTCCTGCAATAAGACCCAATGGCCTTCATGGCCCCTTCCAGCTCTACTATTCTATGATTCTATCCAATCCAGCATTCTGTTCATGCAGTGACTACTCAGCTGCCCACAGGAACTCCACAGGAGTACCCTCCTGCCCAGGTTCCCCAGCAACAGGTGTGTGTGCACTGCCCCTAATCCCAGAGGTAGCATATAGCCATTGGGACTGAGGCAAGACACAAACACAAGCCAAGCATTCAGGATCAGTCAGGATCAGAGGAGAAGCAAAGGGGCAGCACCAGACTGCAATCAGGATCAAAAGACAAACTAGGAGGCAGGAATGAAGAGGAAAGCCAGAAACAGAAGACACAGCAGCACTCAGGTTTTGCTTGTTGCTCGGGCAAACTACCACTGACACAAGAAACTCTCTTGTGGTCCTTCCCAGTCAGATTGGTCAATGGCCAGTCTGTGTAGGAGGCATTTGTTCAGAGCTGAAATTCCTTCTGAAGGAGGCTGCAGTCATGCAGCTCACCACACGAGGCAGCACCGCGCATGTAAATGTGCTCTAATGTTTCTAAGGAATGGTTTTGTGGGGAGGGGTAAGATAGCACGCGTTGTGTGTGGTCACGTAACATCAAGAACTGCTACCTGAGTTTCCTGGTTTCCTTGTTCACCTTTTCTGCTCCCCATTCATTTTCTCTGTTTGTATCCTGTCTTTCTCAGCTGTAAGCCTGAGGACAGGTCTTGTTTTTAGTGATCTAGAAGATGTTCTTGGGACTTTTCTGAGTTGGTGTATTAATGATTTAAATAAAAATAAATAATATATTTGCAGGCATTAAAATGGTAAGAAGATTTCCTTTCACCCAGATCATGTGAACTGTACTTGACTATGCTTACAGAAACAGCGGAGCTGGGGGGGGGGGTGGATAGAGATATTTTACAATAATTCATGGAACACAAGGTGTAAACAGGTGAAAAAAAATACTAACAGTATTCAAGAAACCTCAGAATAACTGACAGCAGAGTCTTGAAAAATATATGGAAAACCAGAGTTAGCTGGGGAAAAGGTGAGATAACATTATTAAAATTCATTTTAAAAATAAAGCACATATCCTGCTTAGAGCAAGATTAATTTGCTGGAGTTCTTCAAGTACAATAATTTACTGAACGGATGAGCAGAAATCGAGTAATGGAAATAATTAGTGTAGACTTCAGAAACACTTTTTAATAATACAGCAGTCAAAAAAGGCTACTCTGGTATAAATGGTTTTGCACTGGAAAGATAACAGCGAATGAAGGTTTTCTTAGTCATGCTAAAAGGTAGTTCTAACTGTGCCATTTACGGAGGCTGCCTAGAAGCCCTTTGCCCATTTCCAGATGGCTACATTTTGCCATGAGGCCAACAAAGAGCAATAGGGTGGGGATACTCACAACAGCATGTCCCGTATTTTACTTGATCTTCTACAGAAGGAAACTGAAAAGAAGAAATGGGCTGCTATTTATTTTATTTAAAGGATGTATATACCAGCCTCCAGCGAATCTTCCTGCAGTTGGCCTTTCAGTGGGGGGAACACCACAAAATCAAAATAAAGTATAAATCACCATGAAATAGTGTTTGAATCTAAATGTCATCAGCTGAATCAATCGGCACATCTTTGGATTAAGAGCATACAGAAATAATAGCTTTGAGTCCAAAGTTAGGGCCAGTTGACTCCCCATTATACAGGGCAAATCCCCTGCATCAGAGGCTGGAGCTTGAATGGGGCGCCCCTTGCCCATTCTCTGCTGCCTACTCACAAAGAGGAAGGACAGAATTTCTTCTCCATCATCCCAGAGTGCAGGACAAGGAATAATGTATTCAAGGTATGGGGAGCCAGGTTCTAGTTGAACATCAGGAAGAACTTCCTGACTGATAGAGCAGCGTGTCAATGGAACAAAGGACCAAGGGAGGTTGCGAGCTCTCCCACACATTCAAGATTCAGCTGGACAGCCATTTGAGAAGGGTGCTTCAACCTGGAGTCCTGCATGGAGCAGAGAGTTGGGCCTGATGGCTCTTTGACTCCTTCCAACTCTACTAGTCAATGCTTCCATGATTCTAGATACACATGAATAGGATTGTACGGAACTGAACATGGCTTGGAAACAATAACCTTAGCTTGTAAAGCAGCCTTTTTTTTGGAAAATTATAGGATTAAAAAGCAAATATTTGAGATATTCAAAATGGGCCTGCATTCCTGCATCTCCGCCCTCATTCTTTATCTGGCCTTCAATGGATCAGAGCAGCTGCCCTTTTGGACCGTCATTTTTACATCACTTGGTTGCCCCTGTGATCCTATGATGATCTGAAAATTCCAGGCCCGCTGCCACAGGGCTGGAGTCTGCCTTTAAACCAGGCACAACTGAGGTCTAGCTGGGACGAACCTTTTCTTCAGTGGCACCGAAACCTGGCAAGCTGGCTCCCCTTGCGTTTTTCCCCCTTGATGAAAACTTGGTATTGATTCAGGAAGGCTGTTACTGAATAGGTCTCCTTTGTATATATTATTATTATTATTATTATTATTATTATTATTATTATAACATTTCTATGCCGCCCCTTGCCGAAAACTCGGGGTGGCTTACAACATGATAAAATACATTGAAATACTATAGTACACAATAAATTACCATTAAATATAAAAATACAAAAAAATACATTGATTTACAAATACAAAATTAAAATTATCAGTATAAAATAAAAATATAGGAGGAGAAAGAGAAGGAAGAAGCAGTTGCCCAGGCCAGATCATACAGACTATACAGACTAACTTCTATATTTCTACTGACTGGACAACCACATGTTGGGGATGACATGAGCAGAGCTGGCTGGAGTTGAGCATCAGATCAGATGGCCTGGGAGGCTCCTTCTAACTCACTTTGTTTCTATGTTTCCAAAAATTTTCATTGTGCAGTTTTATAACTGAAATTTTATTGCTGGTTTTTAAATGGCTTTTAAATGGTATTCCTGATTTTGTAAATCACCTTCTAAGATAATTTGCTAAAGCTGGCAATATAGGTCTATAGAATGAATAAATACAGAGCTACCAACTACTCCAGGTTGCAACTCTCACCAGCTCTGGCCATTGGTCATGCTACCTCAGGGTGAGAAGGGCTGTAGCCTAAAACACCTGAAAAATACCACATTGAAAAAACTGGATTATCATGTGTTCATCATATTCAAATGTAATATATCTTGACAAAGAGATGCTATTTGCGTATGATGTCGAATAATCCTTGAAGGGCTTATCCTCCATGAATTCCTCTTGTCCTTTGAAAAAGAAAAGAAAAAAGGATTAGTGCACATCTAACTGGCCATGCAAGATAGCAGCCATCAGTACGTGTCACATCAGTGAATGCTATACATTCATGGTGTGAAGTGCTTTCTTTTGTGTGATTAAGCAGGGATATAAAAGAGCACCTGCAGAAAAAGTTATGGGAACCCATCCTTTGAGATTTTATTCCAAGGAATTCTAGGTTAGGATTATGAGATAATAGGTAGCCACCATTCCTCTTGGATTAAAGCACAAGTTAATGTTTGAGTCGTGATCATGATTCAGCTACTTATGGCAGAATCTGGTGCATGTTCACTTGGAAGGAAATGCCACTGGGTTTACTCTTAGTGAAGGTGCTTTAGATTGCAGCTTTGGAGTGGTATCCAATGTTAGTCCCATGTAGAACTGGCTCATTTAGAAGAACAAAATTTAAATTAGTCACAATTCACTTGAGTCCTATTATAGGTGTACCAAATGTAGGACTTCAATTACATACTGTCCCTAGAATGCAATCTTGTGTGTATCTACTCAGAAGTAAATCCAGTTGAATACATTGGCACCTATTACCAGATAAGTATGTTCTACTCTTGTGTGTGTGGGTGTGGGTGTAAAATGTATTCATTTTGTCAATCTGAAAGTCCAGCAAATTATATATCAGAATTATCCAAATATCTGTCTCATATTAAAAACCAGATTAAATACCCTATTCATTAAAATAACCCATCCAAAAGTCTGTAAGAGTACCATTGATACCAAAGGAACATAGAACTTCATGTTCCTCTTAATATAAAAAGTACTTTAGACTTTTTTTGATAAATGTATAAAGCTACCAGTTCAACAATATTAAAAATAGCTCTGTCAAAAGATTTCAAAGCCCAGACTAGCCAATAGAGATAATAAGAGTGGGGTAATGCTGATGGGAAAGATAGAAATGGAGTTCAATGAGGTATCTCAAATCCTGTTAGTCCAGGTAATTTTCTCAGGCTGTATTCTGAAATCTGACAAGACAACCCTGTTATTACAGCCCAGTGAATAATTCATAATAAATAATGTATTCATCTAATTTGTGCCTTTCTTTTTTATACAGCAGAATGTCAGCAAACAGCTATTTCTGTGGGTGTATTACTTATAATTATTCAATTATGTTTGTATTCTTCCATCAGGATTGATATTCCAATGTTGTAGTTTAGCTAAGAATGGTCAAAGTAAGTGACAAAGGATTGTTCTATTAACATGACTAGATGGTGGTGAATTCTTAAAATAAAATGTCTCTCATCAATTGTCATGCAAAGTAAAGTTCGCTGTCAGCGGGTTCCACGAATATTCAGACATATTTGGGTGGTCAGGTGTTTGGCCACATTTTCCTAGAAACCTAAGTGAATGGATAACATTCAAACTGCATTTTTTGGGTCCCACGAATGCAACGATGGTTGCCTCAGAACAACTTTTCCCAGGAAGGTTTCTGGGGCAAAGCAGGGCTTTGGTACCTGCAACCGATATGCAGCCGTGGAGGCCCTGCCTTCACCATGGCACCAGCTGGGTGTTGATGGGGAAATTAGCTCTTAAAAATGCAAAATCCGGCCTCTTTATACAGATGGCTGTAAAGTGGATTGGACCTGAATTTGGGTAGCAAACCACCCCTTTTTGAAGAGGAACTTTTCAGATTGTTTGATAACCTATAAGTGTTGACCATGGAAGGCCGGTGGGGATTACATGGTCTCTGGGTCTCCCTCAGTTATGCACTTTTAGTTTAAATGGCCCGTGCATGTAAACTGGCAAAAGGGTCAGTTGTTTGGATCAAAGACCTACAAAGTTAGATCCCTGAAGACTTGCAAAGGTGCGTGAAAGCTCATTGAAATAATTCCCAACTGATAATTCCTGGGAAATGATTTCAATTCTTTTACCAAATTCCACTGCTTTTAACTGTCCTTACTCAACCTGTAGTGTTGCATTTGCTTTTATTTTTTCTGGCAAAGTATATGCTCTAATTTAATAAATATTCCCCTTTTTATCAAAACAAATGTTCAGAGCATGACTCAAGGTTTTGCCAAAGTTCTAAGAAACCTCTGGCATTTGTACCTCTCTACTGTCAGACATTTATTTAAGTGCAGAAAATTTACCTTTGGCTTCTAAAGCAAATATTCTGCAAATTCTTTTTAAAAGGGGGGTGGGGTGTTGTTTAGAGTTCTTCAACTAAATCTAAACATTCTTAAAATTTAAAACACTAAATGTAAATCTTCTTAAAACTCCACTGTCTGTTTACTTTTCTGCAAATGAATGTGATTCATCACTTTAGACCTGAGTTCTTCTTCTTCTTCCTCTTCCTCTTCTTCCTCTTCCTCTTCTTCTTCTTCCTCTTCCTCTTCCTCTTCTTCCTCCTCCTCCTCCTATTAGTTCAATAGAAGTAATATCTATTGAAACTTGAAAGTTTCTTCTAACATACCTACTGATATCCTTGCCACAGTTATAATTTCAGTACTAGCTTCTTGTCAACCTTCATTAAAACTGTATAGTGATAGTGTAGCCAATATTAAATATAAAGGTAGAATTTAAGGATTTAATCACCCCAATCTGGAGGTAGAGGCACAAGGTAGCACTTCAGGTGTGTTGGCCTTCACCTCCCAGCGGCTCCTGCTGGCATCTCAGTCTGGCATCCCACCTGCAACATAGTCTCCCTGCCCTGACACCTTCTCCCTGGTACTGCCTTAGTACTGCAGTCCCCAGGTGCTACTACAGAGGAACATAACATGGCACAGAGATCCTTTCTCTTTCATGTTTATCCATGGTTTTTTGTATCCAAATTACTCATTATACCACTAGTGCAGCTTATCTATGGACTATCTTTTTTCCAATGGAACGTTTTAAGCTATCTGATTTGAAGAGAGGTGTTATCCATTATTAGGTGATGCTTCAGCCTTCATTCTCTGCTTGAATAGTAAATCGTCAGCAGCCAGAAATCATTCCATTTGCAAAATCTATTCAGTGAATGCCTATGAATAAATACATTGGCAAAAATCATGCTTTAAAAGGACGTATTTGCAGTGAATAATATTCACAGTGAATAATTGTAATGGCACACTGCTGTAAAAAAATGCACATAACCAGAACACTTGCAATTCCTAAGTGTCAAAGTGTGACTGACTTATCGAGACTGAGAAGTTGCGTTGAGTGCGAAGCACAAGGAATTCACATAGCAGTAATAATGATTTGTAAGTAGAAAAAGTGGGAACAGTTCCTCTTATTTACTGTGCTGGATATACCACCTTTCCTTCATACCAGAAGAGTTTGTTTGTAAAATTATCTGGGAGAAAGAAAAATACATGCAGGTTATGTGCTTGTAGAGCTAAGCTTTCTTGCCTGTTGGCTGTAGTAGCCTGAACACGGGCACCATGTTTCCCATGGTGCAAAAGTTTCTTCTGTAAAGCAGCAGGCACAAGTCTAAATGAGTGTTACATATCATATGCACAACTATTAATATTCTGTCTTTCCATATAAAATGCAGCTGGCTTCTTGATAGCTTCTTTTCTTGGGCATCCAGCCACCTATCTTACACCCATGGATCTGATGATACTCTTGGGATGGTTCCTATCTGCCAAAATTCTAAAGAAGATCATGGAAACTGGAATGGATTCAACTGTTCAATGTGGAGATGCACAAAGACCCTATTATTATTATTATACCTCACCTTTCTACTACTTGCAAGGAACCCCTATTCAATCCTCACAACATTAACCCTGTGATGTAGGTCAGGCTGAGAGTCAGCAACTGGTCCAAAGACACCCAGGGATTTCTGTGACTGAGCGGAGACTAGAACCCAGGTCTCCTGAGTCCTGGTCCAATGTTCCACCCGCTATATCACACTGGCTTTCTTAAGGAATATGCAGAGCAAGATCGCCCTAGGATTCTGCCTTGTGTGCTCCAAACAATCTGGCATCATGAGCAGAAATAATGGCAAGAGGCCTGCTTTTGGAACTGGGGGAAGACCTTCTGCCATTGGGTGAGCATGTGTACCTTCCTAGTCATGATCAGGGCATGTGAGATTGCCTGTTGGAACAACTCCAGGGCAGTCTAGAAAGTTATCTCACATTCCACAATCCCTCCTGTTCTGCAGCTGTGGAGCATGCTGATTCTTGATGCGGTGGTCTGTCAGATCCCTTGTCCTGAGTCCTTTTCAGATATCCCCATCCCTACTCTTACCTTTACCTGGATCTTCTTTGTACCTTTGCAAGGCTTGGGTTGATTTCAAGCATGGCAAGACTTTCCCTTCATGTCACATTTGTGCCATTTTTGCCACAGTCCTGGTGGCATTCCCTACCCGTGTTTAGTTTTTGAAGTAATGATACATAATATGTAATTGTACATATTTACAGATATATTTCAGTTTGCTATACAAATGTAAGATGACAATCTGGCACTTATCACCAAATGGACAAATTGCTGTATCTCCCATATTCACACTTGAAAACGTGCAGCAAATCCAATGATCACATTTAAAGAACAAACCATGATCAGGAGAAAAAAGAACGAAGAGCAAACTATTATTGTATTTACAAGCACACATATCATGGTGAAATCAAGGTAAATATAATTCAAAACCACTTACTATATGATGACTAATCCAGTTTCTAATAAAAATTGTTAAAATATGTCCTTTCTCAGGAGAATCTTTTTCCTGACATTGAATAAACACTATTAACCAGTGTTACAGGTTTCCAACTGTATTTGATAGTGGCTTAAATGTTAAATATTAAGCTTAGTGAACACAGGAAGACATGAACAACGGGATGATTGTGTGTCCCTACTTCGAGCTTGCCATCAGATTTCCTCCTGGCCATTTCTAAAAGGCTCAGGTTGGGTTGAAACAATATTTGATCTTTGCACCCTCTAATGCAGGCCAGTGGGCTTCACGGCCAAGCAGGCATTTTGACCTGGATTCCCCACACACGATGCCACACATTTTTGTTTCAAGGATGGCCTTAATAATTAAAGACAAGAGAAATATTTATCTTCTTCTGCCAATTATGACATTAGGTTAAAATACATGTGGCCTAGCTCTTATTTATTAGTGACCCTGCTGAAAATAAATCTAATGTTGACAAAGCCCAGCCCTGCGGCTCATTTTGTAATGTCTGCTTGAGAAAGTGCATGTGCTGCCATTTGCCATTTGGGAAAGACATCCTTGGAGCATGTACATCAGCAGTCTTTCAGATTTACCTTTCATCATGACCCAGAATGTGTCCTGAACTCCCACAATGAAAGCCGAGATGCCTCTGTCTTTGACCCTTCCCCAACATTGCCTATCATTCAACTAAGTTGGTGGGAAACTTCACTTTCCTTTGGAGGAGGCTGGCTGTGCTGCTAACTTTAATGTACTGTTCAGCATGAGATCAATAACTCATGGGCTCCCTCTGAATTGGATTGCCTTTCTTTTGTATATCCAAGCCTGGGGCTTTCAACTGGTTACTGCATCAGAATAATCAAATACAAGGGTGGGAGCACAGAGTAAAATGGCTGATAAATGCAATCCATAGTTTATCTCTGCCTCACCTCTCCCTACACATTTCCTTTCTTGGAACAAAATAAACCTCTGGGGGAAACGTTCACTACGGTATGCTGTGTAATGTGGTATCTCTTTAATGTAAACACACATTTAATTCCTTGTGAAATGTTTTCTGAATATGACTTTCTATATGTTGTGAGCTTCTTTTCTCTGATGATGTGGTGGGGAAAAAGCTCTCCAGTACGAAGAACTCTGCACTCTGATTTGAATGGGCTAATAAGTAGAAACCATAAGCAAACCTGTCAGCCCTGGAGCTTTTCTATATGCGATGCCAGTTGTACACTTGTTATTCTCCATTCACAGTTGTTTATGGATGATTCAGGCAACAGTGTGAGCCTCCAGTATCATTTCTGGTTTTGAACAGCGCTTTCAGTGAATTTCTTTTTGTACAGGGAAAATGTGGAGTTAGTTATAAAAGTAAAGTGAAAGAAAATGCTTTTTGCACTTAGGTAATTGTGCCATTCTGCTCTGCCACAGTGCCACCTGCAGGTTATGCTGCAGGGAAGGAATAACACTTTGTATAGGACTTGGATCAAATCCTACAAAGAAACTGCAAGTAGATATAGTATATTAACACCCTCATGAAGAACAATGCCTCGGCTACAGTCATATCCCACAATCTCTACCCAAGTAACCTGCAGATGAGATGATGAGAACAAGCTTCTGAGAAACAAGGGGCAGGGTGGCAAGACTGTATTTAGATTCTTCACTTAACAAATAATGAGTCCTCCACCACTTGCTGCTACTTTGCAAAGATTCAAAGATAGATCTGTACCAGGACAAACCGAATAGCAGATGACTAGATGGGAGAAGTCTTAAGCTGTAACGTGCTAATGCGAAAGAAAGACAGCATGCATGTTTCTGTAACAAATGCTGCTAGTGAGATGGACTCCACGCTGTCCACATTTATAAGGACCTGTTGTATCCCATGTAAACCCAGGACCTTGCTCTGTGCAGTCAGATGTTCCTAGTGAAAACTTTGTTGTCCAGACCTTTGGGAATAGTTCACACATGTCTGCATATGATCTGAAGACCGTACCACCAAGCGCCGGCTCACGGGCAATCACAGATCTCACACCATCGAACTGATTTTTCCAAGTGGGGTCCACGGTCAGACATCATGGTGTGGGCAGCTCCAGTTACTGTTCCGGTAAGTGAGTTGTGCCTTTTCCCATCGTTCCCCTCGAAGCTGCCTTTCCATCGCCATCTCCCAATAGTCAGCCAGCATTCTGAGGCTCTCTGAGTTCTTTGGGGCTTCTGCCTCATCAGGTGGAAATGCTGGGGCTGTCCTGGCCTTCTGACTCGTCCCTCTTCTGCATGGGAGGCATCATTTTGATTACATCAATCTCAGCATCAGAACAGAAGGAGTGATATCAGCTCGCATCACCTCTGGGGATTTTTCCCTTTTCCCCAGCAGAGGCACTTCAAGCCATTCATTTTCCTGTCACTGAGTGCAGAAAGATCGAGCAATGGGAAATAACGTGCTGCATTGTGTGGAACCATTCCTTAGAAAATCAGCTCCATTTGATTCACATGATTTGGGAATTTGCAGGAGCTTATTGATTTTTAAAAAGGTTATTGTAATCAATTGTGAATAAAATATACTGAAAGCCTACCTGAAAGCTGCATTATACAGTTTAACATGAAGACAAATGAGACATTTGAAAGCTAAGAAAAAGAGATGAAAGGAATATGACTGGTAGAATCGAAGCTACAAGATGCTTTTGGAGCAGGAGAATCGAAGCTTTTTGATCAATGTCAATTACAAGCAGATTTGGGAAAAAAGAAAAGAAATGAAAGAACCCCAGAATTTACTAGATAGACTTACCTGAAATACAGTTGCTTGTTTCACCAATCTGTGCTGTTGGCATCCATCCAAGGTCACTTCTTAGATTCCTACAAACACTTATCAAAAGTCCAGAATGAGAACTCTGAATATAGTCAGGACATGCATATCTAAGAGCTTAAATATGAATAGTCATGATACTTTGCTGCTTTCGTAAGTGTCTCTTACGAAAGGCAAGCTGGAATTTGCATTCAGGTTTGCATTTCCTATCACTTTGAACCTTTCAAGTAAGAATCCTGGATCATGCTTCAGTTAAATCCACTTTCATGCTGTGAGTATTCCAGAAGAAAAAAATAAATTCTGTTTTAAAGTGCATCTCACATTAGTGCATTTCCATGCATCAGTGTAGTAGATCAGCTTCATCTGTTGACCACTGTCTAATTTATGTGTGCGTGCTACAATTTCCACACCCACCTGCACACCCACCCCCAGATCTGGGCTGCTCTGAGGAGGCACATGAAGGTCAGAGCTGGAGACCCTCCTCTGTATGCCCAGGATCAGTCTCAGGTCCTCCTCTCAGCCTCCCAATGAGTGTGAGGTGGGAGTCCTGGAGGAAGAGCAAACTGGCCAGAACTGGCCTCAGCATTGCAGATCCCCCATTTGCCGCCATGCTGGCATGCTGCCTGACCCAGATTCTGCCTTGCTGTTTGGATCATGCCTCACCGTCTTGCTTTGGCAGAACGGATCTTTGTGCTAGCTGTGGTGTGGTGCCACTTTCACCTCCTGCATTTTGTTCTGTTGTACCCTACCTTGCAGTGTATATTGCCTCGCCACCCAGGAATCCTGCCTCTGGGTGCCTTCACCTTGTGTTGGCTTCTTGATCTTGGCCCTTGGCTTGTTCACGACCACGCCCTTGTTCTACCCTGGTACGTCCATCTGGTTCCTGACTGTGGTCCACTCTGTGGCTGACTTGCTGGTGGACTTCACCACTGGACTTTGCACTCCATCTTACCTCAAGTTCCTGGTCCTGGGGCCTCTTCTGTGCTTCCTGCTGCCTCTATTCTGGCCCTAGACCCCGACACAGGACAGCCCAGAGTCATACAATTCACTTTGGTGATAACATGATTCCTAGACTCCTCCATTTCAGCATGGTTGCCTGCTTGAAATTTTTGCTCAAAAAGGGAAAAAAAGCCTATAAATGTAATCTGTGCACAAAGAAGGCTAGCATATAAAATAAACATGCTTGTCAAGTAGCATGACATGTACAGTAAATGCAAGTTGCAGTGTTAATCTGAAAGTTGAAATATATCCCATCTTTCCACCAAGGGAAAAAAAAGAGTAGTCAGAGTGCATATGAAGGGAGATTTATGCTGGCATATCTAGTACCCCTTGTAAAGGGATCTACAGTAAAACTGTATGCATGTACATGAGATGTGCTTGAGATCCTGGGCTTCTGCACAAAGCAGGTCCTTTGATCACACAGCCAAGTCTACGCGTAAGCTGAAATAGGCTTGGCCTTTCCTCGTCCACATGTCGGATCTCATGGGCCAGAGACACCTGGGTGCCACTGATGAAAGGTTATTATAGTTTCTTCCAAAGTTGCTCTCCCCTGATGTGATAAAGCAAGGAGTGGGGAGAAATGGGGAAGGACTTTGCCTTCTTTCCTCCTCCAGTTGTTTTATTTCGATAAGCACCTCAAAAGGGGACACAGAAACTGTGTCATTCTGCCTTTTTCTTCAGGTTCTCCTTGATGTTTCCCCAAAAAGCCATTTTGCCAAAGCTGCTCCACTCTGAGGCTGGCCTAGAAATTATGTAGCTGGTCCCTTTATAGATGATTTGATATGCCTTTAACGAAAGACAACAGCTCCTGTTAAGCTGTAAGTCCAAATGAGTAATTACACCCAAGCAATGCAGAGGACAAAGGCGATCCATTGTTTTGCTTCATTTATGTTACTATCCTTAGCTGCTTCTTCGTAATAAGGTATTTTATTTAATAAAAGCTTTGTCCAAAGGACAAGAGTTTGCACTGCATTTTATGCATGGTACTGTTCCAATTGCAATCTTGAGTGCTAAGTACCCCCAACTAGATGTGATATGGAAGGGGCATGCGAAGGTCCCCCACAGACTTTTTCTTTAAAGAGTGGTAGCAGTGATTCTGAATTCTGTTAGAGCAGAGGCAGAAGTGGGAGAGAAATATAGTCCTTTTTTGCACAGGCCATTTCTGCTGCAGATAGAAAAGCTATGCATGTGTTGTGGGGAGGGGGCATTTTGCCCTGATAGCAGTCTCTGAGGAAAGGTTGGAGAACTCCCCATCACTCTCATTGCTTCTCAGATCAAACCCAGAGGTCCCTCCTTCCCTGCACTGCATCGCAGTGAAATCGGTGTGCAGGGAATACTACACATATCTCTTTGCTTTACATCTTGTTTGGCCTTTGGAAAATATTCGTATGCCCAAATCTATGGCAAGCCAGAATTCACTCACTTCCCCAAGAGACATGATTGATGGACCTTTCAGAATGGGCAGTGTTAAGACTCTGTATCTTCCTGGGAGAATTAAAGATAGATTTTTGGTGGTGATTAAGAAATCACCTCTGCTAGTATATTAAACTTAGGGATCAATGGATCTGTCAGTGCACCTTCTCCCACCATCAAGTTTTCAAAGTCTCAAGTTCTTTTCTTTCTTGTTTATGAAGACATTTGCACATTTTAGTATGTTCCTATCAAGCAACAAACCAAATGACATTCTCATTCATCTACTCCCAGGGTAGTACAGCTATTCCTGGCACAAAAAGAAGCACAGAGAGAAGAGAATGTCTGCCATAAAGATGAGGAGGCTGCTGGAAAAAAAGGTGGCAGCTGAAATCAGTGCCACAAATGTGGTAGAATACACAAAGAATTCTTGCTCAGGGATGTGACAGTTAAGTGCTTCAAACACTCAACCTGGATGGATCTTTCACATTCTCTCACAATTAATTCTTATGAACTCCCCAACCTTCAGCCACCAAATAAAATTCTAACCTATCTGGAATCAAGACTTTGTATGTCTTTGGATGGAGTATATACTCTGCGCAAATACTGGGATTAAAGATGAAGGGAGGTGGGGCAAGTGGTTAGTGGGACAGACCTGAAGGTTAAGAACAGAAAATCTAAGAGATTAATCCACATTGCCCATATTATCATCTGCTGCAAAAAAAGATTGGTTGCACAAGTCCAAAGCAGAGTTCTGAGTCATCCACTGAAAAAGAAACTTATCCTGACCAATCAACCAAGCAGTTGCAATGCTTGCTAAAATGGAAGAGGTCAACCCGATATCTTCAGCAGCCACTTATTTTGACCTCAAATATATTTCCCAGTTTAGGCCCTTTAATCATGATCCTTGGTTACTTCAGATGTTTGCTAAATATTTGGTGCTTTGCAGGGAAGCCTGGCAAAGAATTCCTTTTGAAGATTTTATATGGACTGTGATGTCAACCTGCCTTGCCTCCCCCTGCCCCACCCCCTGTAACATGACGGAGACCAGCGCAATGCATATTCTTTCCCCCCACCCCAGTTCCCAACTTTGGAGCTATTCCAGTTTCAACCTGAAATGATTTACCAGTCTGAAAAATGACAGACTCCAGATTTTCGTCCAGTAAATCATGCTTTTGGGCTCTTTGATTATTTGCCCTCTCTCGAGTTGATCCTATTTAGAACTGGTTGAACTCTTTGCTCTGATTTATGGAACATTAGAGCTGGTGCATGCCAGCCAGCCCCTCTCTGCTTTGTGCAAACTCATCTCCTATCCAAATGGAGTGTCTGCAAAAATCTTTGTGACAAAATCAGTTGTGGTAAACATCACAAACTGACAGAACTGGCCTACAAATAAGATAAGAAGCAGACACATGTTAAATCATCCAACAGTAAAGGGGATACTTTATGGAAATGAACTCGCAAGATAATAATTTGAATTTGACAAGGTGATAATTAAAGTCCCTAGATAGACTCTTTCCACATCTGTATGCCTTTCAGTAAAGTTGGTTAGCATATTAACTACTGCTGGGGAATGCTAAAATATATTCATGGGATGTTAAGCTGCATATTATTATGCATTTCAATTTGTATAATAAATGTAACAAAATGCAGTGCATACAATATTACAGAAGAGGCACTAATCTCTATTATAGACATATTTTAAAAGCACACTGATACCATACCAAGCCTTTAGATGCCAATTTTATCAAGAGAAATTCAAGAGATTTAAGTCATAATTGATCTCAGTGGCAGGGAGAAAAAAAAAAGAAGACAAATTTCTAGTGCATGCAAAATACTAAAGCTGAAATAATTTGAGAGCTGTAGCTGGTACTCTTATGTATTGCATTTAATGAAGAATAACCATTGATACTTTTAAATTTTTAATTAATAGGAACTGTGAGAAAGTGTCATTTCTTTATTTAATGTAGTTGGTGCTTTATTAAGATAAATACATTTCAGAGAGCTGGGTCCAATGTAGGAATCTGGTGACTAGTCCCTATATTAAATATTTGATTTGAATGTAATGATACAGTCAGACAGACTATTGAAAAGATACCTCATCATGTCTGCCCAACATTCTTCTGTTGACCGAACCACTGTTGTTTCTGAGCACTGTTTCTCTCTGGTTTTGACCACACAGTCCTTGACTTCACTGGCCTACACTGTCATTTAATCCAATTCATATGGGGTGCCATAATGTTTCCCTTTCATTGTCAGATGTAACATCCCTGCTTTATCACTGTTGCCACATTCTTTTCCTGGTGCTTGGGCAAGTGGTGGCCAGGCAGCTCCCAGCCCTCTTCGATGAGACAGACCATCAAGATCCATTTCAACTGGGCTTAAGGCATCGTTTTGGAACAGAAACTGCTTTGGTTGCCCTCTTTGCAAGGAAAGAGAATGGGGGAGTGTGACCCTGATGATTCTCCTGGATTTCTCAGGAGCATTAGATACCACTGACCATGTTATCCTTCTGGATAGGCTGGTAGGATTGGGAGTAGGGGGTACTGCTTTCCAGTGGTTCCACTCTTACTTAGTCAACAATTTCCAGCAGATGGTATGAGGGACTACTGCTCTGTGCCATGACAGTTATCCATGAAGTACCACAGGGCTCTGTTTTATCCCCCATGTTTTTTAACATCCATATGAAACTGCTGGAGGAGGAGATCTGGAGGTGTGGAATGAGGGGCCACCCATACTTGGGCGACAGTCAGCTCTACCCCTTTTTCATGGAACCCAGTGAGGCAGTGACTGTTCTGAATCAGTGCTGGGCCTGGTAATGGGCTAGAGGAGGGCCAATAAACTCAGGCTCAATTCAGACAAGACAGAGTTGCTGTTGGTGAGTGAGTCATCTATCCAGTCGGGAGATAATTTACCTGTCCCAGGTAAATTTGCACCCCCTCCCAAAGGACAGGGTTTGTAGTTTGGGGGTGCTCCTAGACCCTGAACTGTCACCTGAGTCACAAGTGGTCTCAGTGACATGGTGCACCTTTTATCAGCTTAGGGTGATATGCGCCATGCCCCCATCTGGCTAGGGAAAGCCTAGCCACAGTAATCCCAGCTCTGGTAACCCTTCGTTTGGATTACTGTGATGGTCTGTAGGTAGGGCTGCCTTTGAAAACAGTCTGGAAATTGCAACTGATTCAAAACAGGGCAGCATGGCTCTTAATGGGAACTGGCTTACAAGGCCATATTATGCCAGTCCTCCAGCAGATGCACTGGCTCCCAATTGAAGTCCAGCACCAATTCAAAGTGCCTGCATTAACATATAAAGCCCTCAACCATTTGGGGCCAGGATACCTGAAGGAATGCCTCAACCTGCATTAACCTACCCTGGCCTTAAGACCACCTTCTGGGGGCCTTCAGAGGGAGCCCCCTCTGAGAGAAATAAGGAGGGGGCAGCCAGAAGAAGGGCCTTCTCAGCAGTGGCACCCCATATAAGGAATCAGGTTCCGAGAAAGGTATGCTTTTCCCTTTGAGGCACCAGGGGAAAACCTTGCTATTATCCGGATGTTTTAATAGCTAAGATAGTTTAATTTTATATTTATATTGCTGTTCAGCATTTTATAATTGTTAAAATACATGTGCTTGTACCACAGCTGCCCCTGTGCATTTTCTGCTATGTGTTTTAACTATATCTTATTCTGTATCATTTTATGTGTTTTGTTAACCACCCGGAGAGCCTTCGGACCGTTGGGTGTGGTATAGAAAATAAATAAATAAGTATCTCAGCATCATGCAACCAAAAAGGAGCATGTTGCTGTGCGATACACGAGGCCAGCAATTGCAATGGCAAAGGAGGAGGAAAGGCGGTTCAAACAAAGCTCACTGGCGCATAACAGATGTATGTTCCCATCTCCAAAATTACTGCTCAGAGTGAAGAGAAGATTAGGATTCCCACTCAGGGACATGGGGAAGAACACTAATGCATTGGCCAACACACCTGTCATGACTCTCTTGTTTGGCTCCTCATTTTATAGGAATTATAGCCCTTTTCAAGAATGCAAAGTGGGTACAATTTGCTGCCAGCAAAATTGGAAGACTCAGCAGTGGCCGCAGGATTGGAAAAGGTCAGTTTACATGCCCATCCCAAAGAAGGGCAATGCCAATGAATGTTCAAAGTACCGCACCATTGCACTCATTTCACATGCCAGCAAAGTGATGCTCAAAATCCTACAAGCTAGGCTCCAGCAGTATGCGGACCGAGAACTACCAGAAGTACAGGCAGGATTTCGAAGAGGGAGAGGAACTAGAGATCAAATTGCCAACGTACGCTGGATCATGGAGAAAGCTAGGGAGTTCCAGAAAAACATCTACTTCTGCTTCAATGACTATACTAAAGTCTTTGCTTGTGTGGATCACAACAAATTGTGGCAAGTTCTTAAAGAGATGGGAGTACCTGACCATCTTATTGGTCTCTTGAGAAACCTATATGCGGGTCAAGAAGCAACAGTGAGAACTGGGCAGAGAACCACTGATTG
Organism: Varanus komodoensis; assembly: GCF_004798865.1. NCBI lineage: Eukaryota > Metazoa > Chordata > Lepidosauria > Squamata > Varanidae > Varanus > Varanus komodoensis. The sequence continues at coordinate 37,741,000 of NW_025335568.1, forward strand.
GTTCAAAATTGAGAAAGGAGTTCGGCAAGCCTGTATACTGTCGCCCTGCCTATTTAACTTGTATGCAGAGCACATCATGAGAAAGGCGGGCCTAGATGAATCACAAACTGGAATTAAGATTGCTGGGAGAAATATCAACAACCTCAGATATGGAGATGATACCACTCTAATGGCAGAAAGTGAAAAGGAACTAAAGAGCCTCTTGATGTGGATGAAAGAGGAAAGCACAAAAGTTGGCTTCAAACTCAACATTAAGAAAACTAAGATCATGGCATCTGGTCCTCTCACTTCCTGGCAAATAGATGGGAAAGAAATGGAGGTAGTGACAGATTTTATTTTCCTGGGCTCCAAGTTCACCGCAGATGGTGACTGCAGCCAAGAAATTGAAAGATGCTTGCTCCTTGGGAAGAAAGCTATGGCAAATCTAGACAGCATACCAAAAAGCAGAGACATCACCCTGCCAACAAATGTGCGTTTAGTCAAGGCTATGGTTTTTCCAATTGTAACGTATGGCTGTGAGAGCTGGACTATAAGGAAGGGTGAGCACTGAAGAATTGATGCTTTTGAATTGTGGTGTTGGAGGAGACTCCTGAGAGTCCCTTGGACTGCAAAGAGATCCAACAGTCAATCCTATAGGAACTCAACCCTGAGTTAGAAGGTCAGGTACTTAAGCTGAAGCTCAAACTACTTTGGCCACCTAATGGGAAGGAAGAACTCATTTGGAAAAGATTCTGATGCTGGGAATGATTGAAGGGAAAAGGAGAAGGGGACGGCAGAGGTTGAGTTGGCTGGATGGGGTCACTGGAGAGATGGGTGTGGGGTTCAGCATACTCTGGGGGATGGTGGAGGACAGGAGAACCTGGAGGCATGTTGTCCATGGGGTTGTCAGGAGTTGCGCTCGACTTCGTGACTGAACAACAACAACAAAGGAAGAGGCAGCCAGCTGTGGGGTCTACCCAGACCTGGGCACATTCATTCATACACCTGCTGGCTAGAGAAGGCATTGATTGGCCAGTGCAACAGCACTGTTGCACCATTCCACCAGTATGGGAGAGAGGTTGTCTTCAGTGCACTTGGAACAAGGATTTCCATAGACCTACCCACCCTCTCAGATCATCTCAGGTGGTCCTTCTGCAAGAGCCACCGCTCAGGGAGATGAGAGGGGTGGCAACCAGATGAAGGGCCTCTTCCACTGCTGCTCCCCATCTTTGGAACTCCCTCCTAGGGAAATTCACCTGGTGCCTTCTTTATTTTCCTTTTGGTGCCAGGTGAAGTCATACTTTTTAGAAAATTCTGTAACACTTCGCCCATGAATGCTGTGGACCTTTTAAAATTATAATTATAAATATAAATTATAAATATAAAACATTATATTGATGTTTGAATTTGTTAATGTTTTAAAAGGTTTTTGATGTGTTTTATTGTGTTTATTATATTTAACATATTGTAAGCAACCTAGGAAGGCCTTGGCAGTTATTAGCGGCCTATAAATACATCTATAAATAAATAGACCACAGTATTTGTTTTTATCACCAGTTGGGGACGCAGAAACCTTTATGTGTATACCCATATCTAAAATGTTTAATAAGTTAGACCTTTTTGCTCATTAATCTCCCTTTATTGCTTTTCCCGAATTTCTTCCATCATAATCACATCCAACAGCCAGCTCAATGTGTTTTCTTATAATTTTGGCACTAGGTTGTTGAGGGATGCTACATGTTTGCAGTGTAACTGGCCTAGACAGCCAGAATTACTGTTTAATGGATTCCACTAAGGAGGAGAGGGGAGGAATGAAGAATACTAAGGTCTGCACTGGATATTCCTAAATCCTTCAAAAGGAAAAGCCATGTCTGAAAAAATATCTTATCATGCATACCAGAAAGTAGCAGCTTATCTGTAAACACCCTGGGTCACCCTTTCCGTCCATTGATGCTCCTGGAGATGCCCAAACAGATGCATTTGTGAACACCTGAAATGATCCTTAGTTATCAAGAAAATGTTGTTGGGGGGAATGGCCCCATGAGATGGCAACAGGATGTCTGCTACTAGCAATTTAAGAAGCGAGATCTTAAAGTGAAAACATGGAGAGTTTGGACAGTAAACCAGAAGGAAGATTCACTTTAATAACCCAAAGTTAAATGAGAGAACCACTTTATTTGGAGCATTGCAAAAGATTATAGGCAATTGCTGCTAAACCTTGGTTCTTCTTGCAATGCTTATGATGCTGGCATTTTCTTATTTTATTTTTCATATCTCCCCAAAGGCCAAACATCACATAGCAAAAGTTAATGTGTGTTTGCAATCCACAAAAGATGCATACACACACCCCTCAAAAAGCCTTAACGCCATCTGTCTAGAGTGATATGAACATATACTATAGCAGCCAAGAAGCAAACTAGGCAAATGCGTATTAAACTAATTTCATATGAGATTAAAGATCCTGAGAACTTTTCCAGGATGTTCAACTTAAAAAATCCGTTTTCTCCAACGTGGCAGTTTTCAAAGTGATGGTCATCATTGGCCATCCTTGCGGAGAAGCAAACCTGTTTGATGAAGGGTGCAGCATGGACTGGGATCTCTACTCCTTGTGGGTTACCCCAGATCCCTTGCTCTCCCCCACTGAACTGTGACTCGAGTTAAGAAGGCATTTTTTCGGTTCCCATTTCAATGCAAACTTATTCATGTTGCCCTTCCAGCACCCAAAAACCAAGCCAGAAAGACTTCTCCACTTGAGTAGTGTTGCTGATCATCAGCGTGCACCCCCTACTCAGCCACCCACTCCTCATATTTAGTCCTAGTGTGAGCAGAAACTTGCATAGGGCTTGTGTCATCCCCATATCCAAGTCCAGTTATGGCGAGTGAGGCTAGCATGGTATACATTTCCTGGGAAAGCAGAAGCAGAGCTACAAGTATTGCCAAGCATAATCCCACGTTTAATAACTGATGCTATTATCCCTACATTGAAGAAACCTCTTATGACTAAGCATTCAAAGGAGCTCTTACTGTGCCCATTATGTGTCCTTGCAATCAGTTTTGCCAGTAGGTTGTAGGATGCACAATTTTGCAGTTTATATTCTCTCAATATTTACAAAGAGGCTACCAAGTATGTTTTGCGGGTGGGGGTGGAAAGCTTCCTGTTGCATTTTAATTTCACACAATAAGCTGTGGGGGAGGAATGTTGTATATTAACTTGAATAAGCAGCCAAGACCTTAAAAAAGACACAATTATTTAAACAAAACACACTATCCTAATCCTAATAAGCTCTTGCTTTCAGAAGTCCAACATTATCAAGGTCTAAGAGAAAATGTATATGGCACATTGTTTATATTTTGCAAATGCACATAGTGATTAGCTCATTATCAGTTGTGATACTGCATACAATAGATGCCTAATGAGTAGAATAAATATTGATGTTCTTGGGCAGTTTCCAAGCCGGCTGCTGTGCCCTGACTTGACTTACCATTCCTGCTGTGGGGAGTCACTGTTCAAAAAGCAACCAGAAATGCTTTTTCCAGGTTGAGGACCCACCAGGAGCACAATAACAACAACAATTAATATTATTATTACATTTTTATACTGCCCATAGCCAAAGCTCTCTAAGCAGTTGACAGCAATTGGTGGGCAGCACTGGATACTGTCATCCCAACGCATTTTAAGCTAAATAAATTTAAAGCAGCAGTACTTAATTTACTTTTGTCAACTTGCTAATGTCTTGCCTGTCAACCTCAGTACAGACTAACTCCTACAATTCAGTCCTGAGGTGCCAAAAGCAAGAATTTAGCCAAAAGAGAAAGCAGCAAATGGTGAGAGGAACCAAGGGTGCCGTACACACAGGGTTAGGGGTGAGAAGAAAATTGTGTGTAAACCATTCAGAGAACCAGCATGGCTGACTGAATGGTGTACACAAATCTGGGGAAATAAATAAGGATATTCTTTTGGATCACATTTTAATGTGATCTTACCAAAAATTCCATTGCCCTTTGAAATTTGCTGCGGCAGAAGCAGATACTTTCTCCAGCCTTTCAGAACCAATTCTCCATTAAAAACCTTAACAAAATAACTTTGGGGGCAGTTTAGCCCCATGGAGAGAAATACTGCTTGCCCTGGGGATGTAGGTCAGAAATCCCAAACATTGAGTAATCAAGTTAGACAAAAAAGGTAATCTTTCTTGCTAACACAACCTGAAGATAAAACAGTTCTTTAGAAATTGCTCAGCAATGCCTACCTGTGATGCTGGTCCTGGGCGTAGGACCCACCCAATTGGTAGCCACTGGAAGCTGTAATCATGTGCTGGGCCCCATGATTCCATGGGGTAGGGCAGGGCAGGCATATATCAGCATGTTGAGAACGGCTCAACATATAAACAACCCACACGCTCACGGGCAATAAAACCAAAGTCTTTTATTGCTACTTGTCTGTGAGATTTACAACACTACAGATAAGCTCTACTGTTAAGGCCTTTACAAGTCAGATGCTAACTCTTTAGTGACGTCTCTTCCTGAGTTCCATGCGGGACTAGCTATCTTGGTCCCGCCTTTCCTCTCTGAGGCAGACAAAGACTGGTTTTGTTCCCATCGTCCCAGAATTCGCCCATTGGTCACGAGAGAAAAATCCATCCCACCCCCTGTGTCTCCTGCGTCATGCTCAGGCAGTTCAGCTTCAGGAGGGGGTGGGTGAGTCTGCTCAGGCTCTCCATGAGCAGAACTCATAGTGCCTTTTCCCTCGGAGCCCTCTTGCTTTGATGTGGGCTCGGGTGTTTGCTCAATGGGCAAAGGGTCAGGATGAGGTATGGCTATCTGCTCAGCCGTTCCCAAGTTAGGTTGTGGGGTTGACATTTGGGTACAGGGTCTCAAGCACAAGACCTCCTCGTGAGGTGCTGCCTCTGTCGGGGCATCAGGCACGACACAGCTAGCCTAGCCTTTGCTTGAAGGTGCTACTCCATGTCACCAGCTGTGGGAACCTGGCCAGCGAATCAGCATCTTTTGTCTAGTTCAGGGTTGAGATAAAACTCAATGAAATCCATCATTCTAGTATTCCTCTCAGGCTCAGCACTGTCTTGAATAATGACCTTGGCTGAGAGGAAGTCCATGGATGCTCATGGATTGAAGTTTGTGCAATCGGCAATCTTCATGTGGCATGGAAGAGTGACCCTGCTTGCACAGCACACAGGACTCAATTCCTGGCAAGCACCCTATGAACTTGGGGTGGCCTCGCTGGGATCATGGAGTCAGGGCTGTGACAAAGCATACCAGAGTCCAAGGAGCTAAGCCCGGTGAATTCAGTGGATTCCCCCCCTAAAATGGACACATACCTAGTCTAGTTCTAGTATTAGCCTAGTATTTAAAGTAGAATGAAAGCATGACCCTAGGAAGATTATTTTTTAAAACCCTTTCCAAAATATAGGTTCTAGAACCATTTAGCTACCTCTAATTCCTACTGACATAACAGGGATTTCATAGACACTGGCCATTCTCTACTGCTAGGATACCTACTCAGTGTAGATGTGTACAATATTATCCATGGTATTATCCAAGTGTAAAAGGCAGGCCTTTTCTCGCAGGAACTGGGGTCATCCTATAAAGCTGAACGGTGGGAAATTTAGGACAAGATAAAAGGAAGGCCTTCTTCACACAGCACGTAGTTATTATGGGACTCACTGCCGCAGGAGGTGGTGACAGCTAGCAATATGAACAGCTTTCAAAAGGGATTGGACAAACCCGTGGAAGAGGAAGCTATCAGTTGCTAGTAATCAGGATGGCCATGTGCTCCCTCCAGTAGCAGAGGCAGCGTGCCTGTGTGGACCAGTTGCTGGGGAAAATGGGTGGAGGATGCTCCTGCATCATGTCCTGCCTGTAGGCTTCCTATGGTCAGCTGGTTGGCCAGAATGTTGGACTAGACGGACCTCGGCCTGATCCAGCATGGAGTTTCCTATGTTCTTACTCTGCATAGGTGGAAGGATGGGGTGGCAGAATGTGGAAGTAGTAGAATGGGTTGTGCCACTTAAGGACTCTGGTGTAGACCAGGCTTCTGGCTTGACAAAAGCACTGCTCAGCCTTTCTCCATTGGTGAGTGCGAGGAGAACTTTATTTCCATGGGTTTCTGATGTTGCGTTCATTGCCTTCTGCAAGTAAAAGACTACCTGCTGCATCTGTGTGATGTTCACCACAACCTCCTAGCCCCTGCTGAATGTCACACATTACTTAACTGGGGTGATCTGTATGATGTATGCAAATGTAATCCCGCAAATATAATCCAGTCCTGCCATTTTTTAACAAGTTATAGTTATTCCTTAAACACATAACACAAATTGTGTTTCTGTGCCCAGCAACACAATTGCATCTGCTGGCAGGTTTCCTGCTTCCAGAAATGGCAACCGTGCCTGAAAATGTTGGCCAATTCTTTCAAAGACAACAGTTGCAGTCATTTATTTATTTCCCCATGTGTTCAGGCAATAATGTTTGAAGTCTCAGATTTTCTGAAGTAAGGCTGTTCTTTACCTGAGGTAAAAAGTATCTTATGCAAAGTGTTCCAAGTCAAATTAGCCTACTTTTGAAAGGACCAAAGCAAAGTCTCAATCATGTGTTGCCTTTGGTGTACACCTGACATGAATGCCAGGAGGTAAGTCCTATAGAACTCAAATATTAGCCTGCATGGAAGATCCATGACATGTGCAGACACTCTACTAGTTTGCTAACATTGCATGACAATTGGCAGATTCTAATTTAAATGTGCTGCTTTCCAAGTGACTGGTTTCACAGGCAAGCATGTTTCACCAAGCTGGCCCATATTTACATCTGGGTGAACCACCCAATCAGCATGCAGCTGAATAAATGGCATAATTGAGCTTTGATTAGATTTTATAGCGCATCAGCAAACAGCAGTGGACACTAAAAACGTTGCCAAGTTTAGTGTTAAATGCAGTGATTCTGGACCAAAGATGCTTCCACCTTTGCACATAAAAGAGGGGTGAGCATATTGCACATACTCCCTAAACTATCACCCGTTTCTCATGGGAGCAAACTTCCAGTTGCATGCATGGTGCCAATCAACCACAGGTAAGCATTGGAAAGATCCCATGGTGGAAAACAGCTAAATGAAGCATTTTTTCATGTATGAGTCCCAACCAGAATGGGATTCACGGGCTGGTAATCCTTTCTGCATTGTATAATTTATATAGCAATAGACAATGATATGGTATTACTAATCTGGCTTAGTAGTTGTTTAATCATATTTCTTAACAGAATGAAGGCATTAAAACTATTCTCAGTCTGAATCTCAGACAGGGATATTCGCTATGCTGTTTGTTTTTGACACATATAGATTAGTGGAAACATTCAAATGATCACAAGTCAAGCCTGGGGAACCTACCAAGTGGAATCTCACAATAGCAATTGTCAGGTTAATTAATTCATTAATTAATTTTAAATATCTGCTCTCACTTTCTGGGAAGAGGCCTGCTGACAGCAACAACAGCAAATCCTGCTGCTTATCAAACAGTTTATATGACAAAGTAGGGACATTTTACCATGTTGAAATACAGCAACAAATATACAAACTTTCCATGGAGTAAATCCTATTACATTAAATTGGCTTGCTTCTGAGTAGGTGTATAGGATCACACAGTAGTCCTCCGGTGCTTGAAATAGTACCCTTATTAAGTGAGAAAGGTTGTGTGTTTGTTTGTTTATTTCTTTATCTAAAATATTTATACCCTGCCCTATATGCAAAAGCATCTCAGGGCAGCTTACAAAAATCAAAACAAACAATCCAACAATTAACAATAATTAAAACGTGCATAAAACCAACAATAACGTTTCAAAAATGAAAACAAAATAAACAGAATCAAAATCAAAAAGAGGAGCAAAAACAAGATAAAAATGCGACTGTTTATAGTTAAACCCAGATTAAAATTCCTAACGTTTAAAATGGTGGGCAAATAGAAAGGTTTTCACCTGGTGCTGAAAATAATATAAAGTCGGTGCCAGGTGAACCTCTCTTGGGAGCGCATCCCATAGACTATATAGCAATAGTTTATATAGCAATAGCATGCATTTTATTGCCCTGGAACCATATTTTATTAAAAGAGAAAAGTTTTTTTGAAGGGCTGCAGAGAAATAACAGAAGAAAGAATTTAATTTCATATTACCACTGAAACCCCCACTTAATTCTAAGAAACTTTCAAGATAAGGCTTTTTTGAGCAATTACACTGCCTTGCTCGCACAGTGTGATGGCAGGTCCAGAAGCGGTAATCTAAAGCAACTGGTACTCCTTCTGTACTTTTCTTTGCTCTTACCATCTTTTTTTCATACCAGAAATCCATTAACAAAGAAAAAATGGAAGAGCTGCTCACTGCCAGGAGCCACTGCCAGAAGCACCCCAAGGCTGGTGGGACGGCCAGTGGATGCTTCCCATAGGCCATGCTGACAGCTACACCATTGATTCATCTGTCATGGAACAGGATACTATATTGCCTTTGTCACAAAATTATAGGTCACTGGAAATAACTAGGATTTAGTTGTCTGTATAATATCACATACTTATACCCAGTTCTCTTTCTTTTGTATCTGGTCTTCTGGGATGGAAAAAATAATAATCAGAGAAGATGGCAGTCATCCATCCAGCTCAACCATTGATGTTATTTTGGACAATACTCTTAGGTGAAGCACATGCAACCAAGAATACGTAACCCACCTCAACCTTCTCCGAGAAATTTCATTAGGCACACTGAAACACATCTTGCCCTGTTGTTTACAAGTGTGTTCCCCCCACCCTTCAATAAATGCTGTTAAGACTTGGGCTATTTTTGTGTGGGGTGTTACTTCAGTTCAGCAAAGAAATGGGAATTTATGTGATACCCTTTCATAAAGAAAAATAAATGCATTTCCTGTTATTTAGAAGGGAAGGGATGTACTAATGAGGAAGGGATTTAGCAGCTCTAGCCTTCAAACCTTGCCTTCCACTTACCTTGATGGGAGATTTTCTAGTGTTCCTGTCTACTAGAACAGGAACGGTGCCTCTCTCCTTGCAGCCAGTGACAGCTGGAAGACCAAAAACATTATGCCTTGCACTACCCTGTGTATGATACCATCAAGGACAGGATGTTCAGCAGGATTATTGATAACTTCCTGGGATCAGAGGTGGCATGTACTAGTTTTCTGCTGGTGGACGCATCACTCCCATGTTAGTTATCAAGGGGTCATTTTTGCCGTGTTATCTTTTAAAATTAGAAAGAAATTTGACATGTCTAACCCAGTTAGAGATTTGGTGGAGCTGTTATTGTTTTTATTTCAGGTCTGTTGGAATTGCAACTGTTTTACCTACTTGGTATTTATAGTTTGGATGTACTGCACATGCTTGTACCTTAATATTTATGGTCACAGCAATAGATTTGTGACCTCAATTATCCATGAATCACTTTTGACTTCCCACAAAAAGAATGTTTTCTTAAGTTGTCAGCTCAGGCAGAACCTTCTAAATTCACACAGAATTGTCATTCATATTGTATTCAGTGGTAACCTGCAGGGTGTGCAGGAAAACCCTGAAACATCACTCTTCACAACCTTGAGTTTACCAGAAGCATTCCAAATGTTCTAACAGAACAGTAAGCTCCAATTTGTGTGGAAATATGCAGCACAATCAGTTTGCCTCATTTTTCATATGTAGATGTAGCTGTGCCCATTAACCTTAATAACTTTTTTTAAAAAAAATAGGTGTTACAAACAATTCATAGGCTATTGTTTCATCAAGTAGGCTAAGCAATCTCCAAATCCAGAGGCAGGAGAGGAAAGAGAATGATGCATTGAATTGACCTTTGGCCCAGTGGCAAAGCACATGCATTGCACATGGAGGGTCTCGGGTCTTGTCCATGGCATCTCCAAGAAGGGCCATGAAAGATCCCAGTCTAAAATGGGTAAAAAGCTGTTGAGGCAGGATGATCTGCTACCCAGCTTGGTGGAAAGGAGAAAGAGTTAGCTTGTCCACTTGCTTTTTTGCATGTTCCTGGCTGTTATTAACTTCACTGTTAAATCTCTGCCATCTTTCCAAGCAGTCACTTCTCTGCTTCAGCTGTTCAACCTTCTAAGGAACTAGATGTCAGTCTTCCCTTCCTGCTACCCTTTTATGTTCTTTGCTCCTTCCCAATGGCTCTTTCCAAATACACCTCCCAAAACTTTGCTCCAACCCAATCTCTGTGTTTATGCCCAGCTTCTGCCCCATCTCCTCCTCCTCCCTCAGAGTCCTTGAGGTAGTTTAATGAGCCTCTGCCCTGGCTCCTGTTCCTTCTGTTTCGTTGTGCTTGGTTACTGTTGCTCAGCAACCAGGGATACCCAGAGGGTTGAAACCTGCACACATGGTCCTCTGAATAGCCAACATGGACCGCCGTAAGAACACCGATGAAGCTTCTTACAGTCAACGGGACTTTAGTTTGCAATGCTGCTGGTAAAAATGGAATGTATGGAGAGGAAGAGTGAAAACAGAGGTCTATTTATGAATAATATACATTAGTATCCTTCTGGTTACAGTAGCATACGCCACAAAATTGATACTGGCACTCTAACTATTGGTTACATCTAGTATTTTGCTTATCCTTGCCATTTGATGCACTCCCCAAGGTTTCCTACTGTTCCTTATGACAAAGAATAGCTTTCTCTAATGACAGGGATAAGGAGATACTCACTTGATAATTTTTCCCTTCCTTCTCTCTAGGAAACAATCAGCAGGAAAGGTAAAACTGTAAACTCACACTCCATCGTATTACAAAGAATTGGCAGACGTCATCAGTATAGGTATTTATACTTGGGGCACATACTGAAATGCAATTATATATTTTCACTGGTTGCCAGAGAAGGAAGCATTATGGGCAAAATTGAGTCTGCTTCTCTTTCAGCCAATCAGCCCTAAGGTGTGATGTGTTTCCATTGCTAATAGCCACAATCCATCAAGCACCACTAGTACTGATTTAAGCAAGCATCTTCTCATCCACAGCAACCCTGAAGGAAACATCTTTAGCAATTAACTATGCAACCCTATGTATGTAAGCTCCATTGAATTCAATGGCATTTACTCCCAGATAAATGATTCCAGAATTGCAGGCTGAGGGTCTGGAGAAAAGTCCTGATAGAATCATGATGAGAACAGCAAAGGAACAGTGGTAATAATTCTTAATTTCTTGAACAATATCAATGGGCTTGTTCCCTATTTGTAAAGCACCACCATTTGCTCCTGAAGTGCAGGTTCCTGGGGTGATTGATACATTCACTAACTCCTAAGTTCCTGCACATCCATTACTCCTGCTTTCTCTTTCCTCTCTTAGATCCAGGAGCTGTCAAACCAAACAGCGAGCTCAGCTAATGCTTTGCTAAATACAAATGGTGCCCCAAAGGGAACATAAAGCTTTCTATCTCTGAAACAAATGGCTTCTAAACTGTTGCTTATTGACACTGGTCATTCACTTGTATTATAGGTGATTTCAAAACAGTTAACCTGTAGTTGAATCTGTTACACAGACCTTTATTTGAAGATTAATTTTCAGAAAGACTTCATTTTTTGTAGGTACATCAGCAGCACTAGAGAACCAGTGAAAGAAACCTCACTCATGGGAGTCCATTGTTTTATTTTCCAAGTTTTCTTTCTGGACTTCCTGGGTGTCTACCTCCAGAATTTCAGGATTATTAGGATATCCCCCACCAAGTGCAGAGAAAGTTCCCTGACTGCAGAAGCTTTCCCATGAAGTTGTGGAAACAGCGGCAGGTGGCACCTCTCAGGTGTGTGTTGATGCTTTGAGTTGATGTGTACCCTGCCTTTCCACCAAGAAAATGGCCCCTGAAGTGACAGCAGAAAGCAGAAGAATTGAGGTGTTCAGTCAGCATAGTAGGAAAGGCTTTGGATCCAAAGCTCTCCACACATTACTATACTCCCTTCAGCACATTACGAAGATGGAGGAAGAAGTGTGTCATCACAGGAGTGGGCTAGCCGTATGCAGCTGCCCCTTCTTTACAGAGGACACTCCTCTATTTAAAGGCCTACCTGACTACCATCCTCTCTCTGAAGGCACCTGATATCCAATTTTCATTTAACAACAAGAATTCATTTTTATTATTTGTATGGTGCCAGAAAGAACCAACTCAGCATTAAAAAGAAGTAAAGAGAAAGGGGAGAAACAATATTTAAACTAAGCAATCCATAACGCTGGTTATATTTATCTTTTGTATCTTGTATGTTAGTCTATAAGAGATTCCACTACCATTATTAAAATATAATTATACATATATTTCAACAAAAGGCACCCCAAAATCCAGATATTTATCTATTTGCCAATTATTGCTAAAGGCTACCTACTCAAAGACCAAAGGTTATATTAAATAGTCTGCTCATTCTGTTATTCTGAGTGGCTGTTTATTCTTCCACTGTTGTAATATTAGCCTTTTTGCTGGCAAAAAAGTGTGGAAAATCCATTTACATTGATAAAGATAAGAAATGGTAAGAACTGATTGAAGAGGAAAGCACACACATCACATTGTCAGTCTTTCACACTATGGTATTCATTTATATATTTAAAATACAATAAAGATTTCTAAATTGACATCTATATATTTAACATTTATGCAAACCACTGCCCTCTTTTATCTTTCTTCCGTTCCCTTCCCATTTTGGTGATCCATCTTTTCTGGCAATTTATAAGTGATCATCCGGTTTGTGTAGTTAATTGGAATCAACAGGATCTAAAGCACAAGCAGAATGGAAAGCAGCAAATTGGACAGCACGGACAGACGTGTCCATCCAGGGGGAGCGCTTGGACTGCCTCACTTTTAAAAATCTGTGCCAATGAATTCAACCGTGTTAACATGAATTTAGGGTTGGCAGAACTTTTTTTTTCTTGGACAGGCTCCTTATTTTTAGTAGGTACATGACAGTGAGCCATGCATGGCATTGTCCGCCTCAACCCGCTCCAAATGCTGGGCATACTCCGCGTAGTGGATCTAAATGGTGCGGATGGGTGAACAATTTAGGTCATTTTTGTGAGGAATTTGTCAAAATTCACAGATTTCTTCAAATTCAGGATGGAAAGAACTTGACAAGTGTGTGTGTGTGTGTGTGTGTGTGTGTGTGTGTTTAAATCAAATACAGAAGCAAGCAGTGGTGATGAATTTGTTTATCCCAATGTGGCTATCTGTGCGACAAAACACTGTAGGCCATCTTCCATTGATAGTCAAAAAGTGCTGTATGTCAGTACTCTCTACTTGTAGGAGAAAATGTTAGAACTTCAAAGTATGGCTTTTCAGAACCAAATTTCCATATATTTTAGGCTCCAGCGAGTTCCAGATATATTTCTAGCATTCATATCCCACCTTCTTTCCTCTTGCAAGGAACAAAAGGTAGCTACAAAGTCCTCTTCATGATAATCCGGTGAAGGAGGTTTGACTTACTGGCCCAAAGTCACCCAGCAAGCTTCATGGCTGAGTGGGGGCTGAACCTCCTCTCTTGATTACCAGCCCAGCAATGTAAACACTCCCCCAGACTGGTTCTCTGAAGCTGACTTGAAGGTAAGACATAGCTTGGGGGTGGGAATGAAACAAAAAAACAAACCCAAAGCTGTTTGGGGCTCGGATGAATTCCATTCCCTTTAGCAAGCTCGCAGAATGATTCTCAGCAACTAAAATAATTCTAAAATCCCAACAATTTTCCTAACCCCAATACGAAACAAGGTCTTTTGAAATCCAGCTTTCATTTGCTTTCACCCACCCCCTTAAATGACATAATCTGTCACCAGAAATTTATTTATGTTGCAATATTCATCGACTGCCAAGGATTATTATTTTTTGTTTCTACTTTTGCTTTTTTCCAGTCCTACCTCCTCTTAATTGACTGCACCTGGCTTTAGGCTCTCTCTCTCTCAACAATCCGTATCAATGCTGTTGTACAGGCGCAGCCGTAGCAAGCCACAGATCTACAGAAATTAAATTATTCACCATAAAACATCTCAAACAATAGCATGGAGCTAACCAATCCTGTTCAATCAGAGGAAAGAGAGTGAGAGAGAGTTGCAATGAAGATAAGTGCATGGTCTTGCTAGCAGCAGTATCCACAAGGATACAAAAAGCAGAGAATAATTTCTTAACGTTATAGCCTTTAGAAACTTAATGCTCCAATTTGGAACCTTCACAATTCAGGCCACACTGGCAAACACAATATGTGTGCTCAGACTACAAATAGAAACAGATTTACAATACTGTTATATACATTGGCACCATTTGCCCTGCATTTGTGCTATACAGGATTTGTCTCCAAAGGCGAATTGCAATTTCAAAAGCAAGTTTCCCTGTGGACAAGAGGGACTTCAGGGAAACAAGTAATGGAGACTGGGAGAAAGGAGAGAGACCATTACTTGAAAAGAAATAGGAGATCAATGCTTCTATGATCTAAGCCTTTTAAGATCTATGTTAGAGTTCACAGAAAAGTATAAACATCTTTCAGAAATGTAGGCTTACTCCAATATCTTGGTATTTTTACATATCCAAAATGAATTGATTAGGAATCCATTGCAAAACCCAGGGCTGGATTTGGGTGTGGTGTTGTTTAATCATCACAAGGAGTCAGTTTGCATAACCAAGACATCCCATCATGTTTTACATGGAGTGTACAGGCAGATGGCCATTCTGAGCATGCAAGCCCTACTGGGGGTTTCCATGGTTTATTGTCTGGGTGGCAGGGGCTGCTTGGGGATTCATCTTCAAGTTCAGATGACACAACAGCCACAACCAGGATTTGAACAAGCGCTTGAACTTGATGCCCACATGTACTGGGCAGGTTCACATGGCGCAAGAAGCCATGGTGAAATCTTACTATTGTGAGTTTGCTGTGTTACACAGACCCAGTTCCTGTGTTCCAGGACTCATGTTCTGAAACGATGGAATGAATCAATTGTCTGTGCTAAAGGCTCCCATGGCTTTGCCAGGTCAACCAGACCTGGGATTGCTATTTTCTCATTGCTGATACAGAATCACCATACACCGAGTTGCCTGGCAAGAGCAGCTTTACAAGTGGCCACTTCTAGCCTTTGATCTCCGAAGTCCTCAGCATCCTAGGAACAGATGTATCTCTGCTCACTTTATTTCCATTAGCTGACGATGTCTCTGTCTTTGTGTCTGTTTCTGAAGAGAGTGCAAAAGTACATGAAGGGAACAGTGGGGGATTGGAGGAAACCTGTTCATTTTCTCTGTGGGGGCTGGAACAGCTGGGAAATTCCTCAGGCACACAGAGTGGAACAATCAGTAAAACCACTGATTTTAAAACCAGGGACTCCAGTCCTCCTAGTTTTGCTCTGAGCCTTCTGGCATTTTCATAGAGACACCTGACGCACATCCTTCTCCAGACTTATGTTTTGGCTCTGAGGCCTCTCCTTATCATGATTATCATGTCTCACCATAAGCTTGTAGCTTATTTTCTTACCTCCTACTTTTGGGCAATCTGAAACTTTCTCCCCCTTCATCTACTAGGAATGATTTGACCTGAACCGGACGCTTCCCAGCTCCAGACAGTTTTCACCCAGGGTTCAGATTAAAAGCTGCTTGGCTTAAATGTTATGTGCCAGCAGTCTGGTCCTCCTTTGGTTCAAATGGAATCCGTAAATCCTGTTCAGCCTGGCTTGTTCCAATGCCCTCAGCTGTGCCTGTCTTGAGGTACCTTTTCCGAGAAAGACACTTTGGAGGGTCTGGATTTCAACCTTCTAACTAGCATCCTATATTTGGCTTCCAGGATGTCACAAGTACATTATCCCTTGACATTGGTCCCAACAGGGGCCACAACCACTGAGTCTACTTAGACATGATCTACAAGACTATCTAGAAGAAGGTTGATATCTGCACATTTTTACCAGGTAGGTAATTAACCTTGTGATCTGCATGCCCATTGCAGACTCAGCTTTCTCTATATCTAATTATCAGATTTCCCACTACCAGATGCTGGAGGCACATCCATGGAGTGAAAAAATCAATGAGCACCTTCCAAGGAATGGGTCCCCTGTAAGGGACCATTTCCTTCTTTCTGTCCTGTCAGCAGACAGCCATATGCAATTCACCAGATAACCTCCACTCCACTGCTGGTTTTTCCCCAGGCTTACATGAGGTTTTTTTTGTTTTTGTTTTTGTTTTTGCTTTGATTTAAAATGTATTTATTCATTTTATGGGAGCAGGTGGTAGATTACTTTTAATTATTAGTTTACATTTTACACCTATTGACTACGATAAGGGTGGCAGATCATCCAGACGGCTCATGCAGTCCATAGGCTGGAATAGAGAAATGTCTGGGATTTCACCAATGGGGGCTCTTGGTATGCATGGCAAGACTGGAAGGACAGAGCAGGGAGTGTGGAAACCATTCTGCTCAGGTAACCACACATCTGTCTGTTTGCTAAGCATGGGCAAAAACCAACATGCCTTGGAAACAGCGCAGGGTTATTTAACTAAACCACGGTGTGTTGCCGTGATTGTGAAAACCAGGTCAATGCACAGAAGTCTGTCTTTTGCTTGAAGTCTGTCATTTTGTTTACAGGTGTTCATTTGCCTTTCCCACCCACTTCTCCAGATACCACAGCACTTTAGCTGCTCCTTGCTTCCTTAATACAGATGAGTGAACAAAGCTGTTGCAGATATCGTTGTTATTTAGTAAGTTGAGCCCAAGATCAACTTAATTCAGCGTATTTTATTAATTATTAATAATATCATTATTATTGTTATTATTACTGTTAGTCATTGTGAGAGATTAGATACTTCCAGGTGGCACAGAAGTGAATATTAGAGGTCATTGAACATCTTTGCAAATAAATTTTTGTGGAGTCAAACTACAGTCTCTTGCAGGTATAAAAATACAGTAATGCAGTACACAGTAATTTTCTCTATGCTGTTGGTGCTGACTGACTAATCCCAGTTACTCTTTACTCCTGATCCTTTTGTCAAGCTCTTTTAGATGGCAAATCAGGCTGTAATATGTAAAGTCAACCTGCGCTGCTTCAGTGGTTTGACCTTTTACGTTACACTGAACCAACTTTGTTCGAATCGGAGGGTGGCAACTGTACATGTGTCTGAGCACACAGATTCATGCAGGAAGGCAGTCGAGTTAGAACAAACATTTGCTTCCCAAAGGGCACATTACTGTGAAATCAAATTATAAACTTAGGCACGTCATAACATATGCCTTGTAAAAGAAAAAAGAAGAGACATGCTGTGCAAGAATATCTCATGCACTTGGGTAAACATATAACAAAGACTCGAGTGTTTAGCACTAACGTGTCCATCCATCATGGTGGCCTTTCCAGATGCACAATGCCATGCAGGCTGTACATGAGCTCCCAGCACTTCTCAGCAAAGTGTAATACCTGGGGCCCTTTCCCCACCTGGGCACTCACAGCTGGAACAGGGCACAGGAGCTGTGCTGAGACCCTGGGAGGCAGCAAGGGGATTCTTTGTGCTTGGAAATGAAGGGGGAGTGGGGCTTCTGGACAGAGCTCCGGCTAGTCCGTGCCCTGCCATCTCCAGAAGGGACTCGGGAACCGTCCCACTTGCAACCTTGTGGGGCCACTGAGAAATAGTGTTGACAGTAATAAGCTAGATGGACCAATGATCTGGCTCGCTACAAGGCCATTTCCTATGCAACCTGCTCCTAATTTTGGGGTGGGGAATCAGAAAAGTCATTCACTGTTAAACCATATAGTTAGCCATGGCTTTCCTGTGTTTGTTGCCTTCCCACAAATTAGGCTTGAGTGCTAATCTGGTGCTGCCTACGGATACTAGGTTACAACATCATTGAAAGTATGGTAGCCAAGTAATAAAAACTTGAAAACCAGAAAGTATGGTAGCCAAGGAACTGAAACTCATCCTGCCATTGGAGCGTCTTGCCTTGGGGGTGCTCTTTATGATGCATTTAGCCAATCGCTTAACTGAGGCTTCTACTTTGCAAGAGGAAGCATGCCTCCTTGCAACCCACACCCTGGGGGCCTGCCTTCTGTCTCTTTCTATATAGTCCATGAATGGACATGCAGCGTGCATAATGCAGAGTTCCAAAAACAAGGAAAATGACCACCAACCGTGACCTCCAGCTTATACATTTAAATCAGACTTAGTTATTAAAAATAGCTAAATTTTTTGTGCACATGATTTCAAATTTTTTAAGTTTTAAAGAAATTTTTAAAGAATTTAAACATTAAAATGTTTAATTTTAAAATGCTTTAATCTATGAGCTCTTTAAAATAATTTAAACATCTGAAATTTCTGAACTTACTAGCAGTGTCTATCACTTGTTATGCTAATTGTCAACAAATATAGGGCTAAAGGAGTTAAAAAGTCTGAGATCTACTTTACTGGACAACAATTATAAATAGGATAATGATTGCAAAAAGCTGCCAGATTTGTAAGCTGTGAAAACATAGGTGCATTTTTGGACCATTAATGTAAATAGAAGTAAGGCAAGGTTGTGAAACCACACAAAGGGAAAGGTTAAGAAAAGAAAGGCCTCTTTCACTGGCAGGGGTGGGGGCTGTTTGCTTAGAGGATTATGGTTGTTGATACCTCATCCTCAAGGCATTCTGTTGGTGCAAAGCCAGACTGAGCTGTTAAATCTATGATACAACAGGATACATGATAGGAACCTAAGTAAGGGCAAATGAGAGATCTGCAGTGGATTGCAGTAGTCGGGAAAGCCGGAAGGGTGCCGTGGGCCTTTTTGAGGTTAAAGCACTCCACATTCGAAGGATTTCCATAGGGATAAATGTGTAGCACTGTAATATTGCAATGTAATGAACCATCTAGGCAATCTATTTTCAAGTCTGTGAAAAGGACTCGAAAGGAATTTTGCAGTCTGCTTGCAAAGCTATATTATACATTGAAGAAGAGTTTTTGGGAAAAACCACGAGACTTCCTGATGCAGACCCTGGCTAGTTTAGAGGAAGGAAAATCGAGATGATTGCATCAGCAGCTACTGGATTCTCACTGGCATTTACAGGAGAATCCAATGTGCATACTTCTTTCTTCATCCTTCCGCATTCTTATTCCCTTTAGGAATCTTTTTAGATTCCATATGTTGTGTCGCCTAGTGTTACAGACAATATGACTGAGCTTGACTTTAGACTTAAGACTTGCAGGCAGGGATTGTCTTGTTTTGTTGACTGTATGTATGCAAGCTGCTTTGGAAGCTGCTTTGGCTGAGCGGCAGGAGAAAAATGTTTTAAAAAAACAACACACACACACACACAGGCGGGGGACCGGGATGTGGCAACATTTCATGAATGGAGCCCTAAAATGGATTTGGGCCCTGTCAAGTCATATCAGATCCACATCTGAAGAATTTACATGGATGAGCATGTTTGGCAGTGGCTGCAGGAAGTGCTGAGGGTTCTAGCAGGGAACCTTCCTCTAGCAGATATGTGCAGGACTGGATATATCTACTGATATCTGCCCAGAAAGTTGGTCACCAGAAGGGCCAAGAAAGCAGTTGAAGGGGTTTAGAGTACCCCATAACACTGCTGGGGTGACCCATTTCCCTGGCACTGGGCTTTTGTAGGGCAGATGTGCAATTCTCCTACTGGCCAAAGACCCAAGATTCTTCACTGCTCCCTCTCTTTTTCTATCAAACAATGTTAAGAATAACCAGTCTTCATGAGTTTGTTGGGTTTCAATGCCTTTGCCGCCCGCCCCCCATCCCAACCTGAGAACCCTGAGTTCTGCTTCCGATCATGTGAAGACCCACACAAGGGTAACCCCTTAAAATGGGCGCATCATCAGATATGCTCAATTACAGAGTGTAGGATCAGCTTCTGGACACAACTGGGACAACATTTGCACTGGTTAAGGAAACTTGTGTGTTCTTCCATTTGCCATGGAATTGTTCTAGCAGAGGAGCTACTGGAGTCAGGGCTGCTGAGACTGTGGCTGCAGGACTGGCAGACAGAGCACACAAAAATGCACCTCAGTCTGAAGGAATGGCACCGAGACCCATTCACAGAACATTTGACAATGCCATTCATTATCTTCCCTGGACAGGGTTAGGTTTAGTGCTGATCACAGCAGCCCGTCAGCTCTGGGATGAAAGCAGTGGGTGTCTACAACCAGAACAGCAAAACCAGGGCAGATGGAGGTCTTCGTGAGGTGCAATAGGGTCAGGCAAAGACAGAGTCAAGAACAGGTAAGGGTCAGATGCGAGTCGAGGCATGGCAGAACCAGGGTGGAGGTAAAGCAGGGAATGGGTAGGAAATGGCACAGATGGCAGTCACAGCACTGGGGCAAGGACAAGATCAGGACCATTAAGCGGCTATCACAAAGGTGTCTGGTATTGTTGCAAAACTAGGCAGGGCTGAACAGCCTTTTAATACTTAATGCAGCTTCCAGCTCATTTCTGTGATGATATTGGTTCTAATCCATCTAAGCATCCACTGCCCCGATACTGGTCCTGCAAGTACTTGTAATATGGCTCAAACAGTCTGTTCTACTGAGCCACCAGGGGGAGCTATGCTGCTCTACTGCTCCTGGCACCCACTGTTGGCTTACAAAGTACCTGCGTAGCTTCTCCCATTGTAAAAAAAAAAGTGGGGGCGGGGGCTTAAAAGTGCTTAATCTTGGCCAGTTCACAACCATTTTCCATTTTCCCAGTACAATAGTATCTGGGAACAAATAGAACCAAGACAGATTAGTGGAGCCATTAAGTACCCTTCCTCCCAATTACAATGTGCAATTATTAAAATAAATACATCTCAAAGTGAACATTCTCCAAGTCATTCCAGACGACAAATGAGTTCAGGCAAGTCTCTCCCTTCACTCTGAGGGTGGCACAAACCATGTTGATTATATTATTATTTCTGTTGGAATCAAGCCCTTTCCCCAGGAACCTGATTGAGATGCAAGAAATATAATTTGGATAAATGCACAGTTTATCACAGGTTGCCTTTCCACAAGTTCACAGGAATGACTTCCACTGAGTAAAAGCAGCAGTACACAGAGAAGCAGCAATCAGCTATGAGGACAGATAGGGGAAATATTGCACAAACTGTATGGGTTTTTTTTAATGGAAGCAGTCTAGGATAAGTTCGTTTTAAACACAACACATAACACCTCCTTCCAAATTGGATATGATTTGTGAAAAATTATCAGGCCTGATACCTGCTCTCAAAGAGTGTCATTTCTGTCATTGTAGAATTGTTTTGTCTTTATCATAATATGAAAAGGCAAGACTTACTGGTGAAGACAATCATGCTAGGAAATGCTGAAGGCAGGAGAAGAAAAGAATGACCAAATATGAGATAGATTGACTTCATAGAGCAACCCACAGCCTTGGACTTAGAAGAGCTGAGCAGGGCTGCCACAGACGGGGCATGGAGACACTCATTCATAGAGTCACCTTAAGTCAGAGAAAAACAAATTCTTTATCCGTGTATTTAAGTCATTTATGTGCTGCCTTTTCCCCGCAAGGTCTGTCTCTTTACCCGGCTACGACGGACATTACTTTCAATCTGTGTTGATCTGTTATGCCTCCCCTTCCCCACTGTTACTCCAGGGCACTCAGGCTGGGTCAGGACTCTGGCATGGAAAGTGGTGGCAGAATTAAGATCTAGATTGGTGCTCCAGTGCCCATTGTAAAAAGGATAAGGGCATAGTCACTACTAGACACAGATTGAAGAGAGTCTGTGTTGAGCTAGAGTTACAGAGGCTGGGAATACGAACACTCTGTCTGCAGCAGGGAAGATGTCTGAAACTAGGAATATCATTTCATTTCATTTCATTTCATTTCATTTCATTTCATTTCATTTCATTTCAGCCCGGTGGATTCTACAGTGTTTCTGTATTCCATACATAGTGATGGACTGGCCTGAATTTCCTTTTTTCAGGTTCTTACATTTATACATGTATTTGCACTGCAGCCTTCCCTTCTGTCTGTGCTGCCTGCCCTTTGGGAAAAGTTGCTTCACAGTGTCTTCCCCTTGGCTTTAATTGCAATGTAGGAACCCAAGGAAGCTACAGATTCCCAGAAAGATAATTGTTCAAAGAAAGAGATGATTGAAGACATGATAATCACACACAATCCTGATAACCTCACAAGTAAAGCAAGGAAAAAATTAAAACATTAATTCCAACCCATGAAATTATCTGGAATTTTCTTTTCCCTTGAGTTTCCTTTGAGCACCATTTTGTTTCCTACCAAATCAGGTTACAGTGGTTTAAATTTTGGGAGAAATGCTGGCATAGCACGAAACTTGATACCAGTTGAGTTTCTAGAAAAGTAGTACCAGCCATAAATGCAAAATACTTAGGTCTGACAACAGCTTTAGTGTATAGCCAGAGAGTTCCTCCACAATTCTGGATGCTTGATAGGTAAGGAAGATGATTAAATTTTGGCTGAGACTGAGAAACACCTAGCCTTATTTTAAATCCTATGGCTCATTTTATTTCAATTGTCTGGGGTGCAATCCTATGCATCTTCAAACAGAACCCCTCCACTAAAATCCGCAGTGCCCTTAGCCAGCACAAGCAGTGAGGATCGCCATCAGGCAATTAACGAAAAAAGACAAGGCCTACAAGAAATGTGATATAATGATAAGAATAAATAAAAAATGTTTCTAAGTGTGTCCAAAGACTTCACTCTTCATCTTTCCATAGCAGTAGTCCACTCTACATCAAGTTGGGGATCAGTGCTCCTTTATTCCCATTATTTCCATGAAATAGCCCAGGTGCTTGTCATTCTAGAGAAATCCACTGGATATTTTGTATAAATAGCAAACATAATTATTCATACTGAAATAAGTAGTTAAAATTAAAAGCATAACAAACATAAAAGTCTGGAATGACTCAGTATAAGCTGTCTTTGATCTTCTCCTCGTAACTGCTCAAAGTGCACTTGCTAATGTTTGTTACATGAGCTGAGGGCTTCCATTTATAAATTGTGGATTTTCTTTCTGTCAGAAAAGTGGTTTGCCTAAAAGCATGGGCTAATCATTTTAATTAAACTCATATTAATGAGGTTCTTGGACTCCTGAATATACCAGGTAGATCCATAACAGCAGGGAAAAATACCCACAATAGAGGATAAGCTGGTATAAATAGATTTGCATTCATGTTTCATAACCAGACATTTTGGAACAGGAATCCTAACAAATGAGACCTGGCATTTATTTCATTTTTATGCTTATCTCTAAGAGATGCAGTGAACTTTCAGCCAAATCCCAAATTGAGCAAAATTCAGAATGCAAAATTCAAAAACTTGAGTTTCAACACTTTGGCTTCCCATCACCTCGATCGTTATCCAAAGCCTTTAATTATCTGGCTTACCAAAGTACTTGGCTTCTAGGGAAAAAGATCAGACTTGCTCCCTTCCCAAGTCCAAGTATAAATGCCTACCAGAGAGGCACCTGAATTTCATTTCCAAGATGGTGACAGTGCAGTATCCTCTACTGGGTCTGCTAAAGAGGAAAAGGGCAGGTCATGCATCACTTCTGGCTCTATGTATCCAGCACCTTTCTATGCCTGCTGCCTCCTTCCACCTCATGGTAGGGCTGGCCCTGGGCAAAGCAAGGACCTCATTAGGACAGGTGTGTCCATTCCCAAGGAGCAACTGCAGACACGTTGCACTCATTTGGATGATGCCTTTGCAGAGCCAATATTTTGAAAGATGAAAACTAGTTTAGATAAATACAATGAACACATTTGCATATGAGGTTCTTCATCCAACTAAGGATAAGCATAACAAAGCTGCAATGATGCTGTATGCTCCCTAATGAGCTAATTGGACTAATGAGCATTTAGCAATCTCTGCTCAAGATGTGAGACCGTTCCTCTTATTGGAGCAGAAATAAGGATCTGTCCTTGCCTCATCTTGTATCCAAACCTTATAGGGTGCGTTGAAAAGTTTGTATATAGGCACTGCAGCAGAAAAAATGGATTGCACAAAATACTGGACCTGGCTTGCCTGCCTTATCTATTTATTTTAAAATAGGTCTGAAAAGTGTGCATCTCTTCAAAAGATTTGAGAAGTCAACAGCTGCAACGGTAAGCCAATATTTCCATTTCTGAGCTCAAAGGACTGTTAAATAACAAGCAATTATTTCCATCAAAAACTAAATGTAGATGATGGTATTCAGAAACCTGTGAAAGGATACTGTTAAAACTGATTTTCTGTCAAAATACCAGGGCTCTGCAGCTTTAGCTCCAGAACTGAAGAACAAGATGATTTACTCTGCAGTTAGATGACTTAATATGGAAGCACTCTCTGGAAAACAAGAAAGGTAGTGTTTCCTGACAGAACTACCCAGAGTGTGTTGGGCAGGCGGGGTACATTCTTAGCACTGGGTGTAATAGCTGAATTGGTCTACTGAATCAAATTAGACATGGATGAATCGGTGAGTAACAGTTAAGTTTGGCTTGCTCTAAACTTAAAGATCCTTTTCTTTTTCTTTTAGTTTACATGCATTTTCATAACATATTTGTGCACATTGACTATAATGCATGAATTTTGTGTGCACTGTTGCCTAGTATATACACATTTTCAAGCAATTTTCCAAATACAATGCATTGTAGTATGATCTAGCCAATGTGAATCTTTTAGAAATTTTTATTTCAATTAGCGAATTAAGCATCTGCAATGGGATAGAGATGATTATGATAATTGGACATTCCCTCTGAGCATTTATATCATTTGGAGAACAGAAGGGATAGCAACAGGATTGCTTAAATAAAGGATATGGTGTTCCCAGCCGCAACCTTCTGGTACTGGAAGCAAGCATGGAGAGGATTTTGGAATGGCCCAGTGCTAGCCCTCTCTTTGCAATTTTCTTTTCTTCTCCATCCACTGACCAGGTCACAGAAACGCAGCAGGGGCAAATCGCAACATGTCCATGTGGCTTATTCCCCCTATTGTGGATGATGATGGAATTTGCACAATTGCTCCTGCTGGTGTGGGCTGCTGTGTCCTGCAAACCTGGGAAGAGTGGCTTGTTGAAGCGGGCAAGGATCTTCATAACCTATGGATGTTGGGGTTTTGCCGTTTCCCCAGCAGCCCTTGTCATCCAGGTTTGCATGACCTGACTAGCTACAAATACAGCAAACGTCTCTTGGTGGCAAGCAAAAATGTCACTCATGGGCAGCTTATATGATCCGATAGCCCCTGAACTAAAATAAACCACGATGCAATGTTGAGCTGCACAAACCAACCATTATGTATCAAATTGCAGAACAGGATTAATGCTAACGATGATGGTTTTCTTTAATCTGGAAGGGCTTAGTTGTCAGTTTTAGAAAATCCTATTGGTGGAAATTCCCCAGTGAGTCATGTACATATGGGGAAGAATGAGAAAGGGGGTGGAGGAGGCAAAAGTTTTGGCAGCTCTGAAGGCATTTCTCTGGACTGGGTATTTCCCAAACTTTCCCCATGAATTATCAACAAAGGTTCAGAAAGGGCTAGCATAATCCAAACTGAGATAACCACAGAATGAAAGGTTTATACTGCTACAGAAGTGGAAATGTGTTTTTCTTTCTGGGGCCATTCACTCTTAGGCCTCTAATGAACATCTAAATACCAAGGGGAATCTCAATTTGGGAGACAGGTTGGAGGCAAGGGAAGGGTACCTAATCCTTCCCTCTGGATTGGTGTTTCCCCTACGCATCCTTGCACAGCTGCTTTTCCCCAACTAGCATTCCCAGCTGTCAAAGTGGCTCACACTTCCCTTTTAGCTGTTCAGAAGAGACTCAGACCAGAGTCTCCACTGGATATCTGGTGGACTCCTTATAGAAGTAACTATAATACAAATATACAAAATATCAATTACAGTGGTTTCTATTCAATGTTGGTCTAAATTACAGTGTATTCCTCTCATTTGGTAGACTCTGTATAGAACTAAGACTGGATACAACGTATTTAAATTAAGAATGGCGAATGTGTTAATAGGTTTGTAGGCATTAACTTATATAGGGTGATTTTTCTTTCTTTCAATATTTTCATAATCTCATATTACTCAGTTGTTCAAACTATTCATTAAATGGAAGGATGCCAGTCATCATTAGAGTTTCTGTAAATACTACTAAACCCTAAAAGTTTCTCTTAACTTAGCACTTAACATTTCAGTCTGGGACTTCAATATTTGTTATTCCTTATTCTTTAGCTGTCACATAGTAAGCTGTACGACTTTTAATAAGAACTTGCTAAAAAAAACCCCATCTATTCTTAGCCTACAGGTTCTAGTACACTTTTGATAACTAATGGTTTTTAAAATGCAGGACATGCTGTGGATTTCTGAACATTTTGTTTAGATAAGCAGGAGGCAATGACTGGAAAAATAATCCTGTCTTCCAAAAATGTAATCATTACAGATATTAAGTATGAAATGTGTGTGTGTGTCTTCACAAATATAGTGTGTCAAGACAAAGAGCCAGATCAGAAGTAAATTGAGTAATGCCATGTCATTTCCACTACAATGAAAATGTCAATGGTTCAGTATGCTTTTTATTCAAGGACACATTTCCAACATAGCTTCTAGTGAAGTTCTAGGGATATGATGACCTTCTGTTGAGGAGAGAGGAGAGGAGAGGAGAGAGGAGAGGAGAGGAGAGAGGAGAGGAGAGGAGAGGAGAGGAGAGGAGAGTGTTTTACATAGGAATGTGAAATAATGAATTAATGTCACATGAAATTGAAAATGCCCTTTAGCAATCCCAAACACAAACACAGACATAAGCTGGAGTCTCAAAATGTGCCCTTTAAAAATGCATACTTTAAATGATTGCCATGCTCATGGTTAAATGGAGAAATGCTCCACTTAAAAAATGCAAAGCTGTTGTGTATTTTAAAAGTGTGTACTTAAAATTATATATTTTATTTGCATCTTTATACTTTACTCAATGGGAAAACTTGCATACTTCTGAAAAATGCACAATGTCTCCATTCCAGTGTGCCAAACCAAGCTTTGAAGTAAATTTCAGAGAACTTCAACATGCTTGAACATTCCTGATTCTCTTAACCCATGCAGTTCTTCCAAATGTAGTTACTGTTCAAAATTTTCTGTGATTTCACATGATGTGGGAAAACAATGAGCCCTGTGTCACCACATTGTGTCAACTGTTTTCAGAAATATTGGAAGGAAG
Source organism: Varanus komodoensis (assembly GCF_004798865.1). Lineage (NCBI taxonomy): Eukaryota > Metazoa > Chordata > Lepidosauria > Squamata > Varanidae > Varanus > Varanus komodoensis. The sequence continues at coordinate 37,768,109 of NW_025335568.1, forward strand.
ACTACGTATTTCCTGTCAAACACAGGATGACAGGCCCTTTCTGAAGCTGCAAGTGAATGGGATGAGAGGAAGAGGAAAACTGATCCATTTGCTTCTGGTAATGGCTTATGCATTCATCCCGTTTTTGGCAGGAGATACAGGAGGCTCTTTGGAGCAGAACTGCTCGGTATTCAGTGCCCTGTCAGAAGAACATGTCTGGTCTGTGTTGGGCATCTTCTTCATAAGTGCAGCACAGTTTTGCTGGTACTTTGACCAGGCTTGCTGGGGTTACTATTAATAAAGGCTACATTCTTTCTCCCAGCATGATGCTTTGCTTTCCTTCAATGCTCTTTTTCCTAACTGTGGGTACAAGTAAACATGGAAAATACAGACTCATGGTCTTCAGCCAGTGACTATTCTTGGGAGTGCGTTTGCCATTTTTCCATATATGTGGATGTGCTGCAACCCCCCCCCCCCCTTTTCTTTTTCTTTTTTAATGTGACTGGTATGCCGCTGGGATCTCACTATCTTCATTTTGGGAATAAGAAACCTGGAATGGTTAAAAAGACTTTCATATCCTGGCTGATTGAACTTTTTTTATCTGCAGACCCAAATATGCATGTGTGTAGTTTGCTACCTAGCATGAAGGACACGTTTAGTGGCTTTTTTCATTAACTTGGAAATGTTCTCAGACATCATCTGGATCTTCCCCTAGAAGAGAAGAATTGTTATATATTTGCTTTTCATTGTTATGGGATGAAAGTTTGATGTTGTCCAATTTGAATTATTTTGTTCTTCTGTTCTTATGTTTGTCACATATTTTCTTTTTCCCACTAGTGGAGTTGTTTCTCTGGTTTTAACATCCAGACACATATAAGTTTAGCATGTGATGCTTAGCCAAGCAAACAGCAATAAAACAGGCGGAATCTGTGGATGCTAGAGGAACAGATTCCAAAAGGGTTTGTTCCAACACTCGTCTGATCCAGCATAGCTCTTCTTATTTTCTTATATTTTAAAACCTGGTCTTTCATTGAAACAAATAGTGAATCAGATTCCCAGTGTCTTTTGATTATGTACCATATCTAGCCAAGTAGATTCTCAGAATTTCTTTATCACCTTCCTTCATTTCACTAAATGACCATCTAGATTAATACCAACACAAAACAGGTATTGATTGAGAATAAAGTTTTTCTTGCCATCTATAATGAGATCATCGGGATCTAAATGTTACTTCTCATAATTTTAACAAGATAACCACATGAAGCACTGAGCCAAATTGACATTTTCATCTGATAGGGCAATTCTGCAAAGGAATCTAATGGCTATCTATGGAAAGCATTTGATAAGAAATAAGGCAGCTGTTAAACAGTTCCCAAATCTTGTAGATCTTTTGAAGTTATGCCATGCTCAACTCACAGGACCCCATCCCCCAGATCAATTTCAAGGGTGGGATCTCTGTATGACTCATTTCAGCACATTTCTCTACGTGAATTTTAACACTCGAGCATGCTTTTGGCAGCTCCAATAAATGATGACATTTATGGCTGACCATGTTCAACAGATGATACATTTGTGGGAATATCACATTACCCAAGTCCTTTCATAAAATTGAGTTTAGTCTCACAGTCTCTACTCTTTCAATTAGCGCCATCTGAAAGTTGTCTCAGCCCTGACTTGCGCCTGTTCCATACATGTGATTAGAAAAGGCCAAAAAATTAAAAAGAATCAATACTACCTCAACTGAGAAATAAAAGAAGTACACACATGCTAATCATGCACAAAATACATATGCTGCACATCTGATGGCAAATCATTCAGACATGCACTTTGTCCCTTCAGAATACTTCAGAACGCTTCTCTGTATCAGGACGTCACGCCAAATGCAAAATCATTGTCTACAGGGATGGGTGAAGGATCTGTTTGAGGCGTGGGATCTGCCAGATTCCCTGGGCTCAGCCCCCATATTCTTTGACACAGCTGTGAGTCAGAATTGCTGGTGAGCATGCCCAGTATTTCTGCGGTGTTCAGCAGGAACTGAGCCCAGCACGAATACGAACAAGCAGCATCCCCCTTGCACACCACGCACAGAGGCTTGTGTGTGTGTGGCTGCAGATGACATGGAAGGGGGTTGCCAGCTGCACAAGCCTCATTCTACAAGCATGTGCAGACTTCCTGTCATCTTAACTTGCTTTTCAAGACAGGGCTGAGTAAGAGAGGAGGTCTGCAGGTGCTAAGGGATGGATTCCTTACAGCATCAGTGCATCCCTACTTATATGCAAATCCAAGCGAAATTAATTCATATCACAAGCTCCAATCAAATGACAGGCTTGCTCATTTACACATCAGGAATTCCTGCAGGAATGAGAAGAGGATTCTATACCTTCCCATTCAGTATGGGAAATTTCAATTCCCATTAGATCCAACCAGCTTGACCAATGATCAGGAATGCTGAGAAGCATAGTCAAAAACATCTGGAGGTTTCCTACTTGGTGAAGGCTGCCATTCATGCAATCTATTTTATGTGAGAATGTTAATTGAATAATGCTTTCAGGGAGAATATCAGCATAACAAAGCATGATGGGTACTGAAGAGACCACATCTGCTGAGTTATTTGAGTGTTATATAATGTGGCTAGTGACAATGGAAAGAAATGTGGATGTGTGCAGAGGGGCATTCTTGAAAAAAAGCTTACTGTAGTTATTAATGCAATATATGTTTGATCAGCACATGATATATCATTGTTTTCTTACATACAAGTTGCTCAGAGAAAAAACATTTGATTGTAAATCAAAGGTAGTAGAAACTTTTGTGCTGAATCTTCTCTCCATATATATATAATCTATTGGAGTGTGCTATAGCATGCTACACTTTAGTTTGTATTTTAGTGCATCCTTTTAAGGAGGTGGAAATAATTCTCCTCCTCTTCCTTCGCTACCACAGAAGACACAAAAGACAAAAAGTACTGCATATTTAATCTGTGGCAGTAACATACTAATTGTATTTGTAACTCAACATTTCCTTGCCAAATGTAGAGAGACAGATGTGCGTAGGACATTTATAACATTGGCTGAACAATAATGTTGACAGCTTATATATGGTCAGTCTGTTGGACTGGATTGTTTAAACAAGTTTACAGTCCTTGGAGTCTTATCGTGTGTAAACAGCAAGCCCTTTGGATGATGAAACTGCTGTTAGCTGGGATTTAACAAGGCAGCAGGGTATACAATGTGATTTTGCAGACAAAATATACCTGATTAATCTGCCCTCAACCACTAGTGAGTACTCTATCATTACAAAAAACTGGCATACCAGCCGCAGTCTGTAAAGGTTAAATAGTGATATACAGGTGTTAAATTAAGGCTTATCAAGTTACTGCACATCAGAACAATGATAAAGGTCTCTCAGGAAATCACCAAATGCAACAAGAGTCTGTTCAGGATGTGTTGGTTGGCAGATATGCCATTACAATGGAACTCATCTCAATGACAGTGTTGCTCAAGGGTGGAATTTTTTTTGCTGCAAGGTTAACAAATGCCATGTGGAACCCTGTACCCAATCCTGTTTCCAGGTTCCTGGGCTAAATCCTTACTGAAAGGCTTCTGATCTAGAGCTAAATGGAAAAATGAACTCAGGAAAAATAATGTAAGTTGAAAAGTAATTGAAGACTTTCCAATATACAACTGGTCCTTGCCAATCAGGCAAAGCTTTGTAAAAGTTTCACATATAAAAGCTTTGAAGAGCTTTGTTTCAGAATATTGCTATTGCATGTCAGGATTTTTTAAAAAGATATTTGGGTTGAATCCAGCATATATCAGTTGCAACAACATGTTATTGAAATCAATACGAAGCATTAATTATCATGATTAAGTGAAGTGTATTGATTTCAATTGGAACCAAGTAAGACTGGGAGAACAAATTATGTATAAGTCTGTCAAGGTTTTCTGTCTTTCATTGTGCTTTTCTCAACTCATTCTCACTCCTAAAGATAAGCATCACCATCCGCTCCCCAAAAGAAAAATTGGAGGGGGGAGAAGGGAACAATTTGCACTTTCCCAAGTATCCACTCCAAATGTACAATTTCCCCACAGGCTAAATCATGAAAATGCAGTGCAGAGAGGGAAATGTGCATTTTCAGAAGCGCACAATGGCACAAGTACACACTCCCAAATGTGAATGCAAGCTTGGGAAGCAGCAACACTTGAGAAAAATTTTGAGAAACACTTGAAAAAAACACTCCTGTTCATGTTTGGAGCTGTATGTTCATGGGACATGTTTGAATGATTTCAAGGAATAGGAACTATTTTCTCCTACATCCATGGATGAATTTAAGTAGTAAGGAGAGTCCATAATCCAATAAGTCAGCACTATGAATACAAATTGGCTATTCCACTTGTTAGTTTTTCTTTTACCTTCAATCTCACCCCCTCCTCACCCCCACAACCCTCTGGCTTCTTTGCTTCCAAAGCCAATAATGAGAGATGAGGGCCAAAACCGGTTCATATGTACAACTGCATCCATTTTCACCATTGGTTCTATCAGTCCCCAGTTGCCAATAGCTGAATGTGTGAACTGGTTCTACTGAGAAACCTTGTATTTACAATATGTGGATTTTATCTCCAGTAAGTCATTCATGCACACAACCTATCACTCCCTCATGCAATCATCAAGTGATGAACATTACTGAATCCTACTTTTATGCACCATTTATTGTGTTCAGACCTTTGTGGTATAGTGGAATTGGTGAAAATTTGATTCTTTCTTCTCTACAAGGACTTATTTACTTATTTTACAGTCTAAACATAGACATCAGGTATGTCCAACAGAGTTCTAGATTGGGGGCCTGGTGCTTTATAAAATGAAGGCATATTCTTCTCAAAACCAGACTGAAAAAAATTCTCACCTATCTGCATCAGCTTAATTCAATGCATGTAGCTATTCTCAGCATGAACAGGACCAGCTGAACCTGTTTGTCATACAGTAGTAAAAGCTTGCCATCAGATCACGTACAATCAAATCAAATATGGCAACTCTAATTTATGACATGGCATTGTAGGATTTTTCCCCCAGTTTAAATGTGCATAGGCACACACCCTAAGTTTTCTGCATAGAAGGAGGAAGCTGTCTGTTTTGCTTTCTCTCACATTCAGCATTTTAAAATCTTAAATTCTTTCCCATCTGCTTATGAAAAATTGTGGTAAGGTTGGTATCAAAAATAAACTGAATGAAACTTTTATACAACCCCCAAAAGAAGTGCTTTCTTCTTCAAAGATATCTGAATAAAGGTTTGAAATGAGGGTTCCTAGTACTTCCTCCAACATAAGCAGCATTTTAAATAGCATTTAAACTGATAATAAAATTCTATTTAACACATTTATGCCGCCACTATATAGCACCTATTTAATGATGTATATCATATTCAAGAATTGCAATGGACCCATATCTCTGAAAGCATCATGACTGGCACAGTTTTCCTTTTCCCCCCGCAAAATTGCATGCACATACAATAAAATAGCAAGTCTAACAAGTTAAATCACAAACTCCAATGCACGAGCATTGTCTCATTATTTTTAAACCACGGTTTATGTGTCTTGCCAATCACATAGGTGGATTCAGGCTCCTGAGGATAACATTGTCCACCCTCCTTGCCATATGGACCTTCTCTGGATGTCTTTTAGTTGTCATTATCTCCTTAGAAAAATAACAAAGTTGATGACAGCATTGATATGCTGTGGCATGTTTTAGTCTCCACTCCTTGTTGCCTTAAGGCTAAGCAAATGGTTTTATTCTTGTCATTTTCTCTTCTGTGCTGAGTGACATTTGAATGTGACTTCAGTCTTCTCCTACTGATGTTTTCTTTCAACACATGGGGGTGGGGGAGGAAAGTTTGAGTGAGGCACTTCTGCTGCTTTTTCTATCATGCTCCTTTGCGAGTAGGTTGACCAGGGGGTCTGTATTACCAAGTGTTAGTTGGCTGCATTGTTATGTTTTTCTCAGCCTGTGCATGTCTAACATTTCAGAAAGATCCCTGTCAAATAATTGCATGTGTCAGTAGTTAATGTCACCTACATGCACACCCACCTGCACACACACACACACACACACACTCACACAGATGAAACGACTTGGAAATGTGTCAATTTTTGTTAGCGGTTCTCCAGCAAATCCCGTTGCATCTAGAGGGCTTCCTCTGTTTTCTAACTCCTTCTTAACCTCCTGTCATACAAAAGATGAGTACAGTGCTGCAGAAAGCAAGATGGCTGAGATGAGATGGATACCTGCTCTTCTTTTCTGACAGTGGTACTAGCCTGGTGCCTAGAACAGGTTTGTGTTTGTGTTGTTGTTTGTCTTTGCCTTTGTCTGAGTTATGCGAAAGGCATGCTATAACATATAAACAAACAAAGCCTATAAGCTTTCATTTTTTATGTGTTTGGAGAGGAAATTGTTCTAAGTACAATTCTTCATACCTTCCTGGCTTTAAAAGCCATGAAAGTAGACTAAATGTTCCTACAGCCATTTGCTTCACTTCCAGCAGGACAACTCCTTTGTGAACAATTGTAGCCAAAGTATTAGCTTATATAGAAAAATGCACTGTGTGGTTATTTCAAGACTGATCAAAAGACAGAAGTGTAGAGACTCGTGAATGCCTGGAGCCAATGGGAGTAGAACTGGGCATGCTTGGCCCTGTGTGAGGTTGGTGTGTTACTAGAAGAATCTTCACAGGAAATGAATCATGATCAGGATCTGAACTGGTTCTACACAGTCAGGCTGGCAGTTCAGGCCTTCCCAGACTTGAAGATGTATGAAAGTTTACCTGCTCAGGCTGGGACTTAAACTGAGCATCAGTGGGTTTTCTGGGCTCATGAATGTTTTAACTAATTTCATTTCATTACTCATCTCACCTCCTGGATTAACCTCTTATGCAGGTAACCCTTCCCCCTGTTACAACATCTTACTCCTGGATCCCCTCAGCAGCTACCTACAGTTCAGTCATGATGACACCTTGATTGTTATTTTTTTAAAAAAACAGGGGGATATTGATCTTGCCCCAACCACAATATGGGTGTGGACAATGAGATAATTTTGGAAAAGCGGGGCTAGCCATCCTTTTAGCTGGCTGCCTTTCCCATGAACGGAAGATCCTGAGGACCAAGAAGAGGCACTCCATGCTTCCAGCCACTCCTGTCTCCAGGCCATGTAACACCACAGTTTCGTTAACTTTCCACTTTCAGCTCCTTCCAGAGAGCAAGGTAGTGCGTGCGTGCATGCGTGTGTGCGTGCGTGTGTCGGGGGGGCTGCAGAGTGTCTGCTTGAAGTTGCACAGCACACTATGGCAAATGCACAGTACATATCTGCAAGGCTAGGTTCCAAGCTCCCCAGAGGATGCCTGGAATTGTGCATAACAGCAAACACTGTATGTACTATATACTGCACACACACATTTCTTTTTTCACAATTTCATGGGTAGAAGATTCATTCTTACCATACATCCCAGCAACCTCAGCATATGATTCTTTTCTTCACCTATTAAATCGAGAATTTTCACTTAAAGGAAGCACTTTATGACTTCTCTTGCAAATGCCTTAACTGAACCAGTGCACACGTGTTCCTGCTGCATATAGCTTTATGTATTGTTTTCAACGTCAACAACATTAATGAACTGCAGAACTTGAGAGAACATTTGCTGGCATAGAAAGTTGTGGTGGTGCCCACAATTTCCAGGCCCCCCCTGCCCATCATGCTGTTCTCTGTGGAAAGATGCTGTATGCCTCTGAGCAAGCCACTGTGTGGAATACAGATGTCCCTGGAACTTGTGTGCTGCAACAGCTAAGACAATGGTAAAATAGGTTTTTTTAAATTGTTTTTCTTACATCAAGTGTCACTAGCAGTATGTCTTGCATTAGCCTCAAGAGCAGGAGGAAGTTCTGCTTATAATCCTGCACAGAACTATATAGATGGCTTTTAGACTCTACTGTGGTTGCTGAAGTTGCTGCCATAACACTGATAATTTCTTCCTCTGACATTCTTGTGTTATATATTATTATTACATTTCTATATCATCTGTAGCTGAAGCTCTCTGGGTGCTTTACAACAATAATCCTAGAATCATATAGTCAAGTCCTCCATCCAGATTCTAACCAGGCCTGACCCTGCTTAATTTCCAACTAAGGAGGCAGGATCAGGCACTTCAAGCTACATGTTCAGAAATATATGTTCAGCTGGCTGCTGTTATTTGATCTTAAAATTAGCCTTTATTTATAGTTATTTATTTAGTGGATTTATATCCTGCTTTTTCCTTACAAAGGACTCAAAGTGCTTCCTGCTCTCAGTCTTATCCTTACAACAAGAACCTCGTGAGATAGGTTGAGCTGAGCACCTGTGACGGGCAAAGTCACTCAAATGGATCCACGGCTAAGGGGAGTCTAGAACCCAGATTGCTTGATTCCCAGTCCCATGATCTGATCCACCACACCACACTGGCCAGCCAGTTAACAAAGTTCCTTCCTTTGATAACGGAAGTCCCATAAGCTCTTCTTGGTTATACACTTTGGAAAAAATGTTGTTAGATGTCATCCCAGTGGAGATGAAAAATTTGTCAATTTTTGCTGTGAAGCCAGAATATCTCATTGAAATTCAGTACCAACATCTAAAAATGTGATTTCTGCAAAATTCCATGTTACTTCCACCACCACTGACCCCTCTTCACTTGTTAAAATAGTGATGTATGAATTCCATGGAAACTAGATAATATAAGAAATAAATGTAGATGCTGAGCTCATTTAACAGAGATCCATAAAATATCAGGCTCTCCATAATTATTGTTGTAATATTTATCTCACGGGCCACTAAACACCTCAGCCAGCAATCTCTTTTGTCTACAGCACATCTAGTTATTAAAGTTTCATGAATAATACCTGATGGAAACGGCTTGCTTTTCCTGTGCTTAAATTTGCAAGGCAGATGCTCAGACTGCTCCCACTGTGATCAAACAATGGCTGAATAGTTCCAAAGTTGTCATGTTGCCTATGAATATCAGCTGTACAGTTGGCATCATTACACAACATTCCCCAATGTCATTAACCTTGGCATTACTCAAAAGATAATGAGTCCTGTCTCTGGTGCATCTTTCCATACATGGTGATATCATTTTGGAATTAATATTGCAGTCCCAGTTCAACAATGCCACACCAAGGTATTTTTCAGTATGTTCAGTCAGTCGCTTACTCTTTTTAGTTCTTTTTTCAGTGTTCCAAAATAGGTAATGTTTTGCATGTACCTCCCCTTGCAGCGTTCGCATTGCGATTCCAGCGGAGACGTGGCCTCCATTTGTGGGGCTTGACTCTACTGAATCAAGCATAGGGATGTATGGTTTTTTGTTTCATTTGTTCCATGTTTCCTCCCGGGTTTGTCAAGTGTCTTTCATTTCATCATCCATTCATTGAGGGAACTGGACTTTTTTCCCTTCCTGAAAAGTACATAAAAACATCCACTTTAGCTCACATCGCTCTGACTGAAATGCAATATTTTGTATATTTTTCTTCATTTGCCATTCAGTGAATGAGCAAAGCACACACTCGTGAGTTGTAAACAGACTGGAGAGAGATCAGAGATGTATAAAACACTGGGGGTTTATATAGACGTAGATGTAGATTAGCATTTTTCCAGTAACTTTGTTTGACTAAATTTCTGTACAGGTCTCAGAAGGGGGAAAAATCTGCCAAGTCTGCAGCATATATATCTCCTGTAGAACCCATGGATTGAACTCTAGAAATCTAGAGCTTTTTATTTGTTTTAATCTATTGTACACTTTTCTGACATCCCTCATCTGACAAGTAATTCTCTTGACCAGGCAAAGGTTGTCTGTTTTTTAAACAAAAACTCATACAGCCTATCCATTAGCATGAACAGCAGAGAGTGCTCATTGTACTGGTCCAAAGAGGATTGTCTAAAGTAGGGCTGTGAGGATCCTTCCCAGAATATGACCCTCTTCTGTCTGCTGGATTTCTTCTCATGCTCAGTCCTGGCATAGGAAGCAAGCTGAGCTGAGAGGATGCCCACAGATGCTTGCAGCAGCCTGCTTGTACCCCTGGCAACCTTCTTCCACAGCATGTGCAGCAAAAACAAACACTGCAGGTCATGTGCATGGATGAGGGGTGCCCCTCGCACAGTGTTTTCAGGAGCTCACTTCCTGGTGGGCAGCTGTGTGAATGTCTGGCATGTTCACCAGGAAGTAGAGCGTATGGCTATGAGAAAGTTGGCCAGTGTCCAATGGATTCCCACCACTGAAACAGATTCCATACATCTCTAGTCTAAAGTTGTGTAGCCATTTTCTGTGGAAAGTGGGAAAAAGATATTGATGACATTTCATGTGGGCTTCTTTTCTTTCACCCTGGAAAAAAAAAGAATCATCTAGGATCATGAGGGCCCACTGCCTCATTATCTCTGTAGTGTGGGAACCCCTACAGTGTGCTTTGCTTCCTATATCACTGGGATAGGATGGAAAACCTGGAAAAAATTGGGATGGCCAGAGTTTAAAGGGATGAATGTGAGAAACACCCACTTTAAAATTACTGCTACATAATGCCAATGTGTGTCCCATTTTGGAGCAACCATAGGAACTTCCCATGCCACCATAATTGGTTATTTCCGTAGGGCATTTTCTTTTTAAGGATTGTCCTGGGAATGTTTAAATCAGTTCCACCAAACAAGCTCCAATCAGAATCAACATGCTACTGTCAGTGGAAATATTTTGATGAAATACAGAAAAATTATTCTGAAGAAACTATTCTAAGGCAAGACGAAATGGCAGCCCAAATGTTAGCTACATGGATTTAATATGTATCATTTATACCATTTATTGGGTGCAATTCTGCTGAAAATGTGTGTGATTATATACAACATAAAAATAAATCAACAGTGAAAACATGGATATAACAAATATCCTAAAAATCACAGCCATGTGCCTATGCATATGGTAGAGGATATTGGCTTGGGTTGCAGGATAAATCCAAGTAAAGAGTTTTTGCATGTTCACCTTATCTGTTTTGCTTTGAAGAATAAACTACACAGCAAACAATCCAAACTTGCAACATTATCTATGACAAACATAAAATATGAATTAAGAAAGAAGAACCCTAGTTAAGTGCCTTCCAAACAACTATTATCTAACTAGCAGATCAGAAATTCAGAACTGTCACATTATCATTGTGGAATTTGTATCTTTAAGTCTCATAATGCACCAAACGCGAAAAACAAGGAAGTCTTTAAAAGAGAGGTACACCAGACCATTCCAGGGGCCTATTCTGTCCCTGCATTGGCCAGTAAGATGCCCATCGTAAGCCCACAAACAATTCTCCAGTAACTGCTGCAGAGGCGTGCTTTCTCTGATACAGGAGGACATCCGTAGCTTTATCTTTCAAAAAATGTCTAAAGCTGAGTCAATTTGAAACCTAGCATTTGTTGGGTTTGGGTTCATTTTATGACCCCAGGCAAAACTGTCTCAGGAAGGTAAATGTTATCTACGGAAGGCCTTTGTCTGACTGAAGGTTGGTCCCAGGAGCTGTGAACCAGCATGAGAAAGGATTTCATGTTTTGGCTAGTACCGATAGTTAAAGACTTCCCTGTACTAGCAATGCACAATCTGCATAAGAGAGTCAAGCCTATTGAGCGTTAAGTCTGCAGAACAATAGATTGATCTACAAATGTCAAATCAGAATAAAAACACTTTCCTTCAGTGGATTTGTCATGTGTTTGCAGGAAAATTTTACTCCATTTCCTGATTTTCCAAAGAGACTAAGATGGCATGTTGAGAACCTTGTTCTGTGCCTTTATTTGCCAGCCAAAGTACTCCACAAGACTCTTATACAAATATTAAAGAATTATGTACCTTAGGCAAGTTTTGGTCTGTAGAAAGAAAACTGTAGAAGGCAGGAGGTTAAAATTTTGGAGCATTTTTTACCAACCTGAGTTTGACAATGTCCTAGAAAAAGTAGATTGTAAGTTTGCTTATGTCCAAATTACACAACAAAATATAAACCTACGTACCCCAACATGCAGGATGAAGGTTTTAATGCCCTCCAGATATGCCACATGTTCACCACATATTGTGATACTGAATTTAATTACTTAATTGTGCCCTGTGTGAAAAGATAAATTTTCTTTTATTTATCCTGACTCTTTAACTATTCAAGTTAATTAGATATTGCTGAGTTCTAACATTATGGGGATAAAAATGTCTCCTTATGCATTTTTCCATGCCATGCATAACTTTATATACCTCTCTCACGTCCTCCTCTTATTCACTCTTTTTCTACATGAAAACAGCCCAGGCATTGTAAACTGTCCTCATACAGGAGTTGCTGCAACATCTTCATCATGTTGGTTTCCCTTTTCTATTCTTCCTCCATCTATACAATATCACATTGGAGATGTGGTAACTAGAAGTGTGTACAGAATTCAAAGTGTGGTCTCACTGTAGATTTGTATCATGATACTGGCAGTTTTGTTTTTCATGCCTTTCTAATTACCCCCACTTAAGATTTTTAAGTACTAAGTACTTAAGTACCATGCAAGTACTTGCATATTGTAACTTGCACTCATGAATTGACAGGCCTTTCATATCACCTGCTGTCAATCAGCCTCAGCAGGACTGGAGATAACATACATCTTTGGCTGAGAATTGAGGTGATCATGCTTTGTTTATGCATATTGGAACTAATTTTCAGAATATCTTTAAAAACAAGGGCAGGAAAAACAAATGCAGTCCTGGGCTAAGGAAAATCAGTGGAGATCCTAGCATGTCATTTCACGCATTTACTATTTATTTATTTATTTAGTCAGAACCTGTTCGATTAGCCAGATTGGCTTTCAGAATGGTTTACAAATCAGCAATTTAAAACATAAAACATACAATAAATTACAAAGAAATCACAACCCATCGCAATATATCAGAGGGCAGTTATAAAGGTTACAAATGTAACAACAAATAGTAATAAGGTATACAGAAACATAGGAAACACAGAAACAGAGTGAGTCAGAAGGGGTCTCCCAGGCCATCTAGTCTGTCCCCCGGCTCCAGCCGGCTCCACTCATAACATGCCTACCATGGGCATGTCCATCCTGTTGTATGGCGCGATTTTACGGACGAGACCAGAGACTGGTTGGAATTATCGAGAGAGATTTATTTTACCTGCAGGGACCAAGCACTCATGGGAGTGTGGTGGCGAGCAGAGGGGAGACATTGATTTTTATACTCTTTTACACTTATGCTTGAATGATAGCGAACAATAGGGGAGCCAGAGGGAAACAATAGGGGAGAGCACATTTGCACATTTATCATGCTAAAGCAAGCAAGCGTGGGTACGAGGGCATAATGTCTGCGGTGATACTGGTAATGCTGGAGCGAAGCCTGCTTTGTTGTCAGCTTAGCATAGTGTGCACATCCGTGTTCGTGTTCTTGTTCTCATGCGAACAGGACACTCTGACCATGCCTTTTACTCGTGATGAGCCATGCCCTGGCTACATGCTTGATCATGCTTGATCATGAGGGGGGTTACAACACAGCCTATCTTTGAACAATATGATAAAAAACAAATCAGTCCAATCCAGTCCATTGCTCTAGCCAGACAATGGTTCAGAACCATCACTGCCACACCTGGATCTGATGTAAACAAGAGGTATTGCTGAATGTTAATATCCTGATGACCTCTTCTGGTGGTTTCACGTAGATGTTGAGGAGCATGAGGGATAGGATGGAATCCTGCAGCATCCCATGACACAACTGCCAGGAGGCCGAAACACTATCTCCAGTGCCATCTTCTGGAATCATGTAAGTCTGAAGTCAGGTAGGAGTGGAACCACTGCCAAGTAGTGCCTCCAACTCCCAATCTAGCCAGCCTATCAAAAAGGACACCATGGTTGATGGCCCTGAAAGCTGCTGAGAGGTCCAGGAGAACCAATGGGAATCCACTGCCTCTGTCTTTCTCCTGACAGAGGTCATCCCACAGGGTGAACAAGGCAGTTTCAGTCCTGAAATCAGGCCTGAAACTGGATTGAAATGGATCCAGAAGATCTGTTTCCTCCAAGAGTGCCTGGAGCTGCCCAGCCACCACCTGCTTGAGCACCTTGCCCAAAAAGGGAATGCTGGCCACCTGCCTAGAGTTGTCAACATCCTCTGGGTCCAGGCTTGGCTTCTTCAGGAGCAGCCTGATCACCTCCTTCTTCACTAGGCTTCTTCCTTCACTTATATAACCACTTAATGAACCTGGAGTAGCCTGATGGATCTTCATGGAAAGATGAGCATCCATGAAGATCTCAGAGCAGCACCACTATACTATATTTAGCTTTCTGAAGCTCTCCTAACAGTTTTGTTCTCCGCTTATACTGAACCAGTGCAATAATCATTTTATTTCCTACTTGATGAGGGTCATGATGGTATGTAGTACTTCAGTAGTACTAGTGCTAATCGTAATGCTACCCTCTGGTAATGGATTCCCATCAATCTAAATTGTTTCAAAGGAAACTATCAAATGCCTCACTGAATTTTGATGTAAACTGAGCATTATTCTGCTTGTCACAAACAGAACCATTACATGAGTTCCGCTGTGAACCGAATTTTGTTTGAGATATATTTTGATTCAGCTTTAAATTGAACATTACTGATGTAGCTCTCATAGTGTGATCTTTGTATCTGGTGCCACCTTGGGCTGAGGCATTCAAAAGCAATCTGAGTATATAGCTATGTGCTGATGGAAAGGTAAACATACCTTCTCGTTCTTTCTCTATTTAATCTACAAGTTACACACAAACAAGCTTCCAGTGCAGTGTGCAGAAGAAAAAAAGAATTCTTAAGTCAAAAATTGTACTATGATGTTATATAGTTATGAAAATTTGTGAAGTGCTGGGGGTAAATGTTGGTAGGGTAAGTGCTGGAGAAACTACCTCTTTGGCAGTAGATTGGATTCAGACTTACATGAGTAGGCATGCAAGGGATTCCACTTCCTGTTCCCATTGAACAACACAATTCTATGCATATTTACTCAGAACTAAATCCAACAACTTCATTGAAACACAAGTCAGGACTAACTTGTCCCACTCATTTCAGTGTGCGGCCAAAGACCAACTAAATTATGGAAAACTCACCTACATGCTTACCTGGGAGTAGGTGTTACTGAACCCAATAGGGCTTACCTCTGAATAGACATGTCGAGTCCTACATTGTAGGTCTGGCTTTAACCCAATGTTGTTATTCAAGTTTTTATGGATATCTTTCCTGCTAGTTTTGATGTTATTATTCATGTCTATCGGCTGTTCTTGTCTATGCAGAGCAGCTTATAAAAGATAAAATAGTACATCAACAGTACAAATTAAAAACAACAAAATAATAACTAATAGAAAACAGAATCGGGCATTTGGATGTCAAATAAAAACATTAAAAACTTGTTGAAATAAAGAAGTATTGAATAGTGCTCCAAAACTAATGATAATGTTCTTCATTTCAACTATTTTACCCCATATTTTGTAGCTGTTTTACTTCTGGAATGGTTTCTGGACCACCGCTAGGGAACTGCAAAAGTTTACAGCATTGCGATGATAATTTTGTGAAAGCCTTTGTCTGCAAAAGTGAATGCCCTGATAAATTTGTAAAGCTTGATGGTTGCACAAGCATTACACAACTTTCCTTCTGGAAATTGGGTAAAAGCTGAAATAACACCATTGCACATTAAACAAGCAAGCAAGCAAGCAATATTAATAGTCAACATGAGTAACCCAACTAAAGTTGCTTCTTCAAAATTCAGTTTATTTAAGATTTCAAGGAAAGCTAAGCCCACTAACGACTTCCTCTGCTTCCCAAAAAAGGAAAAGCAATGCCAGTTTTTTAAATCAATCTATATCATATTACATACAGACGTTGATTTCAGGCAAATGATATACAAAATTGCAGTAGAAGAACTGTTAAATCAGAATGGGACATGGTGCAATAAGCAACAACCATTGGTTCAAATTCATTGTATGGAGGGGAAATTAATTGAAAAGTGACAAGGCCCCATGAATGTACATCTGAGCTTGGAGGCTCACCGTTATCCAAAGCAATATGGAAGAAGCTGCAGAGACAATGTTTACCTCCTTGCTCCTTCCACGTTGCATGTTTACTAAGCAGAGACAACAATCTCACTTTTTGTGATTAAAGAAGCACTGCTTACTAAATTATTTATATACTATCTGGTTGATACCTTGTTAGTGTTGTTAGTTGTGAAGTCTTGTCTGACCAATTGCAACCACATGGACAACATTCCTCCAGGCCTTGCTGTCCTCCACTATCTCCTGGAGTCCACACAAGCTCACAATGACTGCTTCAGAGACTCCATCCAGCCACCTCATTCTCTGCTGTCCCCTTCTTCCTTTGCCGTCTATTGTTCCCAGCATTAGGATCTTCTGCAGGGAGTGCTTCCTTCTCATTAGGTGGCCAAAGTATTTGAGTTTCATCTTCAGGATCTGGCCTTCCAAAGAGCAGTCAGGGTTGATCTCCTCTAGGACTGACCGGTTTGATTGCCTTGCAGTCCAAGGGACTCGCAGGAGTCTTCTTTAGCACCACAACTGAAAGGCCTCAATTCTTCAGCGCTCAGCCTTCCTTATGGTCCAGATTTCACAGCCATACATCGCAACTGGGAAAACCATAGCCTTGACTATACGCACTTTTGTTGGCAGGGTGATGTCTCTGCTTTTTAGTATGCTGTCTAGATTTGCCATAGCTTTCCTCCCCAGGAGCAGGAGTGTTTTAATTTCTTGGCTGCAGTCCCCATCTGCAGTGATCTTGGAGCCCAAGAAAATAAAATCTGTCACTACCTCCATTTCTTCCCCATCTATTTGCCAGGAAGTGATAGGACCGGATGCCATGATCTTAGTTTTCTTAATGTTGAGTTTCAAGCCAACTTTTGTTCTCTCCTCCTTCACCTGCATCAAGAGGCTCTTTAGTTCTTCTTCACTTTCTGCCATTAGAGTGGTATTATCTGCATATCTGAGGTTGTTGATATTTCTTCCAGCAATCTTAATTCCAGTTTGTGATTCATCTAGCCCCACCTTTCTCATGATGTGCTCTGCATATATGTTAAGCTCTTTCCTGTATAGTTCTTCTGTGTAATCTTGCCACCTATTCTTAATCTCTTCGGCCTCTGTTAGGTCCCTGCCATTTTGGTCCTTTATCATGCCCATCTTTGCATGAAACGTTCCCTTCATATCTCCAATTTTCTTGAAGAGATCTCTGGTCCTCCCTATTCTATTGTTTTCTTCTATTTCTTTGCACTGTTCATTTAAGAAGCATTCTTATCTCTTCTAGCTATTCTCTGGAATTTTGCATTCAATTGGGTGTATCTTTCGCTTTCTCCCTTGCCTTTTGCTTCCCTTCTTTCCTCAGCCATTTGTAAAGCTTCCTCAGACAGCTTTCTTGCATTGCAATTTAATATCATAATGATACTGTACTTGCTGCACATGCATGTATACCACTGTAAGCAGGAGCAACATGGACATCCTTGAGTTGTTTGTCATGACGTGTGAATGGGGAACTCTGGCTTCTTTGTTCCACAACAAGCCAGACATGTAATCCAGGTTGTTTTGGGGTTATACCTCTGGATTGTCAAGAGAAGAGACACACCCACATCCTTAGTTTGCATGTCAGAACTTCCCTCCATTGTTTAGCCACTTCCGCTCACAGTCAAGATGACAAGGCAAGCACTTCAAGATATATCAGTACACTTACATGTGCAAAACAAGGCAGCGCTTCAAAACCCTGGTTTGCTTCATGTGGCCAGGTGGGCATTCCAGAGCCAGGGAAGGCATCCCGCAGCCATTGCACCACCACTGAAAAGGCCCTGTCATACGTATCTGTTTGCACCTGCATTATAATAGAACCTCAGAGAGAGCCTCAGAGCTTAAAACTCTGGCAGGTTTTATGTGAGAAGTTGGTTGCTGAAATAAACTAGCCCTTCAGTGTTGAGAGTTTTAAAAGACCAATCATAATTTTAAAATGGGCCCAGAACCAATGCATGACTCTCTGTTTTTGGAATAGGCTTGGAGTGATAAGCTCCAACTGCCAAGCACTCAAAAGCAATCTGGAAGCCACATTTGGAAACAATCTGTGATTTCCAGACTGTTATTAAAGCCAGACCCATCTAGAGAGAGACAACTGCAGTTGTCCATCTGGGAGGTAATGAAAGTGTGAGTGCCTGATGGCAGCCTATCTTCTCTATCAGAGACTGCAATTGGTGAACAAGGAGAAGCTGGTAGAAAATATGGCTGGCCACTGCTAACCCCTCTGCATCCAGGAGAAGTGCTAGGCTCAGAGGTACTCTAAGCTGTGTACCTTCTTGTTCAGGTAAAGTTCAACACAATTATACACTTTCTCAGATTGCCAGAAACCTTGGTTCACAGTGCTGCCATCTTCTCAAGATCACCTTTCAGTGTGTCCAATGCCATCCCTTCCTAAACTGACAACACAGTTTAGCATCTCTAGCATGTCCAGCATGAGACTGGACATGAAAAGCAGAATTGTGTGTCTGAATACGTCCCCTGAGCAGTTTCATGCAGATGTTGAAAGGCATGGAAAGGAAGCCAGAACCTACTCACACCAAGCCAAAGGTCTTCTGGTGGAACAGCAATGCCCCACACCAATGGCAGTGACTGGAAGTACTGAAGAACAGTGCCCTAAGAACCCATTCCTCCAAGGACACTGTCGTCAACTACATTGAAGGGATCCATAAGGCTCAGCAAGGCTTCACTTCCCCTCTTCATTGCCAGTGCATATTATCCACCGGAGTGACCCAACAAGTCCCCAAACCAGATCAAATTCCAGACTGCGCTGGCTCCAGGGAATCTACTTTCTTCCAGCACAATCACACAGCTCCTTTAAATGCTCTAGGAAAGGGCTTCCAATGGGAATGCTTGCACAAATCCTTGCAGTATCATTTGTTGCCAAGAATGAGCTCCTGTAGAGCTTCTTATGAAGAAGGTGGGAGGCTCCCACAGATTCCTTCCTTTTTCTGTAAGTTAATGTTTTGTTTTTGTTTCTGTGAGGCTTGGAAAAAGGAATGGGAGATTGGTATGGGGAGCAAGGAGTTACAAAACTGCGCTGTGGCCACAATTTAAAGTGGGCCTGCTTCAAGAGGAATGTCCTCCTGCCTTAAACTGGGGTTGCTATATTTGTATTGAGGGAATTCATTCTGTAGCTGTCCTTTCAAATAGTCCACCCATCTTGAGGGGAAAAATAGATATGGGCTCTGGTCTGAAAAATGATAGGAGCTCTGCTAACTTGGAAAGCAGAAGCACAACACATTTTTGTCAGGAAGGGTGGTGCCATGCCTTCTCTCTGTGGCTGTATTGTAGGGCTGTGGAAACCAGCCAAACCTGAACTTGCCAAGTTCTCCAAATTCCATCTCAAAGCTCATTCTGACTTGGGTCTGTGTCAGATTGTGCTCTCTATTGTATGTGTGTTTGTGTGGAAGCAGGTGACAATCCAAGCATATTTTCATACACATTTTTTCAAATGCATGTCTCAACTTTGCACATTGTTAACATATATGTAAGTCCTCTCCCTTTGGTTTAAGCATATCTGTGTCCATTATTAAAAAGTATTACTTTTCCCGTGTGGATTTATCAGATTCATGTATGCTATTCAACACATTTTGAGGGATCCACAATTGGGATGTGTGAGGAAGCCATTCCGGGGGTGGGAATCCATTGGATGCCCTGGGCCTGGCTGCCCAGACTTCAGCCCACTTTGTCGTGGCCATGCGTTCGAATTCCTGGTGAATGTGCCCAGCATTTGCACAGTGCTCACCAGGAATCAAGAGCAGCTCTTTGAAAGCAGCCTCTCTCTTCCACATCACCTGCAACAGCCTTTGTTTGTGCAGCATCTGCCAAAGAGGAAGCCTGCCAATTGCACAACCTTCTTTCTGTGAGTGTTCGTAGACTTCCTCCCAGCTTGGCTCTATAACAGGCACAAGTCTTGTGAATGCTAGTAGAGGGATGGATTCTGCAGGGTTTCACCAGTCCACAGGCATACTGAAACCTTACACATGTGCAGACTTTGACCTCAGATTGTATCCAAGTCCCTGTTCAGTGTCTAAGGCTCAAATTGGGTAAATCCTATTAATTTTTTTCCACACATCCCTACACTGTGGATTAACACAGTCCTTGCTGTGTTTTGCCAACAGTTTTTCCTAATTTGTATCTGACTGGCATCCAGACCTTGTTGGATGTGGCTAGAGTTGGCTCTGCTGTAGCTACTGGAATATACTTCTTGTAGGCTGCCACCCCTAACAAATGCACAAGAAATGTCTGTAGAAATGAGAGCGTGTGTGATGGGATTGTATTTGGATATTAAATATTGACATTGCAAAAAGTGCATGCCAGGTTTACTATGGTTCAGTGCATCAGGCTTAATACTGCCAGCAACAAAAAGGCACCCTAAAAGAGCTGCTTCAGCTGTGTAGAATTTAGCTCTTGGCTCTGGTGACTTGCAATTAATTTCCAAGGAGTAGGCGGGAGAAGGGATTATAAGAACGTTCTGCCCAGCCTTTGGGATCTTCATTGTTCTCATATTGCTTGTCAAATGTGTTCTCTGTCTTAGTGAAGTTCCTCATAAAAAAAACAAAAAGGAAGATAATAGACCACTTTTTATTTCTTTTGAAAATATATAATTGAAATTGCCTTTTAAAAACAAAACAAAACGCCAAGGTGGAAAGAAAGAAAGAAAGAAAGAAAGAAAGAAAGAAAGAAAGAAAGAAAGAAAAGAACCTATAAACAATTCCTCAAATAATTAACCATCATTCTCATAAAATGTCTTAAGACCAATATCAATATTTATTTTCCAGTAGACATACTTAGGTAACTGTCTAGAGAAACATATTTGCTGTTGCTACCAATTAAGCTGGTTAGGGTATGTGGCTGGAAGAATATAGAAAGAAAAGATCAAATTGTTTCCATAAGAACTGGGATGAAATGAAAGCATCAATATAAAGGATCATACGGACAGTCAAAAGTTATAGCAAAAATGAATAAGTACACTAACTTCAGCTTTGGTGCTCTATTGAAAATGAGTTGGTTTTAAGGATGAGACAATCTTCAAGGCTCAAATGCAAGATGTTAGTGGGAAGATTTCAGAAAAGAACACATTTAGGTGCACGTTTTAAAAGTGCTTACTCAAATGCTCTTCCATCCATTGACTAAAGTGTGTAAATGTTAATACCACCAAATGTACATATTTTAATGTGCACTTTTCTGACTAATGCATATTTCAAGCATTTGGAAACATATGACATTTTTCTTTTTAAGTGCTTGCACGTGGGGGGGGGGTCAGTGGGGAATGCTTGGAAAAGAAATTTTAATGAATCCTTAGCAGGTTTCATCTTCATGTTTCATCAGTTCTTTTCTGTAACCTTGTCACCAGGTATGGGTACTTTTAGACTGTGAATCACCTGGCTTTAAGTCATAGTGCTGCACCTACCAATGCAATCACTTGAATTTACCGTATCTTCTTTAACTGTTATGCTGTCTGCCATTATTAATTCATGTTTGTCCTTCCCAGTTCTTTTACGTCCTGCCTAAACTTTCTTCTTCTGACTTTTAATTACTGCAATTTAGTTAACCCTATTTAATCTTTTGTTGCATTCTCCCTGCCCTGCAAATGGCTTCATTTTCTTATCACTGTGAATATCAGCTTCTTTCATCATCATTTCCTTTCTTCTGTTGAAGTTTGTCTTCTGTGTCTTTTCTACATTTGTTTATTTATTCATTTATTTATTTTCTGTACTGTTGGATGGACAAAGCCATCCTCTTAGCCCGTCTTTGGCCAATATCCCGCATAACCAATAGCAATGCAGGTCAGTTGCACATTCCATTCTAATTCATACACTGCAATCTCAGTTGACTTCAATTGTCTCATTTCTCCTACATCTAAAGTTATTACTTCAGGAGCGAAACAGTTGTAAGTTTAAACCTGCATCTACTCCAATCACAAAGAAAAGCAAAGGGAAGGAGGGATTATTTTCAATGTTAAAAGCCAAAGAAGTGCATAGGTGAGGAGAACCAAATCATCCTTCTCACCCTCCTTTCGTTTTTAAAAACAAACTCCCACCATATGTAACTGGGAGTAGAACCAGGTTTAAGCATGTGGATCTGAGGCATTCTGATTTCATTTAGCCCTAAGTGCTGGGAAAAGGTGAGATCTAATCTCACTCACACACACACACACACACACACACACACACACACACATCTTCCAAGAAAGACATGTAGGTCATGTACAGTAAACTAAAACATTACATTTATTCACTATGAACTTATTGTCTATAAAGACCCTTAACCTACAGTGCTTGGAGTTAACTGAGATAAGACTCTATCCTGTTGTGCATACAAGATAGAACAGAGGGCAAATAAATGAAATCTTTACCTTGAGGCATTGCCCAACAATAGAAGGGTAAGATTCATTGGCAGTTTGATCAATGTCTCACCCTCTAGGATATCTTTTAAATAAAATAATGATTCAAAGGAATGTAGGAGTCTTGATGGTGGTTGAATCTTCCTCTGTGCCAGATAACCTTTTCTACATGTACATTGTTGTTTTTTAGGAGCATTTCATTTTGATTCGTTGATCATTTGGTTTGTCTTATTCCTAAGATGATGCAGTTTCTGATATCATCAGGGAACTATGCTAGTAAGGACCCCACTGATGTCAATATGCCAATAAGGCTCACATGTACAGAGCACCTGGAAGATGCTGTAGTTAACCTCCATCAATCATTTCAGTGCTTCAGGGATCAAGATGTCCATTCCTCTTCCCATAAGCTATCAAATCTGCACAGCAAAGCTGACAAGTAAAGAGTGTTGACATTCCCATCAACTCCCTTTATGATTGGAAGCATTGGCCTGAACTCATCTCGCCCTGTACACAGATGGATTCCAAAATGTTATGTTATGTTATGTTATGTGTTGTTTTGTATTGTTTTAACATAGTAAAGATCTCCTACAGTGGCTTCATATGGTGAGGTGTTTCTGCTCTTTGGAATGTGGCATGGATCAGAAGTTGCCACATTGAGGGCTACCTAGAAAAGAAAAGTTTTCTCTTGTAAAGTGTGTGTGTGTGTGTCAAGAATAATTGGGAATAGTTTCAATGTTAGCTTCACCAATGGAATCTCAGAAGCCCTGAAATTTCCTGCACTACACCCTGATCTTGTCCTTCTGCATAATGACACTTTCTCTTATCACTTTGCTTGGAACTGTATGACTGATTCTGATCCACTGAGGCTGCTCAGAGTGCTGCCCACATGCAATACTAACAGTTCCTGTTCAGATGTGGTTTGGAAAGGCAGAGGTTGCCAGACTCTGGTTCTCTATATCTGCCTTCCCAAACCAGGTACCCTCTGGATGGGCTGAACTTCAACTCAGGGGCTCTTGCCTTTGGCCATGCTGACGGGGAGGAGCAGGAGTTGGGAGTCCAAATCCATACAGCACCAGGATAGGAATGGCTGCTCTGCAGCACCAAAAACAAATATATTGCTACTTCTGCTGAAGTCTGATCTTCAGTGGGTAGCTTGGATCCCACAATTGCACAACACACTGTTCTGCGGTCCACCAGGGCTATTACATCCATGCTATCATTCTGTCTTAAGAAAACACACAAAAAGAGACAGAAAGAGACTGAGCAATGGCAATGAATGATCATCTTCTGATCCTTTAATATTTGAATAGAAAATATGTTTCTGGAGTTACAACTCATCTCTCTACTGTATAACAAGAAATTCAGCTATTGGGTGGTAAAGAACAACAAACAAACAAACAGATTAATAACTAACTGCATCTATCACAATCCTACATTATGTACAACTGCTAAACATATAGGATTCTTTCATCTCTCATACGATTTTGCTGAGCACAAATTAACAAAATGTTTCTTAAAATTAGTTTCAAATGTTAACATGACTCCCATTTTTCATATTGTGAATCCTGGGTTGAAAAGGCTGTAAGCACTGGAGTAATCCCCTTCACATATTCATAAAAAGCCTGATTGGGTTTTGGAGCAATCAAGGCTTGTTTGATCCACCCCTCATTATTGATTTATATGTTGGCCACAGCAATACAGATCCTGCCATCCATGTAAAGAAGCTCATTGCAACTGGTTGTGTTATGAATGGAGGACACTGTTTTTCTAAGGGGACTTAGAGCATAATCTCAAATGGCTTTCAGTTTAACTAAATCTTGTTGTGCCCCATGATGCCACACCTCCAAACCAAAGACACGTGCCAGGAGTGAAAACAAGGGTACTCTTCAACAACACCATTTTCAGCATACGGATTTGGCCTTCCTGCTATACATGGGTTCAGCAAATAAGGGATGTGCATTATTATGGGGATATATTCTTTGTGTCCTGTGTCTTGTTTCCTTGGGGAATTTTGCTAGTCTGCTGACACTAGGACATGTGACATTTTCTTAAAAGTGAGAGGCAAAAAGCTGTACTTTTCCTTTTTTTTAATGCAAGTCTTGTTCATTGTTCCCCTTCACCTGTACTGTATTTACATTTTTTGATAATGTTTTCCTTAATGTCATACACAAGAATAAAATGTGGCACATGAAAAAGCAAATGAGGGACAAAGAGGTTGGCCTTTTGCCAGCATTGGGGCCCGAGGATTTGATCCAATCCAAAACTTTATGATGGTTTGTTGATCCAGCTTTAAATTAGATATTTAGACAAGGGAAACCTGTTTTCTGAATGTGATACGCAAATATTATGTGGAATGTTTGTGTAGGGGCAACCTGTCTTGCTGACAACATTCCAGCCCAGCCCAGCATTGTAATGTGGCCCCCAAGAAGTCCTCTGAAAAAGAATTCTAACCTCAGCCTGAAAAAGAATCAGCACCCCTGTCCAAATTATCTAGGCCCACCTCTGATGTACCTTCATCCTTACATATCCACCTCTGTAGTAAATAGAGCTGTTCAGAGGTAAGGCAGGTAAGCTCAAGAAGCAAGAGAGTTTTGGTCATGATGTCCTTTCTTTTCGGAATGTAATACTTAAGGTGATATAGGGGTTGGGTCCACTTCTCCTGTAAAAGAACTTCCAAAGGCTGTAGAATCAGATTCTGAGTCAGACAAAGAGCTGGGGCCAGAATGCCCTGCTGAAATATCAAAGTCAATGGACCCAAACAGAAAGCAGTCACTGAGAATCAGATAGATAGATAGATAGATAGATAGATAGATAGATAGATAGATAGATAGATAAATTTTCCATGAGAAAATTTAGTGAGTGTACCGATAGAGAAGATGGGCAGCCATCAGCATATGACATCAGGTTTAGAGGATGGTCCAGCTGAGAAGCCTCAGGTGCTCCAAGTGACTGGCTGTGAAACAGGAAGCCTCACCTTCAGGATAAGATTCTCTCCTTTCGGTTTGAGAGGCAGGATGGATATTAAATTTGGAATCAGTCACATTTTTCTAATGACCAGTATTCTAACTTTGCTGGTTTCTTTCGTTGTTGTTTTTGGTATCACAAAACCAGCCTAGCTGGTCAGATTGAATATATTAAATCCCTTTAGTAAGAAATCCTTTGTCCTAGTCTGCTTTAAAGGAAGAGAAGAGCAGATGACTGTGCTACATGGCTTGCCTGCCTGCATCTTATAAACAAGCTCACTGTCTTCAGGAGCAGTGGAAGACTCTATCCTGTGTTGGAATAGCTGTCATTTGTCTGTCTGCACTGAGGGACAGGTACCCTCTCGTCCTTTATCCCAGGCATCAGAATGTCTTAACTAGCCCTGGGCAAAGGTCTACATGGGATAGGAGGCTAGAAATAGGTTAGAACACTTCAGCTATTGCTTGATATCTTCTATTTAGTAGATTAAATACAACTTTTTCTGTTTTTTTATTCCACAACCCCCTTTTTTAATAGTGTTTGGATTTTGCTATTTTCTATTCCACTGCTCCCTGCTTGTCTTGATTTCAGTGATTTGCTGCACAGTCCCATATTTACTCAGAAGTATATCAGTGGCATTTTCTTCTAGGTAAGTATTATTTACTTGGCAGCCTTTTCTGGCTCATATAGTTAATTCGTTTATTCAGAAGGCTGGCACATAAAAAGTGAAAGACAAACAGTCAGATCAGTTTAAGCCCTGAAAATATTCATTTTGGTGTATTTTTATTACTATTCATCTCTACAGCATGATGGCTTGTGTAGTATTTATATTTAGAAGACTAAACAACTTGCAAACCCAGAAGCGTTTTAAGAACATTCCAGTGTGGAAATTGAATGATCTGTCCATTTGCTCTGACCTCTCATGTACATTTTGTTTCAGCGGGTGCTGGCCATTCAGTTCACGCCTTCATTGACCATTCCGCAAGGGGTCTCGGTTTTATTGCACGCTTGCATACATATTCAACGACACCTGACATAAACAGATACTCCTCTGAGTGCAGAAGTGGTGACCTCTCTTTATAGAGCAGTCATGTTTTACAAGGGATTGAAAACTACTGATTACTTTTTACAACGTTTCCTTTGCAACTAAATGGTGAAATTATAGTTAATTGTCACTAACTGGACAAAGCACCCAATGTGTTTATTGCTTTAGAGTTGTTTTTATAACACTTGACCTGAAAAAAGGCTTGTAAAATGTCTCCAGTTACTACAAAACTTCTTGTCTGAAGAGCTATGAAAAAAGGGTATCACATCTTTCCCATGAATTAAGAAACCACCTTTTTTCTAGTAGGCAGACCCTCCACGTTTTCTGCTTCAAAGAAAATACGGTTTTTAAGGCAAAAGAGAGAATGGCTAAATGTTCCGGACATTTCCATTTGATATTCTAGTAAAAAATGTTGAATTATGATACTCAGGCTTTCACTTCATTCATTTATTTGATTTGTATGTTGCTTCTCCAAGTGACTTCAGCTGTTTCAATAAAAGCTTCATGCATACAAGTTTCATAGCTTTGGAGTGAGGAAATGATTCCCCAGAATTCCCAGCTAAATTCCCTTTCCTTCCCTTCCCATGTTGTACTACATGTATGCCTCTTGTAGCTAAATTGGAAATCAAGACAGTAAGTATTACAAAGAAACTATACATTCAACCAGTGTAAAGACTAACAAAAAACTGCACAAATGGCTTTGATTCCATTTTTCTGTATTTCTTGTCCTTCACATCAATACTTCCTTTTTAAAGTTAGCTTATCTTTCATTTTAAAAAGTCCTTAACTTACAGTAACTTCACTCCCTCTCCTCTGCATGTCTGAACCACACAGACTGAGTTTGCACATCACAACAAGAAGACTTGTTTATTTGTTTTTACCTTTATGGACCTGTCACGCTGTCCAAACCCAGTCATGGTACTTTACCACAGCTTGTTTCAGGCCCAGAAACCATGTATGTTTTCAGTTAACTGAAATTATGACATCTGGACCCAGCAGTTCCATTTTCCCTTATGTGATGAAAAATTACCATAGAGTACCATAAAAAGCAAGAACAAAAAGGGCCTCTCTAGGCACCTGACCTCAACTGCTCATGGCTTCCTAGCACCTACATCATATCATGCTTTGTTCCTGTCCATTGAACACTGTGCCTGTCACACTGTTTACTTTCTGAAATGGGGGGAAAGCAAGTAAATGCACCAAAGGAGAAGGGGGAAGAGCAAAAAAGGTGTTCATTTCAATGTTTAAAAGGGGGGATCCTTTTGAGGGCTATGGAGTTGAAGTGTTAAAGAGATGGAGGTACAATCTGGAGGGGGAAGAGGGAGAACCTGTCTCTAGTCCTCAGTGACCAG
This sequence comes from Varanus komodoensis, assembly GCF_004798865.1. Classification (NCBI taxonomy): domain Eukaryota; kingdom Metazoa; phylum Chordata; class Lepidosauria; order Squamata; family Varanidae; genus Varanus; species Varanus komodoensis. The sequence continues at coordinate 37,795,875 of NW_025335568.1, forward strand.
TCAGGAAAAGGCATCTAATGTAGGCAGAGAACAATCTAGCAATGAAGAGGAATGTGTGTACAAGGTGGCCGAGCTGCATGGTGAGAATAGCAGGATGGTTGGTTGGGCAGAGAATGGCAGAACTATCCAGAGATTGTAATCATCTGTTAGTCTTTACCACTGCAGCAAGCAGCATGACATTTATATTTAAATTCTAGGGATTATGCGTGCATTTGTGTCTATGCACATAAGCCAGCACATGCACAATTTAATGTGAAGAAGTCTCTGCTTTTGGAGTGATGCAGATCTACCTTTTTTGGCAAGGTGTAAGTGGCCACCATGGAGGTAAAGAGCTCATGGGTCAAGGGAAGTGATCATGGTACTCCCTATGATATCAACAGGAGTGCAAGAATGTCAGATGTGAGCTTGAGACTTCGGTAGTAGACGGCATATAAATGGAAGGTCAAATAAACAAACTGAGCTTCTTTCCAATTTGAGGGCAGGGATAAGAAGAGCTCAGCTTGCCTGCTGAAGTCAAATTTGAATTGAAATGGGAATACAAGGTGTGGTTACCATCACTAACTAAGGGAAGATCTAAGCATAACGCTTGTGTACCAAAGAGATAGCTGAAGCTTGTAAGGTCACTCGCATTTGTGATAGCATTTCAATATAGGGTTGAGCTGCTTTTGTACTTTTAGAACCCTACAAATCCATTTTGTTCCATACCTTTATTAAGATAGCTGAGGTACAGCCATACATATTATCTTGTCAGTGTAATTTCCATCTATAAGAAATCATAACTTTAAAAATACACATCCATATTGCTTCATGGGAATATATAGCAATAATTTTAAAATCAACACACAGCTGCTACATGATTGCATTTTACAGTATAATCTTCATTTATTTACAACAGATCTTTTTGACTTCCAGTCATATTATGTCAATCCACAAATTTAAAATGATATTTTATTAAGTATTTCAGTTATTTGATTTTCACTGGGTAGAGAATAATATCAACAGTAATATGAAAGATATTAATATAAGAGGCCATGCCAGAAGATGAGACTCCCAGGTTGGAAAGTTCTCAACTGGTTACTGGGGAAAAGCAAAGGTCAAGTACAACTGTCACCATCCATCCATCCATCCATTCAATTCCATTTCTGTGTTGCCCCATAACCTGAAGGTTTTCTGCATTTGCAGGGTTCTAAAACTGCTACCACTGCGGATGTAGCTAGCTCAAAGCCAAAAGGAAGTCTAGTGGCTGAAATGCACAGAGGCAAAAGGAAAAGCTGATGCTGCATAAGTACAAGTGGAATATGGAATTTGAGAAGTACGACTCAAGGCAAACTGGAAACAGGTAACGCAAGGGATGGAATGGTTAAACAATTGCAGTATGTGGTGTCAGCAAAATAAAATGGTTCACTCTGGAAATGGCAAACTCGGAAGAAATAGAGTAGTTCTAATACTGTGGCAAGCTGTAATGCAGGTAGCAAGAGGCCAGAATTCAAATTCTGCCCAAACAGTATCAATCGGAATTCTTGGAATACCTATCAACACAACCATTTTCAACTCTATGCTCAACCAACGGATGCGAAAGATGAAGGAAAAAAATCTATGCAAGCAACCAAGAAGAAATAAATAACACATCAAAACGAGACATAGGTACATAGGACATAGGCTGATAATCATAGGTGATTAAAATTCAAAAGTGGAAGATGATTTAAAGCACAGTATCATGGGACAATTTGGCTTAAGGGTAAGAAATGAATGATTTTTATGACTCGTAAAATTCTCTAAAACTAATAGTCTGTTTATCGCTAATCTATACTTCAAGCAACCTATCAAATGACTGTGCACATGGGATATCACCAAATGACCAGGACTAAAATGAAATAAACTACATAACTCTAAGTAGGTGATGGGGAAACTCTGGACAATTGCACTCATTCTTCATGCAAGCAAATTGTTCAAGATTCTGCAGTCAATAATTTTACCATATATAGATCAAGAAATAATTAATGTTCAAGGTGTATTCTGAAAAGGAAAAAGGGATTTAAGACCGTACTGCAAATATATGTTAGAGAAATTCAGATGATCATGCTATGCTTTATTGACTACAGTTAAGCCTTTGACTGTGTAGACCATGGGAAGCTATGGATGCCCCTGAAAGAAATGGGTGCACCTCAGCTCTTGACAAAAAGTTACTGGTAGGACAGAATGTGGGAAAGCAGAATGGTTTTCTACAGGCAGATGGATCAGACAAGGGTCTCATTTCCCTATCTTCCATATTGAAGGAACAGTGAATGGGAGAACTGATGAAAATGAAAGAAGAAAGTGCAAAAGCAGGACTGCAGGTGAGCATTAAGAAAACTATGTCTACAGATGAATTGCATACCTTTAATGTCAAAAAGGAATACATTGAAATTGTGAAAGTTTTTGCCTACCTTGGATCATTCATCATTTCAAAAGGAGTATGCAGTGAATAAATTAGAAGACTGTAACTTGAAAGGATAGCAAAAAAGGAACTAGAAAAGATAATCAAATATAAGGATATTTCAGTGGATCATCCACACGACTGTATTCCTGATCAATATGTATGGGTGTGAAAGCTGGACAGTGAAGAAAGCTGACAGAGAAAATGGATGCATTTGAAACATGGTGCTAGACAAGAGCTCTGTGAATACTCCATCCAATAGGAAAGTGAACCTGTGGGTTCTAAATCAAACCAAGCAGAACTTGCCCAGGAAGCAAAAATGACAAAACTGAAACTGCCTTACTCTGAGCACACCACTCCCTGGAGAAGACAAAAGTTGAAGGCAGAAGAGGAGGAAGATTGTTGTGAGCTCGGCTTTCTCCTTCACACATCCAAAAGCCACAGACCTTTTTCCCTGCAAAGCAATCTGTATTGACCAAAAACACAAAACACCCAGAATGAATCTCTGAGCATGAAAATAACAGCTTGTTGAAACTTGCAGGACTCCTGGATCCATGGGGAGAGGTTCCAAGACCCCAGCAGATGCCTAAACCACAGATAATAGCAAACACTATATACATATAAAAAGGTACATATAAATTTCTTTTTTCACAATTTCATGGATAGAAGATTCATTCTTACTATACATCCTAGCAACCTCAACATATTTTTTTTCTTCCCCTATTAAATTGAGAATTTTCACTTAAAGGAAGCACTTTAGGACATGGGTACTTCATGGCACTTTACAACTTCTCTTTGGCACTTTTTGACTTCTCTATCAAACTGAGGGCAACTGCAGTTGAGTGAAAACATGGTAGCTGAACCAGGGGATATGGGAGTCCCGTTGTATTCACCTCCAGGAACTCTCCTTATGAGCATGCCTGGGCTCCATCCTTTGGAAGGGCTGTCTGAAGATGAGCATGCCTCCTCTCTGCACACCAATTCTCTAATTGGGCAGCCCTCCTTTGCTGACACCGTAGCATGGGACCACCTCATCTATGTCTGAGAAGCTATTCTGCTCCGAGTCCCCTCCCACCAACTGTGCATCTTTGTTATTCCCAGAGACTGCCTGCCCACCTGGGCTGTCTGGCCTTGATATCACCATCTCTGCTTCTCTCATCTCAGTGTCTCTGCATGGCCCACATGCCCCCTGCTCCAGTTCTCTTTCAGATTCTGATTCTGGACCCTCTGAAGCCCAGGCAGCAGTCCTTGGTGCAAAGCAGCTCTCTTTTTCACTCCTAGCAAAGACCAATTGTGAAATGACCAATTCCATCAAGGAAGCCACAGCCTTGAATTCATGATAGTTGACCCGGACTTTCAAGAATAGCACATTTTTTAAGGTGATCATAAGTCAGAGACAAGTTAATGGCAAATAATAACAATATCCCCCATCTCCATAAGAGAGGGTACCAGTTCTAAGCTGGAAAATACCATACATTCATGCTCCATTCATTGCAGTGGAAGGAGTAAAGATCGCCTAAGCTCAGAGCACGTGCTTTGCATGTAGAAGTACCCCAGCTCAGTCTCCAGCATCTCCCAATATGGCTGGGGAAGCTGCTAAAGAGCTGCTGCCTCCCAATCAATGTAGACAAATTGGTGACTCACTGAGCTGTGGGCAGGGATTGCCAATGTGTCCATATCCCCTCCCCAGTTTTAGCCCTCTCATGAGCAAGCTGAATGCCTACATAAGGCCATAGCCAAAATTTTAAGCCTAAAGGATAGATATGGATAATTTGATAAGTCCAATTATATATTATTTTTCTGCAGGTTATTTAAACTGGCCTGGAGGATGTTATTCTTAATATTGTGTGTTGTTGATTTTTTCTTTTCTTCTAAAAGCTCCCAGGAATGCCATCCTATGCATGTTTAGGCATTCAAAAGTGTTCTGTATCTTCCAGCATTCCCCAGCCAGCACTGGGATGCATGGTGGGCTGGGGAACTCTGGGAGTTGTAGGACTTTCTTCTAATATGGATAGGGCTGTGCCATTATGTATTTCTATGTTTTCTCATGAAACACATTTATTTAAGGAATTTAATGCTGTCATAGATGTCCAACCCACTGTCTGCAGGCTAGCTTTTGACATCCTGAGAAGGGGATTTTTATTGGGAGAGGGAGTTAAAGCAACAACATGGAGGAAACATTAAAGGAATGGCACAGAAGCAGGGCATTTAGTCCTCTCACATCATTGTTCAGCCAAATAAATATTTAGACCTGGCCTATGTTCTGTCTTGTGGATGCAGTGCGTGCACAAGCTTTGTTATTTTGCGAGGTCAACATGGCAGCCTCTGTAACTTCAGCTCGCTGTTACAGAAGACAATCCCCACACACATTGCTTTCCAGAGGGTGGGGGAAGTTGCAAAAACCAAGAATGTACAAGCGAACTACGCTGCCTGCATTCAAGTGTACACTTCCTTCTGGCAGAATGTCTGCAAAGACACCACAGACAATCAACTAAGTAGCTGTTGTCCTAAAATATATTCCTTTGTTAAGTTCTTACTGCTAACCCTTGAGGGTATTGACAGCCTATTATTTTTCATATGTGCCATCTCTACCCAGAAAACTGAAAGAATTACTAATTATATCCTTTGCAAATGAGGCTACTAGAATGGCTTTTGTTCACCAAAATTCTTAAGTCTATTTGACATGCATACAGAATTCACTATGGATTTTTCCCTTTTCCTAATGTACATCCACTTTACTTGCATGTGAAGTTTGGCATTTGAAGCTAATTGTACACTCCGCTTTGGCTGCTGTGTATTCAGCCAGTTTGCTATTGCTTGGCTCTGCATTGCATTTATAGTTAAGGCTTAATTGATCATTTTGCAGAGGGTTTTGTGTGTTGTTTTTTGTGTGATTGACACTGGCACTATTATTTTTAAAGGTTGCACCAGCACCGCTGGAAAAGGCCATGGTGGTAAGCAATTAAAATGAAGGTCACTAAAATAAATCTATTAACAAATGCACAATGTTTCTGAAGGCTATTTTAAACTTTAGACTGCCCTCTCATGAACAATTGTACATGCACACACTGGTGGAAAAAAACTGTCTATGGTGCTGCAATGTTTTAGTGTACGTGCATGTATAAATATAGATATAAAGAGAGAGAGAGAGCTTTGGTCTCTTGGTTAAAATATTCCAGACTATGCAGAAGATACTTCCAATCCTTCTTTTTTTGCTGTTGGAAGTACCTACCCTGGAGTATAAAATAACTACATGCCTACACTCCCCCGCCACCATTGATTCACACCAGGCCAACTCAGATTCTTACATGCCTAGATCCAGCCCATATGTGTAGATAGAAGCAAAAGTGTGCTTGCCCTACTTCTGACCTCCCAGGAGGTCCACACGGAGCCAGAACATTCCAGTGTGGCCCATTCATATACGATGCAGCATGCATTGTCAATATTTGCATCCGTCATTTCTTGGATAAGATCTGGGAAGCTCTGTCTGGGCTGCTGCATGTTGGATTCAGCATTCATTCACTGCATTTGAATGGATGGCTCTATGTGAGCATCCGGGCAGAAGCAGCGTGATGAGGGTATGGAAACGTTCTCTCATCCCCTTCCATATCTGTGGGCAGGATTGGTAGGTAGAGTCCCATCTGATTCGCTGTTTCCTGGTGGGTTACAGCCCACCAGCCGTAAAGGGACTCAAATGGGTGCCAAGTGGAGATACTTCGAGGAGCCTAGAAAAGTGTATCATGAGTGGTCCACTGAGATGCCCTCCTTGCCATACGGTGAGCCATGGAGAAGAAGCCCCTTGCTGTACCAGGCAGCTGCCATCCTCAGTCTGATTCGACCAGCACCTCTTCTTCTAAAGGAGTGACAGGCCTACATGAGTGTGACCGGGTGCACATGTGTGTGTGCAAGCATGCACATGGACATTTTAGCTCTGGTGGCTTATTCATACACAGCCAGACAATTAATCACTGGATGCTGCTCTCCTATTGGAAGGCTTTGGCAAGGGGCGGCATAGAAATGTAATAATAATAATAATAATAATAATAATAATAATAATAATAATAATAATAATATTGATTTCAAGGGGATCCAGTTGTGACAAAATTTGTGGTCATTTATCTAAATATATACCCAGTACACTCCATTTTGTATGATCACAGTCTTAAAGGACTTCAAATTTCATGCCATTTTTAGTGTCTAGTGGTCCTTCATGGTTAAGAAAATAACTGCCAGTGCTAGAAACATGTTTATACTACCACTTCCAATAGATTATTTTTGCTCATGGTAATATTGCCAAGAACATGAAGCATTAAAGAGGCACAGTTTCATCTTTTCAAATTCCAGAAAAATAAAACAATCAATTTATGAATACGCCTGCTTGTTTTTTGTTTATGCAATTTCCCCTACTAACAAACAAAGTAATTTTACCAATTCCAATATCATTTATCTATTGAAGCTATAGGACTAAACTTTGCCTATTGAAAACTGTAAATATATGCCTTTATTATAGGTCTTGGAGGGAACTGCAGGATGACATGTTGACAGGTTGCTTGCATAGATGGGGCTAAAAATATTACTTGCATTTTTTTCCCTTGGCTCCCAATGCTATACACTTATTTATCTTGTTGCAGTGTTGCTTATCCCATACTTTTTATAGTTGAGGTGACGGGTTTGGGAACTGACAAAAATGGATGCATCAGCCATTAATTTGCCATCTGCCACAGCTGCATGAAAGAGTGCAGAATAATTGTCCACACAATGTCATTACAGTGTTGAGTAAATTGTTGACTGCATGAGGACTTTGCATCATGGCATGAGACAGCCACTGCTGCTTAGAATCTCAAAGAAAAAGTATTTCCTCTCCCTGCAAAAAAATACAAACAATCAAATAATGCTAGTGATAAAGGAATCCTGTTTATATCTTCTGTATCTTGTTCCAATCGTATTACTCCTTTGCATGCTTTTCGCAGCAATCCCCTCCTCTCTCACCTTCAGTGCAAGCTTGTTATATTTAACGTTCAGGTGCCTCAATTGCCCTGCTCCTCTATGAGCAATATCCAGCACTGCCCACGTTCTCCTGGGAAGCAATGGTAGCACACTGGGAGACAAATGCTTGATGGTGCCACCCCATAAACTTGTCTGAACTAACGCTCCAGGAACCGGACAAAACAGCAAAGTGCACAGGAGGATGCTGGTGGATTGCCAGTGTTGGATACTACCTGTCGTGAGCTAGGTGTCCCCTCCCAAATGAGAAGGGCACTTCCGCAATCATTAGAAGAGTCTTTATTCCATACAGAATCAACATATTCACAAGCCTAGAGACACGCACTGCAGGTGGAAAGTTAACCCCTTGCTCTGTCCCCCCTCACCCAAAGCTTTGCTTATGAACCCTTAGGGGCTGGTCTCTGGAGGGCGGTGTGCCTACGTTCTTCCCATTGAGCCCCTAACTGGTCTAGCCGGCAGGTGCGTCGAAGGGCCCTTGTGTCCATGTCTCCTGGGGTGTCAAGTTCTTCCCCCAAGAATCCCTCCCCACCCTGTTCCCCACTGGCCTTTTTCCCACAATCAGGAGGGGAGTGGCTCTGTGGTTGCCCATATTTATTTATTTATTTATTTATTTGGAATTTTTTTATGCCTTCCCATTCGCATAAGCCTCAGGATGGCTTCCAACATTATAAATAAATACATTTATATAAATACATACATATTTATAAAATCTGGAAACATCCTGGCACAAAATTATAAAACCAATAAATAAAATCAATGATTATTAAAATATCGTTTAAATAAAAAGGTCATGGCCTGGCACCAAAAAACAAATAACAATGGTACCAGGCAGACCTCTCTGGGGAGCGCATTGCATGGGCGAGGCGCCACCGCAGAGAAAGCCCTCCTCCGGACACTCACCCTCCTAATATCTTTCACGGAGGGTTCCCAGAGAAGGGCCTCTGCCGCCGATCTCAGGGGGTGGGAGGGCAAATATGGACACAGGCATTCCTTTAGCTATCCAGGTCCCAAGCCATTAAGGGCTTTATAGGTGATAACCAGCACCTTGAATTGGGCTTGGACTTCAATGGGGAGCCAGTGAAGCTGGTAGAGGACTAGGGTTATATGAGAACAACAACCAGTCCCCGTCAGCAACCTGGCAGCTCTATTTTGCACCATCTGAAGTATCCGGACCGTCTTCAAGGGCAGTCCTACATAAAGTGTGTTACAGAAGTCCAATCGGGAAGTAACCAAAGCGTGTGTCACTGTCGCCAGGCAATCATTCTCCAGGTAGGGACGCAGCTGATGGATCAGCCGAAGCTGAAGGAAAGCCACCGCAGTCACTTGAGCTTCCAAAGTCAGCTCTGGATCAAGGAGCACTCACAAGCTGCAGACCCTGTCCTTTAGAGGGAGTGCAACCCCATTCAGGACAAGGAGGTGCTTTGATCCAGAGCTGGCTTGGGTTGGCCCATAAGGAGGGTTTGGGCAGCCGGGGCCTCTCTAGTCTCCACAACTCCAATATCAGAGTGAGAACTCTGAGCCACAGCTGGTTCAGCTCTCTACTCCCCCTCCTCCAAGTCTGAGCCACCATTCCCACCAGAGCCCTCCATCTCCCATATGCACCTGGGAATCTCATCCAAGTATAACGCTACTTTTTTTTTTTTTTCATTGTTGTGTTCTATATGCTTTTCTTCTGACATGTGGTTCTGGAAGTACCTTTTCTCTAGTTCAATCCAAGATGTCATGCATAAATTTTGTTTTCCTTGGAGCTCCCTACCAGTAGAATGTCCTTTTCACCAAACCAGAAGCTAGACTCTATTTTGAAAGAAGGCCACCCATCAAAATGTTTGAGAAATACTTAAGTACTGGCACAAATCACTCATGAGCAGACAGCTACACATTTTAAAACACATTCACTTCACTTCAGTGGCAGTTAATAACCTGAACCATCAGCTGTTTGTCATCCTCCATAGCATGTGCCTATATGAGGACCCATCCCCATGAGACTTTTATAAAATAATTCCTGGCTCTTCCTGAAAGCTATATAGAAAGCAGAGGACTCTGTGCAGTCCCAGTTTTGATAAGAACTTGCCAAATTCACACTTCCCAAATCAGTACACAAATAGGAATGCAGTTATCCTTCATTATCCACATTTATCAGAATTTTGCAATGCAGTTTTCTGACTGGAACATATGTGTGCAAAATCTGTTAAGAAAAGCTGTACAGAGAAGTATGGATATTAATGAAAACATGTGCCATCAACATTATAATAAGGAAAACTACCTAAATGTTTATATTAAGCAAATGTGTTCTATAATATGTAGAAAAATTGTATAAAAATGCATATATATTCTTGTGGGGACTTTTTTTTCACAAACTAATTTGGACATGGAAGGGATTTAAGACTCTTAAAATGTGAAACAAGGAGAAACCAAAAATGATAGATTTGTCCATGCCTAGAAAGGAATGTGCCAGTCTGTAATGTATGAGGTTTAAAAAGGATGCTTTCATTGTACAAGTCGCAGACAGAAAAAGAATGTACACTCCATTAAAAAACCTCCAGAAAGAGCAGATTCTTGTGGTGCTTGGTTGGAAGAATACTAAACAAGAGTTAGGTGCTTCGTTTTGGTGTAGTTATGGCCCAAAGTTCAACAGGAAATTACTGCATATTCTGAATAAAAAGTAAAAGGGAAAAGGCTGATATAAATATCTTTTCTATATCTGCTCAAATTAGATAAATATCTGTTCTTTTTCAAACCACTCTTAAGCTGTCATCTGTATGCTTATTGTGAGAGACAGTTCCCGCAAAGCATTCTTTTTATCTCCAGACCTTTTCCTGACCAGACAGAAAAATCTCTAGAAGCTGAAGTACTGTTTATTTTACAGCAGATTGTTCTGGTTCTCATATAAAGAATTCATTTGAGCAAAGAAAATCTGTCTGTATAGAAAGTGTTAGAATTATAAGGAAAAGCAAGCTTGTTGTGTAATTGAGGAAGGACTGACATATGCTTATCATACAATGGAAAAGTGAATTAGTTATTCTTATAATTGCTGTTTCTGCTATCTCTGTTTTTGCTCTCTTAAAAAATGCTTTCAATGAACTTGAATAAAGGGGCATATGGGAAAGCTTGCTCTTGTCTGATCTTTCTGGCTGGTGACAGGAGATACACTGGAAGGTGACCAGAAAAGAATGCGTCAAGTGGTTAAGGAGCTGAAAAGACCGGGGCTCAAACAAGGTGGTGAAAAGCACCAAGGAGATTAGAACTTAAGAATGGTGAAGGGAACATTTATTCAGTATTTCAGGGTCAGGGAGAGAAGTGCAGAGATGGTGATCAGGAGTGATGGGAGGGAGAATGGTTTCTTCTTTTTCTCCTTGGGAAACCATGAAGAAAAAATTGCAATGCAGCTCTCCTTCCCTTGGCAAAAACTTGACCTTCCTTCTTTATTTGGGTGTATGTAACAATGCCATTCCTTTGAGAGCCTATCAGCTCTGCTCTGTCTTTTGACCTTAAAGGTATGTGTTTAAATTGAGTTTCTTTATCCCTTTCAGAAGCCAGAGGGGATCTGACATATAAACTCGAATCCTTAACAATACATGATTGTATGGTTCTCTGCTACCATCCAGTTCTTCCTATTAAAATGTGGCTATTTCATATGTCACTATGCTGTAGCAATAGTAGCAGCATTATAACGGCTATTAATATCACCACTTAATATGATGCCATTATGCTATTTATTATGCTTTCTCCTGCTGCCCAGAATGTCACACAAACCACATACACAGAGTTTCAAACATAACAGGAAATTCTTCTTTATGTCACATGAGTGAGCCTTTAGGCTTGGGTTTTTACTCCCCCACCTTTCCTTTGCAGTTGACAGAAGTGTGGCATCCCAATTGGCAAATGGTGGTTTGTTAACAAGTCAGTTGGTTATGCCAGCATGTCAGCACCATCTTGTTAGAAAACCATGGTTGGAATAAGTCTGTGGCCTGCTGGCCCTCCTGGCTTTCCATGTCATTCATTCATTCATTCATTCATTCATTTATTTATTAAAACATTTTTATGCCGCCCCATTCGCCGAAGCCTCGGGGCGGCTTACAACCAATAAATAAAGGCAATTATAAAATAAATTACAACACATATAAACATTAAAAATCCAAAAAATACAATATAAGATAAAATAAGCCACCCTGGCCAGATAAGAGTGCCTGAGTCACCTCTTGGGTACCCCACTTTCAGTTTCAGTCTGTGCTGTGACAGTTAGTAGCATGGCTTCTTTTCTTCCCCATGAGCCTTTTGTTACTAAGTTTCTTTTTAGGCATGCTTTCTCCATGTGGCCTCCATGATACTTAACAAGACCCTTTCCTCCCTGGGTTCCAGGGCAACAACAAGCCAAAGTTTTAAATCTCTTCCTCTTGCATGCAAAGGTAGTGGTCTTGTGTGCACCAGAGGCTCATACCAGCTTGAGATGCTGAAGAAATGCACTGTGGATTCAATTGAGTTCAGCTTTCTATGAATACAGCAAGATGTGACTACTAGACTTAGCTCTCCCTGCAAAAAAAGGAAAAAAAAAAACACTGAGGAAAGGGTTGCACAAATTTTCACACATGTTATTGTGCACATGCACACATACACATTAGTGCTAATGTGCATTAGCACAAACAGAATGGATGCTTTTCTTCCCTTAAAAAACACAGCAGCAATGACAATGATCACTAACATATTTCAGTAATGAGTGGATGATGGAATGAAACGAACCTGTCAACCATGAAACACAGACAGAACAGATATGATAAAATCCACACAACCCGAATGACAACGTGTGCTGTTGTTTTATCTGAACCAGGCCTTACCTCAGTATCCCTTAGAATGACCCATATAATTGTCATTATAGAAAAGTCAGGAGAGGAGTTTTTCTTTCCTAACCAGTGATAGATACCATAATACTTGATTTGAAAATGCAGAGTGAAAGAATGTGTTTGAATTCTGATGACCAATGTAAATTCAAAGCGTGAACGTTTAGCCAGATTCCCTGCTTCTCACACATTTTTTTTTCTTTTCAACCCCAAAGCAGGACACACATACAGTTTCCCTTCATTTCACAGTATCTTTTCATACAATGGCCTGTACCACTATTTGTTTATTTATTGCATTTCTATACTTCAAAAAGACATATGCACATAAAAACATAAAAACATTGGCAAGTACTAAAATTATAGCAACCAAAAGCTGGGTTTAAAAGGTGTGTCTTGACCTACTTTCTGAATGCAGGGGGGGGGGGTAGGAGAGCAAGGGTCTTGCTGCAACACCAAACAGATGATACTCCAAAACAGGAGCTGGAGGCAACTCAGGAAATACTTTTCCTGCATGGATGCTCAACAGGCTTCTGCAAGGCAGGGTGTCTTCCAAGGGGTCCCTCTTAAGCCACACTGGGCTTTAATTAAAGGCCAACATCAGTACCTTCCATTGGGCATGACAAACAAGGCGTGACCGGTGCAGTTCCTCCATTATTGAGATGCTCAAGATGCCATGTACTGGCTGACAGCTCATTTGCTACTCTTGCCTCAGCTGAGACTTCCATGCCCTCTTTGAGCTTAAGCCCATGTGCAACACGATGCAGCATTGGAGCATGATGTCACCAAGGAATGGCTCATTGCCGCCACATTGCTAATGCTACATGAACTGGATTTCCCAACCTGGACGGTGAACTTCCTTCTCTCTGTAGACTGCAGCATTAACTTTCATTCTACTTCCATTACACACCTGATAAATCATTATACTTCTTTGCATTATGGTGTTTTAAAAGATATTACTGCCTTTTTAAGAGGCCCCATATGAAATACAAGAATTTATAGATTGTGGAAATCTTAACAGAAGATTATAATTAGCAGATTAGAATTGTTCTACTGGGAAGTGCCATTCACAGTCCTTTTAGAACTAAACATTTTGGCTCTAGCCCAAGGGACTGTGAATGCAGGAGTATGTATACGTGTGTGTGTGAGAGAGAGGTGGGGGGGCTCTCTTTGCAGGTTGAGATCTCTCCTTTTTCATGGAAAGAACTGTAGCCAGGGGCTTAATCCAGTCCCCTACTCTTTCCCCTGAACCTCTGCTAAACAGGCTTCTTGCTTTAAAAATGATTAAAGGATTTTGTGTGCATGCACAGCTTTAGCTGGCAAATCATGCACACAGCTTTTGCTTGCATGTGCGATTACCCATTCAGTGACCAAAGTACCCATGCAAACATCCTGCCATGTGCATGTGGCCCCCAGCTAGCTTGGCATGACTGAAGAGTACCCCACTCTTCGAAGAGTTTTTGAGGAGAGGGACACATAGTGAGTTCTCCAGAACAAAACTGTGCTTACTAGGGTGGCCTGGCCATTTTATAGTGCACTCCTCAAGTGTGGAGATCCAGATGAGGACCATTCCTTCTTGCAGGCGCCCTCTATTTGGAAAAGGTCTCCTGACCAAGAAGAGAGCAGGGTCCTTAACATAAGGACTAGAACAGAAGACAAAGAAGCCACCCAGGACTCCTAGACTTTCTTTTCCTATCTAGTGAGTTGCATTGTATTCCTACTCCTTTTTAAAGGTTCACCTATACATGCAAATATGCATGCTTATATGTTGTGTACATTTGTGTCCTCTTTACCTTTTGTGGGGTGATGAAGTTTTGGATGATAAGCAATTGTCTTTGAAGGAGCCTTGGAAACTTCTCCAAACCAAAGAGTCTGTTCTTCAAATACACTCCCAACTTCTGTTAATCTGATTTCTTCCCAACCAGCTCCAAGACCAAAAATAATCAAAGCTTGCATTTTCAGGGGAGAATCAGCAGTCACTGGAAGATGCCCTCTAGTTGTCCCTCACTCCCAGGGCCTGAAAATTTGAGGGTAGGCACAGCTTAGTGGCAGAATGCATATCTTCCTGATCAGTTGCTCTCCTCACAAGTCAGCATGATGTGAGGAGTTGCAGGCAAAACCAAGCTAGATGAACGAATGGTCCAACTTAGTATAAGGCTGCTCCCTGTGTGAGGGAATGTGTGTGTGTTTACACGTGCGGCTGTTTCGATTCCTTTCTGAAAGAAAGACATTCTGAGATGTTGTCCTTGGAGTTTTTCAAGCACATGCAGTCTATTATGTGCGCAACGCATGCAATGGAACAGATGCATCTGCAGTTGCCACGTGTGAAGATCTACATACGGTTTAATGTTTTCATGTACATGTTTTAGTTTATTCTGGACCACTCATTTCTTTTCTTTTCCTTTTTATTTTTGTGTGCCAATTAATTGTGTTTTACGTCCCCCTCCCTCACTTTGTTTTCGTACAAAGTGTCGTATATCTTATTGGAAAATACATATCCTGCTTGCCACAAGTCAGCTAACTTCTCATCTGGGAAATGCAAAGGCATGTTGGCTGTGATCCAGAAGCCCAAGTGATAGAGATCTGTATACAGTTCCAAGGTTTTTATCACCTTTCTGATTTGGCAGCATGCTCCTTCTGCTGCACCAAACCATAGTAATAAACCCCTTAAGCTCAAAAGGCACTTTGGCAGAGGATGGAGAGGGGCTGGGCTGCTGCACTGGAAAGGAAACAAAAATGCCAGGTGCAAACACACAACTTGGTGTCTGTGTTTGTGTGTCTGCATGCAGACACAGGCACTTACAGCACATCCTGTGCTGGAATGGAAAAAGTTAGGAGTAGTAATGAAACAACATGGAGAACACGCATTGCAAAAAGATTTACCATTCTCCAATTTTGTACCCATTAGCCAAAGTGAAATGAAACCAAACTAAGCACAAAGATAATGGGGGTGGGTGCAAAAAAAGACAGAAGATATACCTGGTGCAAGGTCAGTTTAGGGCTCCTTAAAAGAAAACCAATCCTTCATTATTGGTTTTATTTGCAGCTTCTTTATGTTGCTGCCTTCATAGCGTATTTAGGGCTCTTTCCTTCACTGCACGATCCCAGCCAAACAGGGATCCTTTGATGACGGTGATATCATAAAGCCCTGTAGTCAATCACCTTTGCATTTACATTATCCTATCTCCTAAAGAGGTAGGGCAGCTAGGGAAGACATATTTATTTATTAGATTTATATCTCACTTTCTTCTTTTAATGACTTCAAAGTGGGTCACATCATTCTCCTCGTACTTTCAATTTCATTCCCACAACAACAACCCTGTAAGCTAGACTGGCCCAAATTCACCCAGCGGACTCCATGGTTGAGTAGAGACTAGAGCCCAGATTTCCTGAGCCCTGGAGCCGCGCTCTTAAGCACTACACCACACTGGCTCTCGCATGCCATGCTTCCTGCCTAGCCGCCCTGGGCTAGCCATGTCATTGTTCATTGGCACCATGGTCCCTTTTCTTGAGGGTGTGTGAGACTCTGGGGAAAAATGGGAATGAGCTTGCATATTCAGATGCACATCCAAATGGATGAAAGACCACCACCAGTGTGGAGAGATGCTTAGAGTGTTGGACTGGGGATCTGGGTGGTCCAGGTTCTATTTCCCATGGCAATGAAGCTTGCTGGGTGGCTTTGGGCCAGTCACAGACTCTCAGCCCAACCTAGCAGGATTGTGGTTAAGTGCATCAAATGGACCTATGAAAGCCTTCTTGAGTTCCTCATAAGAGCAAAAAGTTAGGATATACATGCAGTGTAGTCGTAGTAGTAGTAGTAAAATTTCCAACTGAAAGTAATATCCTATGGTCAGTAATACAGACATGCATCTATATGTACAACTCTGATAAAAGATTGGAATTATGTTTAGACATAACTTTTACTTAAAATATAAAATCGTTTTTGAAATTGTTGATAGGACTGCAATGGAGCTATCTTAAGATAAACCCTTATTTTGCATGAAGGACCAGTGAGGAAAAGGAAAGCACCTAGAAAGATAAGAACCAAGACACATCTCAATATTCAGCACACTTATCTTTTTTAAGATAGCGAACAGCAAAAGAGCAAAATGCTGGAACAGTTCAAAGTTTGCTTCTATCTCTGGCAGAGGAGTCAGGGTGCAAGTACAAGGACCCTGTCTCATAATAATCCCTTGCCAGTAGCAGGGGGTCATTTGCATTCTTGGCTTATCAAGGGAGTTATCTGGTTGGCTTCTCTGGTTGGGAGTTCTCTGGTTGGCAATTCTATACCAGTTAGCTTGGTCTGGGAAGCTGAACAGATTGAATAAGGCAGTCCTCCCTGTACTGCCCTGTTAGTCATGCCGCTAATCTCATAGGTGCAGTCCTGAAGAAAGCTAGCTTCCATTTGCAAATGCATTTCCAGGATTGGGAGCCGGGATAAGAAATTTTATAAATGAATAAGGAATTGAGACAAGACGTAGTTACAGATGAACCCATGCAATGTTACATGGTGGGCATATTCTCTTAAATTTCAACTACAGTGGTACCTTGGATCATGAACTTAATCCATTCCAGGACTCTGTTCGTGACCCAAATTGGTAGTGACCCAAGTCAAATTTCCCCATAAGGTTCAGTGTAAATAAGGTTAATCCGTTCTGTAACCATTTTTTTAAAGCACAAAAATTTGAAACAAAGGGACAAGGAACAACAAAGTAACAAAAAACAACTAAGGAACAACTAAGTAACAAAGTAATGTACTGTACAGTAGAGAACACTAACCTAGGTGTGGGGGAGGTTATTGTTTGGAAGGAGAGTCCAAACAATAATCATGCAATAGCCATCATGCTCGGGGGTTTAGGGAGATGGCCGTAATCGCGATCGTGCTCATGCAGGGAAGATGGGCGCAATTGCAATCGTCACCCAATTCAGAGTCTGAGGCCTGAGGCAAAATTTTGCCAAAATTTCAGTTCACAACCCAATTTGGTCATGAACTGAGGCATTCGTGAGCCAGGATGGGCTATTCAGAGATGGGGGCAGAGGGAAGAGAAAACATACTTTGCTTTGTCAGGCTTCTGTTCTGGAAATGATTCTGTTTCCAAATGGCTTAACAATAATTTCTCAATAGTTCCAAATTATATAAATCTTTGTGTAGCAGATAGGCAGGGTAACTGATATTTAGGTACTTATTTTATAAATGACTTTATAAGAGCTGTAGCAAGAATCACTCTGATTCTTCTCTTTAGCCCCTCTCTATCAAAAAGGGAGGAAAAGATAATTCCAGTAGCTTGTCTCTGGAGTCCTATAGGGTTTTGACTCTTGTCTTCATCGTTTTTACATATAGGCTTCTGTGAATACAAAGAAGAATTATAATCACCTAATTATAAATTCACTGTTAATATAGCCTTAGAGCTGAGAACATTTCACTCCAGTAGTTAATTTAGTCTGTGGTAAATTCTCACTGTTATTTAATGTCATTTATCACCTGCTGTTTTGTCTGACTGTGAGCATCCTTGTCTGCCCTGCATTGCCTACTGTACATGGACCTTCTGTGACTTTAATGTACTCAGAACAAAGGCTCCTAAGTGCTTGTATCGGGAGGATTTTGGCAAGTTGCCTCAGATAGATTCAAGCCATTTTGCTGCCTGTCACTCACTGCTTTACAAATTGAACTCCAAGGAGAGGTAAAAAGGGTCTGTGAGGCATTTTTTTTTTCTGGGAAGAATATGCTAATAAAGCGCCATCAGCAGGAAGCAGGTTGTGTCTGAAAGAGTTTTGTCAACTCTGAATTAATTTGGTGTGCTAAGAAGCATGGGGGTATGTCTAGAGCTGGCCTGTAGTAATTAATCCTTCCTGTTTCTGGAAGAGCGGGGCGTCAAAAAGCATAGGCCGGATTCCACAGATGTGTGCATACAATGTCTGCTTTATGAGGAGGGGAACAAAATGAGGGGGTGGCAGAAGAAACAAGAAAGAGAAAGGGAGAAAGAGAGAGAGAGAAAGAAATTAGAACAGTATGGAAGATATGGATTCCCTCTGCCTATGCAAATAAGTTTATACCATTAAAAGTTAGCAGTGGCGTGAGACAGAAAGGGAAAGAGGGAGAGAGTAGACAGTTTTGAAAATATCTGTCCATGTGGTGAGATGTTGTAAGGAGACAGATGCGATTTTTGCCTGTTCTTGGTAAATACAGTGAGAGACCTAAGGACTTGGACGGTGGGTACAGATGACTCAATAGTGATGAGCAGGGCAACGGTGCACTTAAGGAACACCCTATTGTTCAAACTTTCTCTGAGAGACTCTTGGTGGGTGTCTCTGCTTGCAGGTAGGTGTGTCATGTGGCAGCAGGTGTGCGCCACCTCACATTGAAGTTCTCTATGCATAACTTCGTATCAGGAGAGCACCACCTTCCACTTTCCAGAACAACAAGCAGCAGCAAAGACATAGTTCCAATTAGCCTCAGTGGAAACGACATTTGATTGCATGTTATGCCTTCCGGATGGATGAGAGCTATGGCTTTTGGACAAACAAACAAAGCCATTTCATTAGGGACAATAGATTATCCATTTGTCTCTTTGTCCTTTCAATGTGTATCCAGTTAATGAAAATTTGATGTATTCTTCACATTAGCAAAACAATTAACAGAACCTCCTCATCCACCTATCGAAACAGATCTATTAAAATCAGTTTTAAAATCTGAAGGGTTCCTCTTGATTCATACATTCACATACTGAGCTCACAAATCTTAAAAGGAAGCCATTGGGTTTTTTCCCCCTGATGCCACTTTCAAGTGTCAATTTTCCATCAGGCATGAAGGACGCTGACTAGAAAATATAGTGCCACGCTGAAAGGAAACCATGCCCAGGTCAGCCATCTAAGGTTAACTTTACTCCATGTAGAACTGAAATAGTTTCATACAATATGATAGCATGGTGAAGGAAGGTAGCCTTTAAAAATGATGTTGTCCTGGCAGAGTTCAGTGCAGGGTCCTGAAACTGAAGAATGGCACATGGAGGAGCCCAAATTCATCCTTATCCAAAAGGGAAAAGACATGCTTCCATACCCCCACCCACCTACTTTTGCCTCTTTGATTTGCATTTGTTGAATCCATGTTCTAGGTAACTTCCATGTCTAGGCTGGGACATGTTTTATATTTGAAAGCAGAATCTCTCATCAAATGCATTTGTTCTATGGTGGATCCATTACAAATCACCCCAAAAATAAGTTAAAAGAGGATTTTCATAAATCATATCTGTTAAACATATTTCTATATCTATATCTATATATATATGCACATTAATAAATCACTACTACGGTACATTTCACTTTAGTGTGAGTGGGTGATCTTCATGTGCTGCTCAGGTTTGCTCTTGCTCGGAAATTTGAAGGTCCCTGGACTCTTTCTTCTGATTGCTCCTTATCTCTAAATCAGAGCTGGAGTGGACAACCCTGCAATTAGAAGTCACGTTTCAAAATAAAAAACAGTTCACAAGCAGCCTTTCAAATGGCCTCCCTAGGCTGCCACTTTGATCCATTGTATAATTTTTAGGGCTGTCATCTAGTTAAGGAAATCCTAGCTGATTAGGCATATGAGCCTTAGCTTGGAATTCTACCTAGGAGTAAGCTCTCCTGAGGTTAATGGGCTTCACGTTTGAGTAAAGATATATAAGAATTCACTGTCATTGTTTAACTAGTTTAAATTGTTTGGATTCATTGTTTCCAATGCACAATCCTAAACTTTTCTACTCACAAGTAAGCTCCATGGAGTTCACTGGGCCTTATTCTCATGTAAGTCTGTATAGTATTACATACTTCAGGAGGCATTTCTTTTTTAATTATTTAAAAATAATTTATAAAATTCTACTGCTATTAATTGGATCCTTCCTAAAATATTTTAAGTGCTCAAATAAATAAAGCTTTAGTTTCAACTCTGAACACTCCTCCATCTCCATCTACCACTTTAAGAAATGAGAGACTTTAAGGATTTATATACTGGGTCTGTTTTGTATACAGAGGGATTAAGGAGCCATGTAAAACAATGAATTAAACCTTACCTCACACACCTGCAACTCTGAGAACATGCATCAAAGTCCATTATCAGTAGTACAGAAAATCCTGAGATGTGTAAATTGCAAATGGCAATCCAGGACAGCTAGCTCAGACGTGGTGGAAAAGTCATGCAGCCTGTAATATTGGCAGCCTGACATTGCCATGTAATTCTGTACAATGAATATGCGGGAATAAAATTAATTATTACCAAAACACAAACATGCAATTAAAAAACAAGGGAGCCGTTACAATATGACCACAACATAATTAGTGTGAGGAAACTTTGTGATAACATGTCCTGAGGGTTTTGAATAAAATATAATACTGATGGACAAAGCTCTCAGTTTTGCTTTCTCCCACATATTTTTAAAGCCTCAAGTTCTTTTCATCTAGTTTATGTAGGTATTTATGAATTTTGATAAGTTCTTGTAAAAAAGAATAAAACACCATTCATGTCTACCCTTAGTATATAGCCAAATTGATCCTACATTTAAAAGGGTGATTAGTTGAAATCCTTCTTGGGGGACTAAAATGCAAGGCAGAAATTGGATTCCACAAGATATTATTAAAAAGAAAATGGTTGGGTACAATTCAGTACACTTGATCCATCAACTGAGCAGCTTTCAGATTTGGTCAAAGCTCACTACACCAGCAGAACACCCAAAATGTTGCTGCAGTGGAGTTTTGAGAAATTTGTACAAGATCTCTGGTGAGACAAACTGTGGAGAAAGCAAATTTGGCATGTAATGGGGGCACTTAGTAGCAAACAGACTGGCTTCAAATATATGCTTATTTATTAATACCTTTATATACTGCTCAATATTAAACTTCTCCAGGCTGCTCACATACAAATATTAAAAGCCGCATTTTAGCTACAATATTAAAGCACGATTAAAACATTTTAAACTACAACAAATGAAATTTGCTGTTAAAAACAACTTTAAAATACAATAATACAGATTAAATAGAAAAGCAGTAAGATGCAACTGTGTATAATCATGCATAGTAATTTACTGCAGAGAAGGCCTGGGTGATTAAGTGCATATTCAGCAGGTGTTTGAAATGTACCACATCTTCTGCCTCCTGAACAACATGGGACTGGGTTTTCCAGAGGGTTAGCAACACCTTTGAGAAATCCCACTGTTGAGGTGCAATGAGGCTCCTTCTGCTGGATGCAGAATGATCAGCGAGACCTCCTCTGAAGACACTGATGGTTGGCTGGGTGTATATTGGGGAAGTCATTCTGCTGGGCCTCCTTGTCCTAAGTTCTTTTAGGCTTTGGATATCAACAACCCAACTTTGAGTATGGCTGAGTAGTTAATAGACAGCCAGTGCAGTTCTTTCAACATGGTGCTATGTGAACATAGCTGGGTGTCCCACTGGTAACTTGAGAAAAATGCTAAAACTTCTCTGCTCAGAACCATAACAGGCCATCCCACCTCAGTACTCTAGGCTCAAGTACAGATGGGCGAACAGGCGATTTTTTGTGCTTACTGAGAACTTCTGAACCCCACTCTGAAATTTGTTTCCCATCATTTCCAATATTCTTGTTTGCTGATACGTTTCATTCAAATGGGAAAATGTGTATTTTTAAAAGAGTGCCCCATAATGCACAGAGTTTCCCCATGACATGAAAATGTCATTTTCAAAAATGTACATTTTCTAACCCAAATGCAAGTTCAGGAATTTGTGAACATTTTTAAAGACTATGTTCCTACTCACACATGCATCCAGGGCTACAAACAGGGCATAGCCACATGATTTGCAAACATGGTTGGAATTTGTGTACACCCCTCATTCAAATCCTGTAACTGGGGATGCCAGGATTGAGCACCCCATGCAGGTAAGCAAGGCAAGGCAGGGTGCATGCTGCAAAGTAAGCCTCTTACATGTCCTCACCCCACATCTTGCAGGGAGTGAATTGTATTGCTCTAATGTCCCTCACTTCCAGAATTGTGCACCAGGCTTCCCGCAAAAATAATCACTGCCTCCTCCTTCCCTGAACTTGCAGCTGTGCTTTCTGTTAGCAAACACCAGGCAAACTGGAACAAGGGAAGATTGAAGGAACTGTGCAAGCTTGGCCTGGAGAAGAGAGGACTGGGGGTGATAGCATGCCATAACATTCACATGCCTTAAGGATCACCCACACAGAAGAGCGATTCCTCTGTGCGCACTGAAGAGTGCAACACCAGGGCCTGTTCTCTCTTATCCAAGACTGCAAGGCACAAAATACTGGGCTCAGATTAGGGAAGGGCACATTTTGTGGAACATCAAGGTTGGGGCAGGAGAAGCTTCCTAATGAGCAGAGAAAGCAAGCAATAGAAATCAACTCCCCCAGGCACCAATGGGCTCTTCATTACTGGAGATATTCAAAGACCAGATGGCCATCTATCAGGTCTGCTTTAAGCTGGCTTCCTACACTGCTAATGGTTCAGGCCGCATGGGCTGAATGGCGCATTCCAATTTTACGATTCTAATGCAACCACTGTCTCTGCAGGGAAAGCGCTCCTCGCACTTTTGCATCTTTTGCATGCAAAAGAACTCAGGTTCCAGCCTTGGCCTCTAAAGTCAAAATGCTCAGGTAGAAAGACTTTGCTGGAGATCCTGAAGAATTACTGTCAGACAGAGTAGAAAATACTCAGCCAGATGGACAAATATTTTGACTATTAGGCAGCTTCCTGTATGAAATTGGAATTAATTCAGTAGGATAGTGGCTATTTCAATCAAAATGAGGGAAAAAACCAGAAATAAACTGAATGATGTGATCCGTGGTGAATGCCCAGGCATCACATTAGGTAAAGGGTCACATTAGGTTTGACATCAAGCTGTAATTACTACTCTGATCTGTACATCTACATACTGAGATTTCTGCCATGAGGATGATTTCTTTAACAATAGCTGATATTTATTCACTGTAGTGAGAAACTACCAAACCCATCTTGAGATCTGCACACTTTGTGACCTGCTAAACCAAATGCAGCCAGAAATGATGAGCCACTAAGGCTGTTGGTACCTACCAGGGATGCAAAAACAGGAACTTGCCAGGTCCCAATATACCATAACCTATGGCTTGTGCTCAGTGCTCAGCTTTGTACATCAGGAACTAACTAGCAAGATTAGCGCTCTACAAGTACCTGAAAGACTGTCACAAAGAGGAAGGACAAGATCTTTTCTTGTTCATTCCAGAGTGCAGGACATGGAATAAAAGACCTCAAAGAAACCAGATTTAGACCAGGCACCAGGAAGAATGTCCTCACTGTCAAAGCAGTACAACAAAGGAACCTACCACTTGGAGAAGCTGTGGGCTGTCCCTCACTGCAGGCATTCAGAAGCATCTGAGGGGTGCGGTGTAACTTGGCTTTCTGCAGTAGCGGGGGGCTGGGCCTGGTGGCCTTCTGGTCCCTTCCAGCTCTACCATTCTATGATCCTAAGACCTGCAGCCCACAAACTGGGTTTCCCTCCATCATCAGGGTTGGAAGAATAAGGGCAAAGGGCCTTCTCATCTTCGTGGCTTGAAAGTCATGGTCAATCGCCATTTCCAGATGGTGCGCTGTTGACATTTTAATGAAATGCTTGTTTTTGTATCTTACCTTGCAGAGAAATTCATTTTTTGCTTGGCAGATGTTCCATTTTCTTTCAAGTATGAGATGATTCTGGTTCCCCATGCCTCACTTCAGTTAGTTACCAATGTCATGCTTGATAAGGAGCGACCATCTTTGATAAGGAGCTCGAGTGGCTAGAATGATTAGCCTATGAGGAAAAGTTATGGCAGCTTTAAAAAAGTAAGCAATGGAGGGACATCATGTTATGGGAGTATACAATTATGTATACAAGAGAATGTTTTTCTCCTGTTCTCAGAATATGACATTATGGGCTCATCCATCGAAGCTTGCTGGGAAGATATTCAGGGCAAATGAAATGTCCTACTTCTTCACACAGCCTTAGGTTAAACCATGGAGTTTGGGATGGGGTTAAAGGGAGATTCTACAAATTTGTGGGATGTAGGGGCACCAGTGGCTAATAGTCATTTGGGCTTCACCAGAGGAAATATGTGTCTCAGTGCCAGTTGCTGGGAATATGAGCAGAAGCGGTCCTTGCACTTGGGCCCTGCTGGCATCCCCTGCACATGGACACCCAGGTGGCACTTCAGAAGTACATAAGCCTTTGGGCTGATCTAGCACAGACACTCTTATGCTATTTTTAATGGCCACACATTTTTCCATGGCCTCTTTGCAGATGTACTTTTCTGATAATCATATTTCTGTATGAACTTACCACCACCCACAATTCAAACTGTAATCTTGACCTATAAACCTCAAGAGAATCTTGGAACTAAGATTTCTTCCACTCATATGAATTTGCTAATAAATTAAGTTCTTCATTGAGTCCCCCCATTTTTGGAGGGCAGCTGGTTGGTAAACTGTGGGGCCACATTTTTGTGATGGCATTCCAGCTGTGCAATTTACACTCCTGCACAGCCACACAGAAATGGCCCTGATGTCATCATTACCTGGTCCCATTATTACATTTATTACCATGAAAGCTTTGGCTATAGAGCAGTACATCAATTCAAAGAATGAATCAATGGATAAAATTTCTCTGCCTTAGAAACTGAGCTAGGACCAGACTAGGAAGTGGATAATCTATGACCCAATCTACTATGGATTTTTAAAAGCATAAATAACAGCTGCAAGAGGAGTTGAATTGTATCAAGCCTGTGTGTGTGTGTGTGTGTGTGTGTGTGTGTTTTAAATCCTAAATCCTTCCACCCCACCTAAACTACTACTTGACCTATGCAGGGAAAACATCCAGAAAGCAAATGAGTACATGCATGTTTTCTCACAGAGAAAATTGCAGCTTTGATGTACTTTGTATGTGTGGAGGGAACAATTTAGATTGGTGAGGAGAAGAGGATTAAAACACTATTCCCTCAGCACTCTGCACCCATGGTGTTCATAGGACATCCTACCATGTTCTTCTGCCTCTTCTCTAGCTTGATCCTCAACCCATTCTCTGTGGCCAAAATTTTCATAATAACCAACATCTGCTAACTCTTAATGTTTTGTGCTGCTGATGACTAGCGGCCAGTCTTAGGACTGTTTGGACAGACAGTAGTCATGCAATTCTGAGCATGTCCTTTCTTTCTAAACATGCATAGGATTATACCCTAATTAATTTTGCTACTATTTTAATACTGTTTTAATATTGTTGTGAGCTGCCTTAGAGGCATGTAATTTAACTGAATGTCAAAGCAAAATGCATACACACAATAGTTTAAAAAATGAGCACATGAAAGGTAGAATAAAACTTCAACACAGAATAAGTCTTTGTGAAGGTCACTGGTGATGCAGGATGATGCAGAGAGCTCTGAAAGCATTAATGCAACACAGCAGTTTATTACAAAGCTGTAGAGCAACTGAGGCCATGTACTGTAACATCAAAATAAGCACTCTCAGCCACACAAACTGGGAGTCCTGATGATACGGTGGTGTCAACATGAAGAAAGAACCGCACAGTCAAGTGATTTACTTACTCAGGTTAGTAATGTAATGGTGGAGCTGAGAATTGACACAAGGCTGTGGTTCCGTACGCTGCTCACCTAAGTACACCACTCTCATAAATGACTTTTTCTAGCTCATCGTTCGCTGGCGTATTATCAGAGCCAGATCTGAGACCAGTTGCTGTGAGTTGCTTCTGTGCTGTGACGGGTGCTGGTCAGGCAGAGACACTCCCTGCAAAGGAGGAGTAGGGACAGAAGTCCACAAGCTGCAGAAGCGAAAATCTGGGGTGAGAGGTAGGAATGCGAAGCACTGAAATAAATTGAATGCTGAAATATTTAGGGCTGAATCCGATGCATGTTGAGAAAGAAAGGGGCAGGGGAGGGGAAGGTCCCATGACTCACAGCATTTTGCAGCTGTAGGACTTGCTTCTGTCTAAATTTGTATGAGTGGAGTAGGGCTTGTCAGTTCCATGTTAGAGACCAAATTCTTGCAATCACCACATCCCACTGGGGCTTATTTCCTGGCGGCCCTTGCAAATATTCAGATGGGGGTGCACACAGTTAGCATCAGCTTAGCATGACTTCTTGCCCATGAGCTGTTTTAGGGTTGGGGGTAATTTGTTAACCATGTCAACAGCCCACCTCATGCTGGGTTCAGACATCATGATACACTGTGGCAACCACCTGCCATGGCTGGGATATTCAAAATGGCTGTTCGCATGTCCTGCAATCCACCATGGCCTAAAAACGCTTACAATGTTAAGCAATTAAAATAAATAATTAAGCCAAAGCTTATTTGAGCCATGGCGGGTCATATGATTGTATGAATTGCTTCTTTGTTCCTGCGATGTAATGCAGGCAAATGGAGGCATACCCTGTAGATCAGAACAAATGGTGCGAGGCAAATCTTCAATAGTTTGTTTTGCAACGGACTCCAAAGTCATCTTATCTTTTTCAAAAGCTGCACCAGAAGCAGCAGCAGGACAGGAACATGGATTTTTGGAGCCTGGTAAGATGGTGAACTGTGCTGTTGGAGAAGACTCCTGTGAGTCCCCTGGACTGCAAGGCGATCAAACCAGTCAGTCCTAGAGGAGATCAACCCTGACTGCTCTTTAGAAGCCAGATACTAGAGATGAAACTCAAATACTTTGGCCACCTAATGAGAAGGAAGGACTCCCTGGAGAAGAGCCTAATGCTGGGAACAATTGACACCAAAATAAGAAGGGGACAGCAAAGAATGAGGTGGCTAGATGCAGTCACTGAAGCAGTCGGCATGAGCTTAAGTGGGCTCCAGGGGATGGTGGAGGACAGGAAGGCCTGGAGGAATGTTGTCCATGGCGTTGCAATGGGTCGGATGCGACTTCACAACTAACAACAACAAGAAGATGGTGAAATATTTAGTTTTGTTCGCAGTATGTTTCCTGTTGGTTGATGGCTTTGCATTGGGAAGAACATATTGCTGACTGATAGAGAAAAACTTTCCCTCAATAGAGGCTCGGAGTTTGTTTGGAACAGATACATCTTCTTTTACACAAATGCATCCTTTATTTTAAGATCGAACAGTGTATGTAATAAAGATTGGCATTTTCTTTGATATCATTGCATCAAGCAATTTCTGACAAACAGATTCATGGCACTCACTAATAAAGGCTACTGTAAGACTATCTTTTTAAAAAGGCTAAGGGAAAGAGAGAAAGGAGCATTTTTAATCCATACCAGCCCAACATAATAATGATATTACTCAAAGCACCCGAATGCATCAGGTAATATGTCCCAAAACATTTAGTAAAGCTGTCAAACACAGTCATCTACATTCCTATTTAGAAATTTTAAGGAAGGTCAGCATGGCACTGGAGCTATTTCACCGAACAACACCCATAGTACAGTATGCAGGGTTATGCTTACCTCCTGTTATTTCAAGGAAAATAGATGCAGGAAAGGGGTGGGGTGGGGGAATTGGGGATGTGTTCTTTTGTCTCTAAAAAAAGAAAGTGTAAGTTTATAGAAAAATCATGTCAGCATGAAGATTCCCACTCATAATGATTAAAACAAATTCGTATATGTTATCCCACATAGAAGCTATGTAAAATAGGCTCCCATTGTTTTTCCCATACTAAAAATGGTTTTTTTAAGGCCACCCAGCCGAGATCTGCATATTGCTACCTGTCAGAGCACTCTAGCAACCACCTTGCTTACTTAATTGCTTCAGAGTCAGGACTGACTAATGCAGCTCCTCTCCTGCTGCCTCTTCGGATAAGGACTTCCACATTTTTGTCTTGGTCCCTAGTCTTGTGCCTGCAGTGAGGTAGGTATGCAGAATATACATATTCCGTATGTATATTCATACAGAATATGAATATACTGTATGGGATTCCATGTCACATTTCAGGGTTCAGAGCAGATGTGGAAGCTGCTGAGAGGAGGGCATGTGCATTGGAGACCACTTGTCCACAGGGTTCAAGTCTAGGTAATGGCTTACATTTTTTCTTCCCTTTTTCATACTTAAAACATGTTTATAATAGACTTCAATAAGCACATTGTCAAGGTGATGCACAACAGGTTCAAAACAGAAGATGGCAATAAAATGAACCTAGGGCAACACTGTGGAATTATAGACCATTTAAAATATTTGGATAAATAACTATGTCTTAACCTGGCATCTAAAAGCTTGTAAAACAGATGGTGATATGAAGTACTGCTCTTTAAGGAAGTTATTTCAAAGCTGGGGAGCCACCACTAAGGAAGAGCCCTCCTTTGTAATTGCATAGCAGACTTCTGACGTAGAAGGTATTTGGAGGAAGTCCTGAGTAGCAGGTCTTGATGCAGGCATGTGCAAAGTTATGCTTGGAGTGGAGAAAGTGAATAAGAAGACATGTCATCCTAGGGGTCATCCTAGAAAGGTGAGCAGTGGGAGAGTTAGGACAGGTGAAGGGAGTACTTCTTCCCAATGCACAGAGTTTTATTATAGAATGTGCTACCAGAAGGTGTAGTGATGGCCAATTATTTGGCTTGAAAGGGGCATTAGACAGATTTATGAAGGATGAGGCTGTCCGAGGGTGCCAGTTGTGATGGTAAACACAACTAGGAGGGTGCTCTGGTGCTCATGTCCTATGTATGGACTTTGTACAGGCAGCTGTTTGGACCTTGCATGCACAGAATGCTTTCCTAGATGGACTGTGGTCTGATCCAGCAGGTCTTTCCTTATGTTCCTTATGAGTAAGGGCAGTTTGGTGCTACTAAATGGTACTACCTTAGTGCTTTGCTACATAATAAGTCAGTCATTTTTATCGGCCTTCCCTGTTTTGAGAACTGCTTTACTTTGCATGTGTAACTGATCAAGAATCTGGAGAATGATAAAACTACCTTCACCATGTGGCAAGATCAGACAGATAACAGCTAACTAAAAGTTTACAGACAAGTAGTTACTTCTTGCAGGTGGATCTGCAGGAAGAGTGGTGAATTTATTTGCAACTGTGTTTATCGCTCTGATACAGAATGCTAGAAAGTTATAAAGGAAGTGTGAGAAAGTCTTTCAGCCTGAATGCCAAATTCAGCTTTGGGGAAACTCTTGGGGTTGCATTCCAATGGGAGACGAAAGTGCAAAAGTGTAGTGCCAAATATGCCAGAAAGAAAGAAAGAAAGAAAGAAAGAAAGAAAGAAAGAAAGAAAGAAGGACGGACACCCCAGAAAGTCCTCACTGTTATTAATTAAGCCTCAGGAAAGGCTGCTCAACCTTTTAGAATGGGGAAAGAAACTGGAAAACTAAGAAATGACTGCTAGTTCTGGGAGAGGGAGGAAAGGAAAGGGGTATGGCCATCTGGGCAAGCTAGAGGGCCAGATCTGTTTCCACGTTGCTGTTTTGAAATACAGCCTTTGGACAAGGCAGTGGAGAGACGGTGAACCAGTTCGCAAGGAATGGTTTCCACATGGACTTCCTCCATATGGTGCCATTTTGAAGGTCAACCCGCACTATAAAAAACAATAGTGTGAAGGGTCTCTTAAGAGGACAGCTTCATATGCCCACCTTTCCAGTGTGATGAACATAGATGTTCTGCAGTGAGGTGGTCGTGCTGAAGCTATAATGAAAAGAGCTGGATACAGCGCTTGCATCCTGAGCAGGGTTCAATCCAGAGGAAGTTGTGACAATGATCTACTGGTTGATACCTAAGTAGTGCACACAAGTATACAACGAAGCAGTTTTTAACCACAGCTGTCTCCATTTTTTGTCTTGCTTGTTCCGACTTATGTTAGTGAAGGGAGCTCACTTTTAAAACATCTGGCCTTCATACTGAAACAATAGCATAGTTTGAGTAGTAATCTCATATAATTTCTGCTGAATAGTAGGGTACATTTAAACAGTTCCAATGGGGTGAACAATACTATTTTAAAGGGAGCTTTGATCATTACTTATCTTTCGGCTGATTATAGGAATCTTGTTGGAAGCTTTGAAAGGCATTTTAATTTTGACTCTCTTTATGTCTTCAGCCTAGTGCTGACATTAATTTCCCCTATTGCTTGTGAAAAGAAGCACAGTTGTGTCTCAGACAGTTTTTGTTCCTTGTGTCATGTCTTTTGTGCATGCAGATGGGACTGATTAATTCCAAGGCCTTCCCTGCATTGCCACATTCCTCCCCACCCCCAGCTCCTTATGAAATAAATAGATAAATAAATAAAGGAGAATGCAGAGTATATCTGTCTTGGTTTTAAAAGGCTTCAGTATATGTTTCTCTCAGCAGTTAGAGGCTTTTTAGGGGCTTGCATGCTTCCTTGAAATGGTAGAATTCTTCAGTGCTTCCTAAAAGAATACTTTTGGATGCTTGCTTTGTTCCTTGAATTTCTTCTTCCTCTTCTTCTCCCTCTCCTCCCCCACCCCTTCTTTCTTCTTCTCATCTTTGAATTTGGGGAGAATATCCTGAGTTTGGTGAGTACTGAAGCCAGTCGAGTGCTCTGGCTTCACTGGTGCTCTGAAAAAATTATGAAATCCATCCCTCAAAAGAAGGTCACTGGAAGGCCCAATCATCCCTCTTGCCCCAGTAAACTTTCAAAACAAGATTTAAGTGGAACTTAATTGATGCTTAAGCCTGTGGTGGCCTTAGGGATAATTTTGGCCTTTCTCAGTTTACAAGCCTCCTGCTTCACACCTGCTAAATTGAGAGAACATTGAGATCATAAATTTTCTAAGCAAAGAGACATGGGTCAAGCATTTGCAGGCTGACACCTGCACCTGTAAGGGAGTGTGCATAGAAGGCAGCTGGGAAAAAACCTGTTCATGATGCTCACGTGTGCATGCACACACACAACTTTTTGCAGTACTGTAATAAATAGACACCAAGGAGAGCACTTAAGCATATATACTGTGTGTGTGTGTGTATGAATACAGAAAAGACAGGAGTGTGCCAAGCAATTTTAAATATAACTGAATTTATTAAACTGATTTAAATATAACTGTATTTATTAAACTAATTGATTGCCAAATAACTTGGTTCTGGACAAGAATGCCATTTTTGGTTAAAGGTTACTAATCAAATAAAATGAAATCAAGATATAGAAAATAGAAATAGAAAATATGTCACAAGATTACTGCAAATTAGTGTTCTAAATAAGTGGCAAACCAGCCTTAGACTCCTACAGCCATGCTGTGTAATCTTAGGCATATTTACTCAGAAATAAGTTCATTGGCTTATTCCCTGTTAAGGGTATTTAGGATGGCAGTTCTGGTTTTCTTTGTGTGACAGTGTAGGTGAAAAAAGGAAACTGTAAGGTTTGGAACCCATGGTACACATTTCCAGCATGCATATGCATCAAATATAGACAGAAAATGAACTAAAAGCAGTAGGGTATTTATACATATATTCTGGATAGAAAGCTGTTTCAGAAAAGATGAATACAAACATCAGAAGGGAGCCATACGTTGTGAAAAGCATAGGTATTTCATACATTAAGATGAAATCACCCTTCCTTTCAAAATCAGTATGTATAATACTGTCCATTTCAAAATGAAAGGCTTCTTTGCAGCTAGGAAGGCTGGATAGAAAATGACAATTTTCCAATCCTTGCAGCTACACTTTGCTGCTCAGTGGTTGCAAATGTAAATCTGTCTTAAAACATGAATACTGTTAAGCACAGGACTGTGATTCTTTACAACACACTGCCCCACTGCTTGCTCGGACACCAGAGATAAGAAGCCGCGCTTAGTTAAAAGACTATTCCTGCAGTCTAAAAGACTATTCCTGCAGTCATAATTGCTATTTTGCATGACAAAAGCAATGGACGGTATTTAATTTATTTTGAAATCATGAAATGTGTTGCTAAAAACTCCATAAAAGGACAAGGACATGCTAAGCAGCCCTAGCATAGCTATGGCAAAGAAATATGCACAAAGATGTATCCCCATGGAGATGACAACTGTCAAAAACTGCAAACAGATGTGAC
Organism: Varanus komodoensis; assembly: GCF_004798865.1. Classification (NCBI taxonomy): domain Eukaryota; kingdom Metazoa; phylum Chordata; class Lepidosauria; order Squamata; family Varanidae; genus Varanus; species Varanus komodoensis. The sequence goes on from NW_025335568.1 coordinate 37,828,102, forward strand.
GCCAAGAACTGTGAGTAATTCAGCATGGAAAAGTTATGGGATGCAATGGAAAATACTCGGAGCAAGAGACAAACAGAGCTACAAAAGTTTCTCACCCTTTCTTCTCCACCCAAACATAAATCATGGCATTTACTAGCATGGAAAGATATAATCCATCTTCAGCACACCGTACTTCATTATCAGCAGGTACTCAAAGCAAAGAGAAGAAAACAAGGGTACATTTTGAGATCTCATTTATCCCTTATTATTATTTAGCAGAGGCAGTTGCTGAACGTAATGGCAAAAAGAGGTGGCGGAGCTGGGGAACACAAAAATGTTGCGAAATCATATTTGCAAAAAGATCGCCATGCCATTTAAGATTCGCTATGTTGGTAAGAGAATAATATACAGATGTGTTCTTCTTTTGTTCTATCTGAACTCGCTCTTCAGACCTACAAATCACGCTGAATGGGCTGTCAAAGGGACTGGTGCTCCCTGAGAGCAATATGCAGATGACACACACAAAAGTTTTGTTCATCTTCACAGCCTGGGCTGGCAGTGAGGATCTTGACCAAGCATTCAGTTGGACGAGACTCAGTGGAGGTACCACAGGGAGGCTGCTACTAGAACATCCTTCAGGCCAGAGGGAGGTCACTCAACCTCTTCTTCGGGTTGCTACATTTCACGAACCTCTCCCAAGAATCAGGTTTAAAGTCTGGGGCTATTCTGGAGACTTGAATGGCAGGGAACACCTTTTACCATCTTTGATTGCTATCCCAGTGATGACCCTATCTGCAGATAGGTAATTTGGTGTCTATAATTCCCACTCTGGTAACCTTCTGTATGGATTACTGCAATGCATTGTATGTGAGCTTGCCTTGGAAGATAGTCCAGAAACTTCAGCCAGTACTAAATTCAGGTGCAACTGGAATCAGGAATTATTTATTTATTTATTTATTTTATTAAAACATTTTTATGCAGCCCCATTCGCCGAAGCCTCGGGGCGGCTTACAACACTAGATAAAACAATAAGTTAAAATATCCATATAAAATGATCATAACTTAAAACACACATTATAAAATAAGCCGCCCTGGCCAGATAAAATTCAGTTGTATTAGCATTTAAAATGTTGCTTAAATAAAAAGGTCTTTGCCTGGTGCCGAAAAGCAAATAACGACGGCGCCAGGCGGACCTCTCTGGGGAGCGCATTCCATAACTTAGGCGCCACCGCTGAGAAAACCCTTCTTTGAGTAGCCACCCTCCTAATTTCTCTCACGGAGGGCTCCCGGAGAAGGGCCTCTCCCGCCGATCTCAGGGGGCGACTGGGCAAATATGGATGTAAGCGCTCCTTCAGGTAACCAGGACCCAAGCCGTTTAGGGCTTTATAGGTCATTACCAACACCTTGAATTGGGCCCGGACTTCAATGGGGAGCCAGTGAAGCTGACGGAGAACTGGAGTCATGTGAACATAATGTCCAGTCCCCGTCAGCAGCCTGGCAGCTCTATTCTGAACCAATTGAAGTATCCGGACCGTCTTCAAGGGTAGCCCCACGTAGAGCGCGTTACAGAAGTCAAGACGGGAAGTCACCAGCGCATGAGTCACTGTTGCAAGTCACTGTTATAAACATATCATGCTGGTCCTGTTACCTTCCAAGGCTACTTAGTCTTTTCTAGTCTAAGTTCTAGAAACTTTATTGATTCTGAGCAATAAAGTTTTACTTAGCTTGGAACCTTGTTATCTGATGGAATCCTATTTATACCTACCTGCATCCTTAGGTTATCTTAGGTAGCCCCCCTCTCTGTGTCCAGTCAATCCAAGACGTGGAGAATGGCCATGATATAGAGCGATTTTTAGTGCAAAAACTCACACCTTGCAGTGCTCTCTCTAAGGCAGGTTTACAAAATCCAAGCCTTGTGGACCAATGCTGGCTTCCCTGGGGTCCCAATCCTGCCTTTCTGTTTTCCTACATGGCTCCTCCTCCTTTCTTTCAACCACCAATAGTTTGGTAATTTCTCCGCTTTTGTGCACACTTTCCCATTCCAAAACGTTCAAATGCCTTTCCTAGGGTTTGATACTGACTATAAGAGCTACAAACTAAAATATGCTGGTTTTGTATTTTGGTCCTACCATTACTAAAGTGCAGCTCGTCAGTCTTTCTCTGGAAATTATTTATTTATTTATTTATTTATTTATTTATTAATTAAAAGCTTTTCTGTCCTGTCCCTTACAGAACGTCTTGGGACAGCTTACAATAAATTAGTAGAATAAAACAAACCCCACAGCACCCGACCATTAATATACTAAAACCCCAGTTAAAATCAATTAAACATTAAAATAACAGGAAAATAAAAAGGGTTTTGCCTGATGCCAAAAAGAATATAATGTTGGCGCCAGGCAAACCTCTCTGGGGAGCGTATTGCACAGTCGGGGTGCCACCACAGAGAAGGCCCTTCTCCGGGTAGCCACCCTCCTAATCTCCTTCAAGGAGGGCTCCCGGAGCAGGACCTCTGCCTCAGATCTCAAGGGGTGGGAGGGCACCTAGGGAAGAATGGACTTGGCTATCAGAATGAAACAAGCTCTGCACCCTTGGCCTAGGAGAAGGGGGTACTAGGGAATATGGCTATACGCACCACAGGTGAACTCATTGGCAGTAGGATAATTCTCATCCACCACCCCATTGTTTAAGTTACGTGCTGATTTAAGCAACAAACAGGCATGGGACAACTCACAGGAGGATTCCTCTAGCTATAAAGCAATGCCCATATGCATTACAAGACCAAGACAACGTGGGGCATCAGTGGTGTAGCATTCAATTCATCTTCCCCACCTGTATTTGGTCCTGAAAGGTAAAATGTGGTTGAATGGGGCTAAGTTGCAATCAAGCACAATGTGTGACATTATACAATTTCATTGGGTAGCATTAGCTTTCCTTTTCCTAGCTTTGTATAGCTCGAGCTAATATGGATAGGTGTACCTCTGATCTTAAACCAGCAGATTTTTTTTCTTTATTGAATAAATGTAAGCGATCCAGTTGTGTACAGCTGCTTTTCATTATCTAGCCATAAAAAACACCACTATAGAACTATGAAATTTCAATGAAATGTCAATGAAAGTCAAAAATATTTACTGACAAAAATTATTTGTCGGGGAGAAAAGGGAGAAGGAAGCAGTGGGAACGATTTGACAATTATACCATTTATGATATGTCTCTAACAAAAATGAAACAATATATAGGACCCTGAAGGTGTGGAATGGGCTTCCACGAGAGGTCGTTGAGGCCCCATCGGTGAGGGTGTTCAAAGATAGGCTGGACATGCACATGGTGGGCATGTCATGAGCGGAGTCGGCTGGTGCTGGAGGTCAGACTAGATGGCCCTGGAGACCCTTTCTGACTCGCTCTGTTTCCATAGGAGTTCCGCAAATCGGTTGTGAACACCAGTGAGTACTAAGGGTCTCTTCTCTTAGATCTGTCTGCTCCCCTGGCCTGAGCTGAAGGGACATGTAAGACTCAACTGCAGGATAAGTGCAATGCGAAGGCTTGAGGCTGCTTTGCTCTCTCCATTGTCTTTCCTAGCTAGGGCTTTTTACTCAGTCTCAGGTGTTCTTCTCTTCCCCAGAATCACCTCTCAGTTCTCTCTCCTGCATCCCAAATTGCCGATGGCAGCTCCTCAGAGCCAAACATCTGGAGGTATCAGAACTTCAAGTATCCCCACAACACATCAGTGTCCCAGTCCATGTAGGAAACTGCAGTTTGCTTGTGAAAAGTCACAATCTAATAGTAAAGGAATCACATTGTACAAATAATACACAGATTTCCCCTATAATATAGAATCCTTCTGCCAGTTGGAATACTGGTAACATGTAATATTCACAATGAAATTAAGCATATATCACAGAAGTTTACCAGTCATAGATTGAAACTGGAATGAGACAGAAATACCATGATATTTTTAAAACTGTTGTTCAGAAGTTTGTCACACTTTCTTTGATAGGCCTGAATGAAGGGCATAAGTGGAATTTGAATGCAACAGATACAGCAGCCTTAAAACTGGAGTAAACTGGGGGCAATAAGTTAATTTTCAGCAGTTTTTGTACCTGTGGCAATGGAAATGTTATACCCATGGCAATGGGGACTACAGTGATAGGAAATATAGTCCTCCAGATCTTGTTGGATTGCCACACACATCAGCCCCAGCCTTCATAATCAGTGGTGAGGGCTGATGGGAGCTGTAGTCCAACAGCTTCCAGAGGACCGTATGTTTCTCATCCCTATTTAATTGGATGAGTTTTAAATTTGGCACATTCTTAGGATCATGGATGTGAAGTTCAAGTTATTAGCTAAGCAGGTGTCACTTTATACACTATAGAAGCATATAATGGTAGGGAAAAAAATTTCTTGGGAGGGGGCAAACTGTTTTAACTAAAAGAAGCATAGTTTCCTGGCTTTGTTGTTGTTGTTAGTCACAAAGTCGTGTCCAACCCATCGTGACCCCATGGACAACATTCCTCCAGGCCTTCTGGTCCTCCACCATCCTCCAGAGTCCACTTAAGCTCACACCGACTGCTTCAGAGACTCCATCTAGCCACCTCATTCTCTGCAGTCCCCTTCTTCTTTTGCCATCTATTCTTCCCAGCATTAGGCTCTTCTCCAGGGAGTCCTTCCTTCTCATTAGGTGGCCAAAGTATTTGAGTTTCATCTTCAGGATCTGGCCTTCTAAAGAGTAGTCAGGGTTGATCTCCTCTAGGACTGACCAGTTTGATTGCCTTGCTGTCCAAGGGACTCGCAGGAGTCTCCGCCAGCACCACAATTCAAAGGCCTCAATTCTTCAGCACTCAGCCTTCCATATGGTCCAACTTTCACATCCATACATTGCAACTAGGAAAACCATAGCCTTGACTATACGCACTTTGGTTGGCAGGGTGATGTCTCTGCTTTTTAGTATGCTGTCTAGATTTGCCATAGCTTTCCTCCCAAGGAGCAAGCGTCTTTTAATTTCTTGGCTGCACTTCCCGTCTGCAGTGATCTTGGAGCCCAGGAAATAAAATCTGTCACTACCTCCATTTCTTTCCCATCTATTTGCGAGGAAGTGAGTGGACTGGATACCATGATCTTAGTTTTCTTAATATTGAGTTTCAAGCCAACTTTTGTGCTCTCCTCCTTCACCCGCATCAAGAGGCTCTTTAGTTCCTCTTCACTTTCTGCCATGAGAGTGGTATCGTCTGCATATCTGAGGTTGTTGATATTTCTCCCAGCAATCTTAAGTCCAGTTTGTGATTCATCTAGCCCCGCCTTTCTCATGATGTGCTCTGCATATAAGTTAAATAGGCAGGGTGATAGTATACAGCCTTGCCTAACTTCTTTCTCAATTTTGAACCAATCAGTGGTTCCGTGCCCAGTTCTCACTGTTGCTTCTTGACCTGCATATAGGTTTCTTAAGAGACAAATAAGATTGTCAGGTACTCCCATCTCTTTAAGAACTTGCCACAATTTGTTGTGATCCACACAATCAAAGGCTTTAGCATAGCAATGAAGCAGAAGTAAATGTTTTTCTGGAACTCCCTAGCTTTCTCCATGATCCAGCGTATGTTGGCAATTTGATCTCTAGTTCCTCTCCCTCTTCGAAATCCTGCCTGTAGTTCTGGTAGTTCTCAGTGCACATACTGCTGGAACCTAGCTTGTAGGATTTTGAGCATCACTTTGCTAGCATGTGAAATGAGTGCAATGGTGTGCTAGTTTGAACATTCTTTGGCACTGCCCTTCTTTGGGATCGGAATGTAAACTGACCTTTTCCAATCCTGTGTCCAGTGTTGAGTTTTCCAAATTTGCTGGCATATTGAGTGTCGCACTTTTACTGCATCATCTTTTAAGATTTTGCATAGCTCAACTGGAATACAGTCACCTCCACTAGCTTTGTTGTTGCTGAGACTTCCTAAGGCCCATTTGACTTCACATTCCTGGATGTCTGGCTCGAGGTCAGTGACCACCCCATCGTGGTTATCAGGGACGTTAAGCTCTTTCTTGTATAGTTCTGTGTAATCCTGCCACCTCTTCTTAATCTCTTCTGCCTCTGTTAGGTCCCTACCATTTTGGTCCTTTATCATGCCCGTCTTTGCATGAAACGTTCCCAGTTTCCTGACTAGTGTGTCCTTAAGCCTTCCAAAATGTGAAGTCTCATTCTCTCTCCATGAAGGGAACGCAACACTTGTCTGAAGGCTGATGGCAAGTGCAGGAATGTGTGAGAATAAGTTTGTTTGTTTTTGTAAAGAATTGACCAGAATTAATTTCCTTGCATTCAGCATGGAAAGAACTTGTGATTTAAGAAGAATAAAATGTGGGAGCAACAGAAATTGGCACATTTCCTCCTTCTGGTCTAGAGCTTTGAGCATTTAGTTCTTAAATTCTGGTTTTGAATCCCTATCATGTGGTGGTGAATTAGGGTTGCCCTCTTTTTTTCCCCCTCTGACATGCTTTGCATTTTAATGGGTATATGGCTGGCAGCAACATTAGGGTCTCTCCATACTGGGAATAGCATAAATTGAATTTGCCAGTAATGATGGGTGAGAATTTTAATTTTTGTTGCTTTTGATAAAAAAATTACCCAGTTTTGTACATTTTGCTGTTTTGAATGGAAAGAACTTGGGATTTTAGGAATCCTAATGCATGAGAAAGTGAACCTGACAGTTTCATCCTTCAATAGTTACAAGAGATAGGTAAGTGCCCAATGTGTGGATCACATCACAATTCTTTAAGTGTGAGTAGACCTACTCTTTAAGAGTAGACCAACTCACAGAAGTATCTCCTTTCCCAGCAGCTCCTGCTGCTGTTGTCCAGTAGGAAGTCCACTTGCAAGCTGCTGAGAAATGCATCACAAGAAGATGACGGTGGTGACTGGCTTATCATTTACATGTGCTGATTTACAGCACCTCTACATCCTGCTGTCCAGGCACTAACTCTTGGTGGCCAATACTCTTTCAACTGCAACTGGCCAGGTCACAAGACCTTCAAACAGAGAACTGCCCTCTTTCAAAGAAGACACCTCACTCCACCTGCTTACAATGTCCCATTAGTGCATAACACTTAGAAGCCTTGAAAAGGTTGTGGAAGGGAAATGGCACCAAACAATAGTACTGGTTTTGCCTGTATTTCTGAAAGTGTGTGTTATTAATGTAATCCAACTCCTTCACCTTATTCATGCAACTGCATTATGAAGAAGCATTACTAATGACCCTTTTAACCTTAATGCTCGTGATATCCCAGACAGACAGAGGGCACCCTTGATGCTTCTATCCAGTTCGAGAAAACATTATTTGACAGCAAAACCATTATCACAGGCAAATCATTGGGACATTTCCTTTCCCGAATGCATTCAGAATGGGCTTCCACTACGCAGTTGCCTAACTATTCATTATATTGCTAGATAATGGATTTTTCCTCCTGTTTTTAGCACTGAGCTGAAGAAGGTATGTGCACCACTGCTGCTACTGCTCTTTTTAGAGTTTCCCCCTCCAGGCTGGTTTTATCAATTAAACTTGTGATCTTATTAACACCTAAAACAGGGCTTTTTTTTCCCTGGGACCTCAGTGAGAATTTTCTTGCTGAAGCTCACAGCTGTTCTGTGAGAATCTCTTTCTCTCTCTCTCATTTGGTTCATTATTATGAAAAGGAGGGGGCAAAAGCCTTATAGTTCAGCATGTGAAAGTGGCTTGGAGAAATAAGGCTAATATTAAATAAATGCCTAATTGTTGTTTACAGCTTAATGGTAGTAGCTCAAGTATACTACTTATGTGAATGATAAAGCCTGGCTCAAAAAAAAATAGGGAAAAGAATTATTTAATACACTCATTCTCGTTTGCTGCAGATTATGTGTTTGTGGCCGAAGAGATAAACAGAGTATAAAATGCCCTGTTTCTTCAGCAGTGGGAATCAAAATTAGCAAATGATGTCCCTATCTCTTCTTTGGCTTTGGTCAATATCTAGGTAGTGTTTATCATTAATCCATTTGTAGTTCCTATACATTTGTCATTCCTATTTATACATTTGTAGTTCTGACAAAGTGGCTAATTATTGGATGGCTGGGGAATAATAGGTTTTAGAATGGAGTTTTAGTTTTCCCCTTTAAGAATAAATTTCCTTCTAGGGCAACTCACTACCACTGAAAGCATTTGTAGAAGAGGGTAGCTGTCTACTCCTGTGGTGAAGGTTAGGTGTAGCCTTTCCAGCATAGGATACTCTGGTCCATTTCTGCCTGCATAGGGATGGAACCTCAATCTGTCTGTTGTCCCAGCAATCTAGAGGGAGTTCAAATTCTGAATGGATGAAAAGGCACACAACACATTTAAGTGTAACACTGAATTGATGACCATGGGCCTCTGCTCCTATCAGGGTGGGAAGTTTTGGGCACCTGTGGGAGCCTCATACTCCAGCATGGACCCACTGACAAGAGTTGTGCTTCTTCAGCCTTGCATCCTGTTTTTCTCCTGCATCTCTCTCTGGACCAGTTCATAGTAGGTAAGGAGGAGCAGGAGGTGCCCCTACTGTTTGCTCTTCGGTCCTCTGCCTATCAAGCAGTGCATAGCAGCAATGTAGAGAAGGAGGATGAAGAGCAAGACTAGTTGGTGACAGTGGTGGAGAGAAGGTTGACTTACAGAGGCAGGAGACCATTGAAGGTGCCTTCTCCAAAGCCAGGCACCAGTTCAGTACAGCCACCGCCTCACCTGGAATAGATGTAAATGAGAGATAAAACTGGGTGTCATCAGCATACTGATGACTCTGCAGCCCAAACCTCCTGATGACCTCTCCCAGCAGTTTCACATAGATATTAAATAGCACGGGGGACAAAATAGAGCCCTGCAGCACTCCATGGCAAAGCTGCCATGGCACAGAGCTATAGTCCTCCAGCACCACCATCTGGAATCGGCCAGCCAGATAGGAGCGGAACCACTGCCATGCAGTGCCTCCTACTCCCAAATCAGCCAGCCTATCCAGAAGGATACCATGGTCGATGGTATCAAAAGCTGCTGAGAGGTCGAGGAGAACCAACAGGGATGCACTCCCCCTGTCCCTCTCCCTGCACAGGTCATCATACAGGGTGATCAAGGCAGATTCAGTACCATAACCAGGTCTGAAGCCAGACTGAAATGGGTCCAGATAATCAGTTTCATCCAAGAGTGCCTGGAGTTGTCCCGCCACCACCCGCTCTAACACCTTGCCCAGAAACGGAATATAGGCCACCGGTCTAAAGTTGGTGGCCACTGCTGGGTCCAGGGATGCCCTCTTCAGGACAGGCTGGATCACCACATCCTTAGCTTACTAGTTTACTAAGCAACCCTCAGTATGAAAATAAAAAAAATCAACTAAACAACGAATGCTCAGAGAACCAGGGCCCTCATTTTCAAAACAAAAAGACTTAAGTTTCATGGATTAACTGAACTTTCTGAAGGAAAGCATCCCCTAATACAGGTGGCTACAATCCTATGCTCATTTTCTTGCAAGCAAGCCCAGTTCAGTATATTGACACTTCTGAGAAACATCTAGTGCACTGTATTATTAATGTCCAAAATTAAGGACACACTTCTATGCCTATTTAGGCAACTATGCAAGGGGATAATCTATGCAGTTATTCTACATCAAGTCTTTAGGGTGCATTAAGTCTTCGCAGAGAATTTTGACCTTTTACATACTACAAAGAAGCTGAGATGGTGCTCCTTAATCAGTCACCATCTGGCACTCATTGATTGATAAATATAGGATGCATTTAATAATCATTAGGTTAAACAACCTATGATAGAAATGATACATTTGATCATGCAAACAAAGGCATAGCCAATGGAAAATGTGTGCCTTCACCCAGAACAGTTTATACATGCTCCGAGAAAACAGTAATCGTTATAGATGACTGCTGGATATTTCACACACTGATGGTTGTATTTACTTCATTCCTATTTCTCTGTTTAGTCATTAGGTATAATTCATTTTTACCTCTTTTCTGTATCATAATGTGAGCAATGATGCTTCTTTCACATCGATCATTGCTTTCAACTGTAAATCCAAAGCAGCAATGTGCTACTTAATGCAAGCTCCATGTATCAGCATTCCTGCTTGCTTTATTTCCAGAAGCTGCTTACAGGAGAAGTGCCGGCGATGTGTCATGATCCTCAAACCAGCTGGTTAATCTCTAAAGCACATCTGGCTGCACCTGAAGTAAATCAAGCATTGGAGGAAGTGCTATGGGTTTGCCCCAACTTGCAGCTGGAACCAAGAGAAGCGAGTCACTTCATGTTAGACTCTTCAGAATTAGGCACATAGGCAGGGGAAATGAGGATTCTCCAAACATTTTATTTATTTATACATGTAATCATAGGCTACCTATAACTGCCAAGGCCTTTCTAGCTGGCTTACCGTACATAAACATAATAAAACAAAGTAAAACACATTAAAACTTATTAAAACACAGTGAATTAAAGCATCTATAACAGCAAAATAAAAGGGGCCACTGCATTTGGGGCTAAGCATTAAAAAAAATTCCTAAAAGGAAAATAAAGGCAGTGCCAGGTGAATTTCCCTAGGGAGGGAGTTCCAAAGATGAGGAGCACCGTGGAAAAGGTCACATTTTCTCACCATTGGCCTTGCACCGAGTTCCCATGCATGCTTGTGAATGCTGCTCACTCCGTTCAAATGGGGAACTTGCACAAACTGAGCAGCTCTCATATAGGAGACTTGTGCAAGTTTCCCCAGATTCATACAAATTTATGAATTAGTCCAATTTTCCTTTATAGCATAAAGTGGAGAAAATTCTAACTATGCAGGAAACTGGCACATGTCAAACTGAGTATTGGGAAGGAGACAGCGGCAAACATGTGCTTGATAATTTATAAATAATCTCAGGGGACAGGCTCTTGTGCTCATCTTCAGAGCTTGGAACAGGGTGTGCTCATGTGTTTTGCAAGCAAAACCAAAATTGTTTGGAGTGCTGTGGCATAGGTGCTTATCAGCATCTGGGCCTGCAATGGAACAAAGACCCTACAAGTGCATTTAGGGATATATTTCTTGGAGCAAATTCTCTGCATTCCTAGTATCGATAACCATGGTTTCTGAGATGGAGAGAGATTTGAGGAGAGAATTTACTCATGTCCTTCCTCCTCTGGAATGAACATCCATGTGTCAATCTCTTTTCCTATCCATTCTTTATATGTGTGCCATTGCCCAGTGCCCCAGCCATTTACACTCTAAATCTGCTGTATCTAATTAGGCATCCTGGGTGTTCTTTCAAGATCCCTAGCAAGGTCACCCTTCCACCTTCCACCTTCCCATTGCTATCCCCATCCCCATCTGATGGTAATTATATAGCTGCTGGTCCCAATCCAAGTGCATGCTAACTATACTAGCTAATCCAAAATTCTGTCATGTGAAAAGCAAAAGCATATTAGAACATTAATCAGTTTTTAACACATTGTAATAAAATATATTATTTCTTCAACTGACCCATGTACTGTTGCTAACTTATTCCTTGATATAAGTGTGTGTGTGTGTGTGTGTGTGTGTGTGTGTTTGAGAGAGAGAGAGAGAGATCTGGCTCAAGATTATCCAAGATCTGGAAATGTACCTCATCTACTCACACATTCACTTGCAGATGTGGTTGAAGACTCATGGGAAAATGTATCTTTCACAGAATTTTAGTAGCCGCCTCTCAATTCCAAACTACACCAAGTTCTGATTGCTCATTCAGTGCAGTGATAAACCAATGAATACAAAAGTATGAACCTGTGTAGCAAAGCTGCTGTGCCCAGGTAGAAGTAGGTTGAGTTTGTTTATGGATTCTAGGGTATACCTAATTTTCCAAGACCGTATCAACATCGCAAGAACCCCACATTTCAAATAGACAAAACAAAACAAAAGAATGGCTTAATTAACCTGTTCTTGCTGGCATGGCTGGCATATGTGTGTGATCCAGTTACATCACACCAGTGCAACCATCAGGTTAACTTACAAGAGCTGTGCAGCACAACCATCTCTACCACTAAATGACCAAATCAGCTGTGTTGTAGCATAAACCCTTATTCGCTGATGCATGCAGTAGCTAGGATGGAGCTGTTATTAATCATTATTGCTACTTATCAAGGGCCACTAGAGCAGCATTTACTTGGCATTTACTTGCCGCAGTTTCATGGGTCTCATTTGTTGTAGGCTGCATCTACTATTCAGAGAAGGCAGACCAAGGATGCCATTAATTGGCTTCAGTGGAACTTATGTCCAAATGCCTATGTGTGCGTTTGCATTCTAAGAATACTATTAAGAAAGGAAACCTATCAGAATACAGCTTTTCATCAAAAGCTAGAAATGAGAATTTTCTTTTAATGGAAAAGTACAAGAAACCACTTAGTTTCAATATCAGATTTGATCCGCTAATGGATCAATTTGATCCACTAATTGGGTATGTTACAAAGCCTACCCTTGGAAATAATAAATTGGTAAAAAGATGACTATGGCCCAAGCATATCCATTACAAAATTGGGAGTTCCATATCTCTGAAAAAGAAGCTAGCAGAAAGAATTGGAGGAGACTGAAATATCTGCACTTTCTATCACCCAGACAGAAGTTCTTAAGATTTTCTAAGTGTCTGAATTTGACCTAAGTAATTTGGCAGAGATCTCCCCTCTTTTGTGTCTGTGTGCTCATGTTTGTATACAGTATATAGATGAAAGATTTTTTTTAAAAAAAGCAAGGCAATCTGCAATCTGAGTTCTCAACAGACACAAAGAGGTCCCTTTGTTTTACCACCAGATGTATCTATTTGTGCAGTTTCAATTATATTACTTGACTTTGAAAGGTAAAGCTGTTCAGAAGTAACATAGTACGAGAGGGAAAATGATCTGACCTTAAGCTGCAATGCATGACTTTGTCACTTAATTAGAACTGAATGTACATACAAATTTGTCTAACTTTGGGCTTTTCAGAATCAACTTACCCTCCTAATGTTTACGGCTAACACTGGAGCAAAGTGAGCAGATATCTGTGCCTGCCATTTTGTGTTTTGTGTTGTTTTGTGACTCTCTAGAGAATCTGTGCTTCAGTTAAGCAATCATCAGTCTTGTATTCCATAGAAACAATTGTACGTAAATGTAAACAAACACAAACCACAAATGGGAGGCAGTCGATCGCATTTGGAAAGATGGGAGACTTGCTACTTTTTAACAACAATACTTGCAAATTCTTTGTTAATTATTGACTTAATAGAAATAACCAGTCAGGTTTAAAGGCAAGGCAAGTATAATTTTCCATTTACTCCAACAGAATATTTAGAGTTAAAGTTATTTAATATATGAAGGGGTGCTGATTCCCAAAGAGTCCACATTCCTCACAGATTATCTTACAGCATAAATGGGAAAAAATCTAGGGATTTAAAACAAAGGAAATGTTACTAAAAGTAGATTTTCTTCCTTGGTCACCTTGGGTTCTGGTTACAAGTAAGTAACTGACCATGCAATGTATGGTTACGCAGATATAAGACCCAGTTTATCCAATGCTGTTTCTTCCCCAGCAAGTATGCATAAAATGGCAGATCTTGGCATTAACGCATGAATCCTGGAGTCACTTTCCTACCCAAGACTCACCCTTTGTTGTGTAATGCATACATGTGGAGACAGGCAGTCCAGTTTTTCCAGGGCATTGTCACCTGAAGGGTAGTAAACAATACCCATGAATTGGGCCCACCTATTTTTTACAGTTTTCTTTCTATAAACATGTTTTGACCATGAACATTACAAAATCTGTATAACATGGGCTGATGGGGTATCTTTGGGCATCCAACATTAGGGGCACAAAGGGAGGTTAAGCTCCTTTCAGTTCCTTGAAGGGAAAAATGTTGGAATGTTAAACAAACAAACAAAATTGTGGCTTTCCCTGTGCTTTAATGAAGGGTAAGAAGATGAGGAAGCTCCAAGCTACTGGGGAGATAAGAGATGAAAGACAGAGCAATCACACATGCTTCTTTGAACCTTCCTACATAAGCTAAACATAATGTACAATACAATGTACAATGCACAATGTACAATAATTTGCCTGAACTAAGTTCATTACTAAACTTATTTTCTATCAAATTGAATTAGAGTGTTCAAAAAATATCTTGAAAGCACCATCAGTACACTAGTATTTCCAAGGCCAATGAATGTGAGATAAGCCAACAAGGGAACAAGGAGGGTCTGAGTGGGAGGGGTTTAACTAGACCAGCCCAGTGATCTGACACCAGTCAAAGATTAAGTCACAATTAAGTCACATCTGGCATTCCCACCATCTGGCCCACAAGCAGTGCAAACCTCCTGAGGGTGGAGTCAACGCTATTGGTTGGAAGGGACAAAAGGAATTCAGTTCAGAAGCTACTCCAAGTACAGGCAGAACTAAATCCACAAGCAGAAGGCTGATTAATTTGATGGATGCTTCTTGTTAACAACCGTCATATCATTTCCTTTATCAAAAACCCAGCCCTGGCTGGCCAGCTTTAACATAATAGAAGACTATAGTTTGAAACCATCATCTTGTTCTGCTGGGAAAGGGAAAGGAGAGAGATAGGGGAAGAGGGAAACTATCTCTGGACACTGGCTAGGAATCTAGAACCCTGTCCTGCAGTTTCTATTGCAAAATAGTGATCCAACTGTTTTATGAATCATTATTTTGCATCCCATCCACCCCAGCAATGTCAATCTTGCCCATAGTGGTTAGAAACCCCCATGTGCATGCTAAGGTTAGTGTAGCTTCTTTAACAAACTTCACAAGCTGAAATTCACTCTTCTACAGCACAATGAAAGGTGTAGGAAATCTGTCTTCTGTTTCACCCATTTACCCTTCCTGAACTAAGCATACTATCCTTCAGCCTGGTGCACTTGAGATGCCTTGGTTTTCAGGTCCCATGAACCCCAGCCTGCATAGCCACTGTTCAATAATTCTGGGAATTGTAAAACATCTAGAAGGTGCCAGGGTGGGGAAGACTGGATAACCAGAGGCAAGAAGGATAAAAAGTCATGTTCCTGCTGTGTTTATTTATTGATGCACATATTTACATGCCACCTATAACTGCCAAAAGGCCTTCCTAGGGGGCTGCCTGGGTTTGTGCGGTCTAGTTTGTTGTGCACCTACTGAGATTCACTTGCTCATGTAACCATTAAAGGTACCTCTGTTTCAGGCTAACTTATCACTTCTGCCTTTAGCCTGCTCTTCATTCTTGATGTTTGACTGTTTCCAGACTTATGTCATGACTCATCATGAATGTATGTTATTATTTTGTGGGAGGAGAGACATTGTCTGCCATTGTTGTTACAGCACAACTGCACAATCCTATCCTCTGCAGATTGTAGTGTGAAAGATCCACTGAATGCAATGAGAAAGACGCCTGAAGGCGCATGCAAGATTCACTCCACCAGTTTTTGCATTTCCCTGAATCTTTCAACACCGTCTCAAAAATTCTAATGCACACAAATGTGAATGTAAATACAATTTTTGAGAGGAAGTGCATTTTTATTTTGAAAAGCATTGAAGTAGGTATTAAATAGTAATGAAGTATATTTTGAAAGCATTTTTAAATTGCTTATTAACAAGGAAACAGAACAGAAAGGAAATATAGTAATTAAGAAGTGCATGTGCCCGGGCTTAGAGCAGATGTTCCCATTTCTACTTGTTTCTAAGCCAACATGTATACAATTGTGGTGCTAATCTAATTCATACTCAGTAGGATTATTTGAGGAATCATTCTTTTCGAACACTGATATAGACTGAGCAGAGTCACAGCTCCTTGTGGATTGGAACTCAGTTATCCACTGATGTTTGCACTGTGTTCCAGCATAATTTTCAACTAAAGCACATGCCAAATTTGGTTGAAGAAGAAACTTTTGAGAGATAATACATTTTAAAATAAAGATTTGAAATCAGATGTGGCTGTTTATTTTTGATGAATACATGTGAAAGTGACATAGACTAGAAAAAGACTGCTCTGTACATTGGAATTCATATACTTTAGCTTGAAGTAGAACTTATTTATTGTAAACTGTCCCAAAACATTCTGTAGAGTACCAGATAGGTTATAATGAATGAATGAATGAATGAATGAATGAATGAATGAATGAACGAATGAACTTGGTTGACCATGTGTCAGGATTCTGCCTAAGAACATTGATATTGTTAAAAGGAAGTAAACTGGTCAGGCTAAAAGAAACTATTACTCTGCCCATGGGGTGTAGGTATCATTCATGATTTTTTAAAGAAAGCTTTGTTACCAGTTTCAGATAAACCTACAAAAAATGCTGCATATTGAGTTTTAACAACCTGTGACAGGTGTTTTATCGTATAATTTTGTTTTGTTTTGTTTAGATTTATCACTTTATTTCATCCAATGGCTGTTTCATTTGTTTGAAGTGTGCTACAAGAGAGTTCAGTTAGGTATGTTGCATGTGCTTTCTGAAGTTGACATCAAAGGAGAATGTTGCAGTCTGTGCAGGTGGTAATTCACTGTTCTGTCAGTCGTGTTTTCCTTTCTGTCAGAAGCTAACCACAAATACCAGAAAGTGAAAAGTGAAGGCATGTGCTGATAGAAACTTAGCCTTTCAATTCAGTTCAAGAAAATTCCACACTTCTGTGTAGGATTGGTGATTCTGAAACTTTGTGAGGCTGTTCCTTCAGTTTCCACTGAAACCACGCATCTGCAGTGCAGAAGTAAGTCCATTTCAGTTCACTGGAGCTTATTCCAAGGTAAGTGCAGCAATTCTGTTTTCACTGATGATATCTGGATTTGGCTTTCCTCTAAAAAGCTCAAGTTTCTCCACCCATTTTGTTTTCACAACAACCCTGTGGGCTAAGAGATTGTGGTGGACCAAGATCAATCACGAAGTGTCATGGCAAAGTAAGTATTTGAACCTGGGGCTCACCAGGCTGAGTCCAGTCTAGATTGGAGCACCATGAACCATGTGTAAACACATACCTGCTGCTGTCCCTGTATTGATAAGCAGAAACTTCAGAAGCAGGATGATCTGCCTGCTTTACAGCTATACAGTTAGACCACAAGTTTAGTGTGAACTGTGTGGTTTTTAATAGTATAACTTTGTCTAAGTTACAGCAGCTACTGCATTTTTTAATAGTCACCTTCTTTGATAAACCACAAACAATGTATTGATTTGCAACAACTCTGGAACAAGGAAGATTCTTCTTTGCCCCCAAAGTCCCGCCCCTCAAATTCATAGCTATCTGCAATGAGCACAAAAACACATAATCTCTCTTTATTTGGTATTAGCTCATATGCCCACCATCTAGACCAGGGGTTTTCAATGGTCAGCTGGAACCCATGACCAGATTGCAGCTTAATCAAAAGTGGAACAGTACATCGCCTTCCGTATCAATATATGGTTAAAGAAATTGTTTTACAAAATACATGTCTGAGAAGGTAAGTTAAGTGTATTTATATTCTGCATTTCAAAAGTAAGCTATTCTCAAGGCAGATCATAATGAACATTAACTTATCAAAATACACAACTTCTAAGTGGAAAGCAATTTGTTACAAAACATAATCAATTCAAATATGACAAAAACAATTCAATAACTGTTGAAAAATTCAATATTCTAATCTAATAATAAAATCAAAATTAGCTCACCAAAAGCAAACAAACAACAAATATAATCCATACTGCTAATGCTAATCCACAGCAGTCTGGCTTAAATAAAGTTCAGAAGTTCTCACTGGGCTTGATGTTTCACAGCTGGTTCCCTCATCTCTGCTCCAGAGGAGGCTGGCAGCAGTAAAAGGGAAGAGATGGGGAGGCAATGGCGATGCCACAACATCTTTTCCTGCCTTTCAAATCAGGGATGTAAGCAACATTCTTTTCAGTTTGCTTTTTGATGAGAACATATCCAATCTGCACATCTCCATCTGTAGACATGACTGCAGTCTGCAGTGTGGAGTCCCTATATTTACAGTTTGCAATTTGCCCGACAACAACAACAACAACAACACACAAATGTGTTCAGAAATGCATACATCTGAAAAACGTACTTGAAAAAGGTGTACATTTGATAATTGTGCATGGCAATACTTTTAGGGCAGATACCTCAAAATGCTCATAAGTGTTGTAAAAATATGTGCAGGTTTTCAGGAGAGAAAAACAGTTTATAGTCTGATATGGACACTCTCTCTATAAGCCTACAGTTTGCTTATTTGCTTATTCCTATCCCACATTTCTTTTGCGAGTGTTGGTCTTTCTGAACCCTTAGATTTGCAGTCTATGGGTAGTATCCAATTTTAGTTCAACTCTAAATAGGGCCAAATTCAGATGTTCCCAGAATATGTTGACCAGGCCTGATATGACTAATGATATACCAGGCCAGGGTGGAGATGCAGTAGCCTTTTATATGTTTCTGGACTCCAATGCCCATCTGCCCCAGTTGGCATGGTCAATACTCAGGGAGTGTTGAAATTGTAGCCTAACAACACTGCAGTGGGGTTATTGGTTTCCTACCCTTCGAGCAGATGATACATCAGCTAATTCTGAGTCGAAAGCAGGATAGATATGCATTTTATTTTTGCTTTTGAAATATTAAATCTGTGCTTTTAATTTAGTACAAATCATTGGAAAATAAGCAACACTTTCACACTGTTCCATTTGGACTGCTATTGGATGGAATGAGCCACAATTTTTAATGAAAGTTTTAAAAAACATTGGGATGAGTAAGTTACATTGAAAGTGCAAGGAAAGTGATTATATAGAATAGAAAATGAGCACTATGAATATAATAAGTATCAGAGCTGAAACTGCTGATCTTTGAAGTGTGAGGGTGAAAACAGTTTTCTGGCCTCTATATGCTTACTGAGCTGAAATTTCATGATTATTTGACTCCAGCTTTGCTACCAGTTATTGTTAGCATGGAGCATTCACATAAAATGCTCAACGTTTTAAGTTGCAATCCTCTGACTGACTCTTTGGTTCTTTTTGAAATAGTCCGGATTAAAGATAGTGTGCTATAGGCTTCGCATTCAAAACCAGATGGTTTGGTGCTGTCCAACACCTTGTTCTATGTTATTTTTCTTCTATTTGTTAGTCATTTGGTGTTTTATAGGTAGACGTGCTTCTTTCCTTTTCTTAGCAATATTATAAATACTACTGCTCTGCTTTTCTTCCTCTTGCAGCGTTCTGGGGAGGATGACATAGTGCCAAATACCTAAATTCCTTCTGCACTCTTTGGGTACATTCCAAGTCTATTAAAATCAACAGGAGTTATGCCATCATTTTCAATGGTAAATGCATTGAACAGTTTGAGTGGCAATTTTCTTTCCTTCCCAACAATCCTATGCACAATTACCAGGGAGTAAGCTGCTCAAACACAGTAGGACTTACTTCTGAGCAAACCTGGATAGGATGGCACTATTTGAGTAGTTCCAAAATCCTCCATAAATACTGTGAAAAATGCAGAGTATGGATTCAGTTCATAAGCCATCCTTTTAGGAGACAGAGTCTTCACTGAAATAAATAATGGACTTTACATTTTTAACCTTTTTTGCTTTCTTAGTTCAGAGGCTCTTGACCTATTCAGGTATTCTATAAACAGCATATAGGCAACAAACATGCAATGAGCACAGAGGTCTTCTGTGAAGAAGCACCGGATTGACGAGGACGTGGCATGCCAGTCAGAGCATGGAAAAATCCTGCTTTAGAGTGTTCAAAAAGTGCTTCCTATCATTATAATCCTGTCAACGAAGTAGACTGAAATTATTGTCAGGCAGATGCTCTCCAGAAAATATGTTCTGCTTGAAAGGGGGCTTGGAGAGCCTCAAATGTTTGTTCCTTGCCCTGCTCAGTTTTTCAACTCTGCTTTGTACTTTAAGGTTTCCCTGTCCTACTGCACAAGCATGTCTCCCTTGTCTTCCTTCATGTCCAGGTGATGCCAGCCAATCTGGAATCACATCATGGATGTGATGGTGGTGCAGCGCCATGTAACCTTGCCATGCGACAATGAGGAGAATTTGGAGCTAAGGAAGTGTTTCCTGTGTTCCGTGGCCCTCCCCTTGCAGTGCGTGTCGATGGGGAGCAGGCAGAACATATAATGAGAGCTGCAAAGCATGATTATCACATTTAATGTAAATCAGGAAGATCATGGCAAAAAGCCAAGCATGTCTTTAGCATTAGTTTGATTCAAGGGGGCTGTAAACTAGGTAAAACATTTAAGCTCCTGTTTGCAACTCAGTCTGATCAGCATACCGGAGAATACTATTTACATTGAACAAAAAGTGAATGAAAAAGCTCTTTCTTGTTTTGGCTAAAATCCATTTATTTATAGTATTTCTATACTGCTCCACATCCAGAATCGAGAGTGTTGAACAGTATGAAGTTTAAATCCATAAAATAAGAAAAGCAATATATTTCAAACATCTAAAAGCGAAATAACAATAATTTGGGACTGGCCAAAAAGTTTCCTGGAATAAGACTGGCTTTAGCAGGCACCAAAACAGCACAGAATTGATGCTTGCCTGACCAGCTGAGGCAGAAATTTCACAGAAATGGGACTACGATGCTGATGGCCCTTCTCTTGATGGACACTGATGATCTCTATGACCAGGCCCGCTGGTACTCCAGAAGAATCTTTTGCACAGGTCCTGGTTCCAAATATTTTAGGACTTTGTAGGATAGTACAAAAACTTTTTAAAAATACCCCCTTAGCAAATCAATAGCCAGGGCGGTTCCTTCAGCAAAGGAGTCGCATGCCAAAAAGAGGCATCTTCTCACAGCAGCCAAGTCAGTGCATTCTACAGTAGTTCCAGCTTCGGCAGCATCCTTAAAGGCAGCCCCATGTGGATGGCGTTGCGGAAATCCAGTCTTGGGGTTAACAGCAGCTACATTGCTCTGGCCAAGCTGTCGCTGTTTGAGAGAGAAGGTAGCTGGCTAGCCAATCAGAGAGGGTAAAAGGCACCCCAAACTATGCTAGGCACTCAAAACTTAAGTGACAGTGATGGAGTTGGCATATTTTCAAATAAATTATTACCCATCTATTCCTAATTTATAAATGAACCAACCCAATTACCAATTTCTTGGGACAGTAATTAAAACTCAGGAAGCAATGAAATAAACTTCAGCCGAAGACCATTTTTGCTGTACACTTGCAGCTGTTGCACCATACTAGATCTGATTTTGCCTGCCTGCTTCACATATGCTCATGAATCTATGAGAAGAATTCAAAATATATTGTTTCCCTCATAGGAAGCCTCACACTTCAGGAAGCTTCTCCTTTTCTCGCCACCCCTACAAACCCCTGAATCTGCTCTGGAAGTTCCCTCTGCAGCAGAGTATCAAAAGAGGTGTAGGAGGGAGAGGGGATCAATATTCCAGCTTCCATATCTCTAAACTTTATCACCAAAATGTCCGCGGTTCTTACTCTGGCGCATGAGAAAAACAAAATCTACTTAAACAAAATATTACCTTTGTTGAATCGATTGAGCTGTCTTTTCACTCCCGGTGGATGTCTGTGTGCACACACACGCACGCACACACATGTATTCTTCATCACCCTTCAATTTCCAGCTAGCTGATAAGAGCAAAGCAGAGTTCAGGTAACTTAAGCTGAGGGTCTTCTGTTATGATCAGCCTCTATTGCATGAGGGAAATCAGAAAATTCCACAACCTGCCACCCATGATAGTAGGTGGAAGGAGCCCTGTCCAGCTCAAGATCATCTTGCACCGTTCACATAGAAAGTATTGTGCATTTTTCTGCCCAGACGACGCCAAACCCCCACACCCAGGCAGACTGATAATGTCCTCTCAGATTAAAAGGGGAGGGAAAGGTCTCAAAAGCTTTTATTTTTCCCCCCTCATCCGCTTTTCCTCTCAACGAGCCATTTTCCTAACAACAACTCCTGATCTGTAAATTTTGTCAGCAGGTTTAATAGAAAGAGTTAGCATATCAAACATTGGCGACAGAAAAGCAGCTTTCCTCCTGAGGCTGAAACTGGGGATTCTTTAGATACTAGCCACCTTATCAAAGTGTCTATCTCAATTAGTCACCTTCCCATATAGACAGCCATCTCAATTTGTTTATATTTTCCTCTGCTCTTCCTTTCCATTAATAATTTCTCATAGGCACAATTGGTAGCTGGTTTCTGTCTCATATCTCGAGCTGCAACATTATTCCCTGGATACTTTGGGTGGCTTTCACAAGCTGATAATGAGCAATTGGGGCATTAGAAGCTTCGTATATCTTGGCTCCAAAATCAGACGCATGAGAATTTCTTTTTGGTTCACAAATAATCAAAACTTGCCCTGTTTGCAATCCCAGATGTGAATCAGAGTGCATTCTTTTCAAAAATGTTCACATGTTCCTAAACTTGCAATCATAGTTGAAAAATGAGTACATAAAAAGCACACTTCCAAATGTGCATTTTTAAAGAAATATGAATTTTCGCATTTAAGGGAAAAGAGCATACTTTTGAGAAATGCTTGCAGAAATGCGTGCGCCTTCCTTTTGAATGAACTGGAAACATGGTGCAAATGAAAATGGAATTGAACTGAACTTAGAAGTACAGAGATTTTTGGAAAAAACAGACATCCCTGATTTTGTCCGATGCTTGTTCCAACTGATTTTGTTATTTATAGATTTTTTTGTCCCCTTATTTTTTTCCAAGGAAAAAAATTCGCTCCAGGCATCATACTTTCAGAAATAAAACTTGATTATAACAGTAATAAACAAATGAAAATAAAATTAAAAATGACAAAGTAGAAACAGCTCTCAGGCCAACAGGCCCATTTGCTCACCAAGGTCCATTTGCTTGAATACAACAATATTTACCAGCAGAAAGAAGGACCATAGAGAAAAAGTGCACCCAGCTCTCTCAACAGGTAGTTTCACAACCGCTGAGAAGGCCCTCCTCTGTGCACCTGCCTAGAACTGAGGAAATAAATAAGAAGTCAGTGTTCTAACAACCATCTGTGGGTGGTAGGAAGTTAAACGGCACAGAATTTGGTGCCGTGCATGGATGCAAGCTGTTAATTTTATCAGGTAACCCTTGAGAAGTATTCAGCTCATGAGGGCCAATTCACATACACATTGTTGCTAGCAGTTTTTAAAACACCTAATCATGTCTAATTTGGATGTGATACATTTGCCAACATATGTGTCGCATCATTCCGGTCAGGGATCCATCACTGGGTGCAACTTCAGAAAAGGGAGACTCGAGTGGCCACACACCCCTTCTGAGGTGGCACTAATCATGGATACCAGATCACAGTTTCCATTGGAATAATCAAACTAACCTACATTCACAGGAGTTAACCCTAAAGTATGAATACCTCTAAGTTGGGGAATACAGAATAGCTCTGATGTTGAGATCCTTCTCCTGAACCCAAATCATTCACCAGTAAGTAAATAAGATGAAATCCTCTGCAAACAGACTGTATGGATCCTACTATAGCAGTGTCATTTTTAGGGCATCCCGGAGCATTCCAGGAAGCAGGAATTCCAGGATACAGGAACCTTTAAGTCTTGCTTCCTGTGGATGCTGTAGAAATGAAGTGCAGAACCCATTCTTGCAGCATTTTCCCCAGCAAATGTTGCAAATCTTAGAGCCTAAGGAACCAAATTTGAGAGACTAACTACAATTTATGCACCACATTCTTTGCCCCCCTCCTGTAGAGGAGCCAGGATGAAGAAGGAATACTGCCGCCTGCACTTTATTTTACAGTGCATTAAGTGACTTTTTATTTTGGATGTGCAAAAGGTACATGTCCATCCAGTAAAGTCAAAAGAACAAAGCATGCTAAGACCCTCAAAGGACCACATCAGAACAGCTAAACACAGTGATGTGATACTATCCTGACCTTTGGCTGGAACATGTCATCTGAAGATGACATTTCAAAAGCATCTTAAACCAACCTGCTCCAACCTGGTGCCATCTATATGAGTTGAGCTACAGTTCCTATTATTTTAATTATTCATTGTCTGATTATTTAATTATCACCTGTAGCCATGAATCTTGCCAGATGGGATCGTGATGGTTGTAGTCCGGCATACTAGGAGGGTGTGCATGTGCCCAGGCTCTCTAACCTTCTTTTGACTCTCATAAGGCCATTTTGTAGACAACAGCAAAGTGCAGATGAAAATGCAGTGCAATGAATGCACCATTGGTTAAAGCAATATAAGTCTAAGCTGATTGACTGAGTGATTGATTTAGTAGCCACACAATAATCCAGTCGTTTCACATAGATAACGTCTTATCCACAAACCCTTCATGTGTCAAAAAAACAATTACAAGTTTCTAAATAGCAGAAAATATTATGTTTCAAAGGAATGCTGTCCTCTGTCACCAGTGCAGTTGGCATGGAGGAGAAGGGAATCCCCTTTGGCACCTTCCTATGGGTAAAATACATAGCTTTCATTTTTCATTCCAAAAACAAGGCAAGGCATGGAGGAAGAAACACTCTGCGAGATCCAGTTGGGTCCTCTGTGGTCTTCCTATCATTCTAGTTTTGCCTTCGCCTTCATAGTTTGTATTTATGTCCCACCTTTCTTCATGCAAGAAACCCAGTGTGGCTTCTATAATCCTCTTCTCCTCTGCATTTTTCCTCACAGCAACCCTGTGAGGTGGATTAGCTGAGAGTCAGGGACTGGCTCAAAGTCACCCAAGTGGGGAGTAGGTATGTAGAGTCCAGCCCAAGACACCAACCCCTGTACCCCCGGCTGAGTGCATAACTGCTTCTGGCAGCGGATGCTGGAAGACAACACTGAAGTGTTGGAGGAGAAATTTGTGGGCCAGATGATCTGCCCTGGAAGCCCTAAGCTAGCCTTCTGCTTTCAGGTATGGCAGGGGACAGTGTCCATTGCCAGCATTAAAACAGTCTCGCCTGCCAGTCCAGTGGGCTTTTGTACATGGGATAAAGGGGAGCACCATCTCATCATTCATAATTCTCCCCACGGTCAGGAAAGCACATCACCCTGTTGTAATAAAAAGTGCATGAGGTGGTGGTGGTGGGGAATTAATAGGCCAGCAGTGGGTCGTTCCCCCAAGTCTCAGAAGAATGATCCACTCTCCAAAAGTGTGGGAAATGGTTCCCACACCCCTGCTGGTAGGTATGAATCTCATGGATCTCTGTTGCTAGAGGATAATAATCAAGGACGCATGCATTTCTAATGGTGCAAAGCTGTGCAGCAGCTACTCTGTCATTACGCTGGCACTTCACCATGCTCTCAAGATGGCAGATGCCCATTCTCGTTTTTTTAGATTGCAATTAAACGTGACATTGTCACCCTAGATTTCTTCTCTTAATTGGCTGTATCTGCCCCCGCTTGTGTTACTTCTCATTTCCCACATTTATATCAGTCCATGCTGCCATGAAAAGGGGGTTGTGCTACCAGGGAAGCAACGACTCTCGAGGGCCCTACACCACCTTTGTGGTTTGATGCCCATTTGCATGACAATGGGCTCCTTTACACTGTCTTCTTTTCCTGTGACTTCTGCTTCAACTGTACAAGGTTCAGGTTTGTTGTTTGTGAAAAGGTAACGGCTCATTTGGAGAAAAAAAAAGTGTTGTGTCTTTCATTTAAAAACTGCCTCAGGGCCCTATGGGGTATATTAAATCTGTCTCGTTGCCATATATCTTGATGTACATTTTACTTGAAACCAGGTGTTTTGTATATTGAACTTTTTAACACGGCAGGGAGGTAAGTATTCACAGCTGGAGTTTTATGCTTCACACATTTTCATGTTTCAGAACAAGAAGCGACCCCTAGGAGAGACAGAGGGGAAAACCCTCCCTCCAGCGTGAAAAGAGGCAGAACAAAGCGCTTCTGTATCTGGTGGCAGGACATGGATATGATGAAGTCACAGATAGAGGGCTTGCATATAAAATAGCTGCCAGTAGAAAGGGGGAGACAAAAAGTTGCAAGCAATCAAAGTGTGTAGGCCTACAGATCAATCACAACCTATGAGGTTGTCACTGCGGGGAGGGATTGTAAAAGAGAATTAAAAACTCCCATGGAATGGGTGTTGGGCTAGCTTTTGTATTGTAGGCTAAGTTTAGCACTTTTGTTTGCCAAAATAATATAGTAGGCTTACATGCAGTAGCTCTGAATAATTGGGTTAGTAGCATGTTTTGTTAGTGTTTTAATGTGCATTTAGCCCCCACAGCAAAGAATGGGGTGAACTGCCACGTTACAAAATATCTATGTATTTACTATATCTATCTATCTATCTATCTATCTATCTATCTATCTATCTATCTATCTATCTATATCTAATCTACAGACACACAGAATGATTCATTAAGTGATCTGTTCAGAATAGGCTCTTTAGTCCACAGGTTTTCCACTCATCAAATCAGCAACACTGTGCACTATATCCCATTTACTGGTTTATACCACTGTCTTCTCAGCATTGTCTTGTCAGCCTGAGAAATAGTTTTATTTTAAAATGTATAAGTAAGCTATGCTACCTTCACCATGCATTTGGTTTATGTAGCCTGAATGGATTTACTAGGAAATCTTTGCAAGCAATGGTTCCTTTTAGATGTTAACTTCAGTGGAAGGTAAGATTAAGAACTAGCCAAACGTTTGAGAATGGGAATACCATGTTGATATATATATTTCATCGAAGTTGCAATCCCACACATGTATAGATCCAGCAAGTATAGATCCAGGGCTTGAAAATGGGAGAAGCAAAGTAGTACACCGGATCCCATTAATTTCAATGTGACTTCAGTTGGAAAACACTTGGGAATCATGCCCTGAACCATTCACTATCACATGAACTATATTATTCAGAAGTGGTGTCTTCTCATGTCAATTCCCTTTCCTTCTGGACTGTTATGCACCAAATTCACAGACTTCTAACCTGTTAAACCATACATTAAGAATTAAATTCACCAGCAACCAGTATCAGTGTCTTGGGAGAAAGACTCCCAGGCCTTTACAGGGGTAAATAATTTGGGCAGCGTGAAAATAAAACTGTGCGTCAAGTGCTGTACAACTAGGTTCTCCTCCCATTAAGTGCTTTTATCATGGGACTACACCCCTTATTAAAATTCATTTGTCTTTTAATGGAGGAGGATAGCATATTTCATCATGCTTGACAACCTTGCATGCTGGAGACATGCAATTTCTTCTGCAGTGATTTAAGGACATAGAAACATGTGCTGAATTTCATTCGGCTGTTGCCTGTACATTGGTCCATTAGATCCACCCTTTACTCTAACAGCATTTGCACAGGAAAACTGACAACCCCTCATGCTTTGCCGACATCGCAAGGGCCACCCACTCCTGGGCGAGCCTGCCCATTTTCTGAGGCGGCCTGTGAGCAGAGTGTTTTGGCTACCTCCAGGATCATTGCTGCTCTGACTCCTTCCTAAGGGAACACCCTCTGCTGACGAAAGCGGCTTTGCTTCTGAAAAACAATGAAGGGACCTCCAAACAAGCTCACCTGGCACTGATTTTCATGTTTAATGGCATTTCTTTATTAAGAGACTGCCCACCTTTCCAATTCAGGCTCTTAAGGTAGCTAATGCCAATACTAAAAGCAAGGAATCCAAAAGGCAATGTCTTTAAAAGCATGGAGGAGGAGCAAGTAATGGTGATAGGAAGAAATAAATTTATTTATTTATTTATTTAAAACATTTTTATGCCACCCCCATCGCAACGAAGCCTCGGGGTGGCTCACAACAGAAACAAAATGCATAAATAAATAACAATATAACAATAAAAAATTATTTAAAAACCTCCGGTGCATCTTGACTAAAAATTTAAAATCGTATAAATACAAATAATTTAACAATTAAAATAAGTTTTAAATAAAAAGGTCTTAGCCTGGCACCGAAAAACAAATAATGATGGCACCAGGCGGACCTCTCTGGGGCGCGCATTCCATAGATGGGGCGCCACCACAGATAAAGCCCTCCTCCGGGTACTCACCCTCCTAATATCATTCACAGAGGGTTCCTGGAGAAGGGCATCTGTTGCTGATCTCAAGGGGTGGGAGGGCATATATGGATGCAAGCGTTCCTTTAGATATCCAGATCCCAAGCCCAATTTCAGCATGATCTGAAAATTCAACATGATCATTCAGCAGGGCTCCAAATTCATTTCAGAGCCCAAACTGGGATGAAAATCAGACTGAAAGGGAGCCAAAAGTCACACCCTAGTGCACCAAAGAAACCAACCAAACAAACCTCACCAGTTCTGTGATCAGTCAAAACCTGCTTTGGTGCCAGCTACTTGCTGTGTTTCTTAACAATCGCAAATCGACAACGATAGGATGACCTGGAGCTTCTTGGAGGCAGGGTGGAGTGAAATAAAATTAAGCTATCAGTTAATGCTAGGCATAATGGCATGCTTATAACATGAATGACTGCTGATGTACTTGTGGCTCTTTGAGAAGAGCCCAGACTAGGAGCAAAAAGCAAATGCCAACAGGAAAATCCGCAACAGGAAAATCAAATGGGTTCTCTTTGACATGGTTTCAGCTCATTAAAGCACCAGAGACCCTGTTTCTGTGGCAGGAATGATATTTTATGTAACAATTACCATCTCGCTTAAAGCAAATAACACATCCCTGTGCAAAAAACGAGAGCCTCATTGGTAGTAGACAATGGAATGTCTTCACAGTTCCTGACCCTGCAAAGATTGCATGTGGTTCCTGAACAAATAAATGACAGGACTGCCTGAGGAAAAACTTTTTATGAGATACTGAATGGCCCCTGTGCATGTCTTCAAATGTAAGCATGTGTGGTCACTAGCTCATAGCCAAGTAAGATTCTTTTCTGGGGGAAAAGTGTTTAAAAGTAGCCTTTCCTTTCCTTTCCTTTCCTTTCCTTTCCTTTCCTTTCCTTTCCTTTCCCAGTTTCTATTTTCCACCCTTCTATTTCTGGGTATGTAAAGAAAAGATCCCTCCAGCTTTGTCTGTATGAACACTGGATCCTTGCCTAGCTGTCGATTGTTCCCCTGCAATCTCCACCACACCCTGCCACAACTTTCACCATCTGGCTGGAGTATGAAGAAGGTGAAATATTTGGAAGGACAAACAAGATGTTAAAAACTGAATGACAAGCCGATCTGTGTAGTGAATGCAGTGCGTACATGGCCGGTCCAAAAATAATTTATTTTTAATAGTGGATAATTTTGGTTTTAGCCATAGCCTGCAAGTTTATGCACAGATGACCAAGAAAGTTAGCAGGCATTTGTATGCTTTCAAACTTTCTTGGAAATTAATGGCACACAAAATGGCACTTCAGGGATGGGGTGCAGGTTGCGAATTCATTTGTCCCATTCTGTCCAAGGAATTTAAGGTTTCCATTTCTGAATACTGCTCAATTCACTCTGATGAAAATAATGCACCCAAATGCAAGTTTTTCTTAAAGACAAAAGCGAGAGACCCCTAATTTGAATAAGCCCTGCTCTCCCAGTCCTCATTCCTTCATTCTGTAATTCCTTCCTCTACGATTTACATTGCTGAGAACTCCACTTCTAACATGAAGCTTAAAGCAAATTGATCATTTGCAGTTCACAATAAGTAAAATATACTTAAGGGGCAAAGTAAAGCAAAAGCAGCCAGATAGCTCTTCAGCTGATCTACGGAATGACTGGATTTTATGTGCTCATCATTGAGAGGATTGGAAAGCCCCCCTGGGAAATCTTTTGACTTTTGTCTATTTGGGAACAGGTTTCATGGAGGGAAAGAGGCAATAGCCTGAAGGCCTCGGAGTTTGCGAAGTAGCCCATCTCATTATTGCTGGTTGAAGGTTAGGGGTGCCCTCTTTTCTTAGGAAATGCAAAAACAGTAGGGCAGGGTTAGGATGCATTTCAAAATGAGCTGATTCTGCACGGGCTCAATGATAAATGACAGCCAAATCAAATCAAGTATTTGGGGGTATTTCTGTGGCTACCTTCATTGCTAGCCATTGTTGCTGTCTTCTCAAGGTTTTATTATGGAGGAACAAATCATATGAGTGAACAAAAATAAGCTTTCCCTCATGACATGAAATTGGAAAAAGAAATGGAAGGAACATTCTTTACTTCTGTTTGCATCAAAGACAGCAAAGTATGATTGATTCCTTCTATTGAACTCTCTCCACCCACAAGTGTAACATCAATAGGAAAGCTAGCTCAGGCTTGGACAGTGAACTGTACAACTAGACAACAACCCTGCCTCCCCATGTTTTTTGTCTCCCTTGCCTATATGCTGATGCTTCATCTCTTGACTTTTTGTGTGTAACTGATGTCATTCCATGTAGGCTTTAAAGGCCCAGACTACCTCCTCTCCAACCCCACCCCCAGAATCCACTTGCCCTGGCTCTTCCCTTCCTCAGGAAAATAAATCAAGAAGAAATGAGTTTTTCCCCTGGCCTTCACATCTCTAACCCTATATGACCTGGAATTTCCACCTAGGTCCTTTATTACAGTTATATCCCATTACCTTCTCAGTCAGAGGGGTTGTGCATGTAATTTACACATTTACCAGTAAATGGTGTGATAATGCCCACCTCCTCCCAGGTGACTGCATGAGAGTTGCATTCCCATGTCGTGATGCCACACCACTGGGGCGACATGTGAATGATTCAACCATGTAGGCAGAGCCTATTGTGTGAACCTCACACTTGCCTGCTGAAAGGAACTGTGTATAAGAGGAAGTCTAAAGCCTGAGGATGGTGAGGGCTACTTCACAGAAGAAAGTCATCTCTCTTATTAAATTTTAGCCCACTTTGTTCCTTATGAACTCAAAGCAGCTTGCATCCTTCTCCTCCTCCTGCTTATCCTATCCCCACAACAGCAGCTCTGTGAGGTGGGCTGGGCTGAGAGTCTGT
Organism: Varanus komodoensis; assembly: GCF_004798865.1. Taxonomy (NCBI): domain Eukaryota; kingdom Metazoa; phylum Chordata; class Lepidosauria; order Squamata; family Varanidae; genus Varanus; species Varanus komodoensis. Next base: position 37,858,887 of record NW_025335568.1, read on the forward strand.
GACTGGCCCAGAGTCAGCCGGTGGGCTCCATGGCTGAGCAGGGACTAGAACGCAGATCGCCTGAGTCCCAGCGCTATTCTTAAACACAACAAACTGCTCACACACATATTATCACTGAACTTGAAATGTCTTACATGGTTAAAAGTGCCACCATTCACCTGAAGCTCACTCACTCGCTTCCCCTCTTTCTTTCATGTCCTCTGCTCATGCGTGTGAGTATTCTCACGAAAAGCAGTTTACAATTCAGCTGCAAGTGAGGTTCAATCAGCATCAAGTGCCCAGAGGGCAAGTGATGATTTTCGTGTGGTCTTAAGTGCACTTGCTTCCCAGTCAGGCACATCGTGGTGCTCACAGGAGATGGTATGCTATTAATATGGCGCTGCTATGCCATACCAGGCTGTGATTCTATCACAGCAACTGCCTCTGGTGCTATTTCTTCTCCCCATTCTTATGGAATGCAAGGGCTTTGTTATACAAGGGACATTGCAAGCCACCTGTGTCCGTGGGGTGCTCTTCTCCTGCCCCAGTCATACCAGCCTATGAGAGCCCGGAGTACCACAGAAAGGGTGACGGAGCTGGTGAGCTCCCTGCTTCCCAGGAAGCCTTCCATCTAACTGAGCCAGGGCAGCATGTCACAGCATTGCAACTGCATCTTTGGGTGGGATTTCTGTTGCTGTTCATGCTGTTCACATTTAGAAATGGGAGTAGCAGACCGTCTTATTTGTCTCTTCAGAAACCTCTACGTGGGTCAATAAGCTCAATGGGTAACTTTAGGCCAGTCACAGATTCTTAGGCTGACCTACTTCACAGGGCTGTTGTGGTGAGGGTGAGACTAAGGAGAATTATGCATGCTGCCTTGAGTTCCTTCAGGAAGAAATGGTGGGGGATAAATAAACAGTTTCAGGCAACAGCCTGGGTCACAGGAGTGGGAGGTCTGCACGAAAGAAGAACCTGGCCACCTTGTTCCTTCTGCAGCAGTGGAAGTGGATGAAGAGGGAAAGTCAGCAAAGATGGCAAGGAAAAGCCACACTGACTGCTGTTGCCTGTTAAGGGTGGCAGGGAGGACAGATTTGGCAGAGGAGAAGACAAGGGCCATGCAGAACATTCAAATCTTATATCACAGGAAAAGGAAATTGAAGTGCAGGGCAGGGATGAGGATCCACCCAACCACACAAAAGCACTCCTTTGGGCCCATATTTGGAAGTGTTCCAGCAACATCTCCTGCTGCAGAAAGAATCAAATGACTTAAAGATCATAAGTGCAAAATAGTGGAAGAAGAATGTCTAAACAGGCTCCCCATCTTCATCTTCCTCAGCTGAAAACCATAGTCAAAGGGGCAAGAAGTGAGCATGCCTGCAAAGCTGAATGAGTAGAGATACGATGAACAAATTAGCCTGAGAGCAACACAGAAAATATTTTTAAATGGCTGTTCATCCTTAAATATGCAGAGAGTATGATTTTTAAAAAAATCCTGTACTATTAATTAAAAAAAACCCAGCAACATTATCATAAGGCCAAGAAACTGCAGGAAACATACGAGAGAGATCATATCCACTAATTGCCTGGCAAAACAAAAAGGGGTTGAGCTGCTGTTGGACACAGTGCCCCTTCTGGGAAGGTGTTCAACAATAGAGGTTTCACTTCTTCACACCCACTGTCATTCTATTCAAAATAGGCCTCTTTCTCTCCATTCCTCTTCTCTTATTTTCCTTGCCTTTTTCCATGTGTGAAAAGACCTCCAACTGGTTTAAATTCACCCTCACAATTTACTTAGCTATGGTTACCTCTCGATGTTTAGTAGTGTCAACTGTTTAACTCATGCTTCTTTGATCAGTCATTTACCTTGAGCCTATTCAGACTGCACTGATTTCATTGCTCATATTTTTTCTCTGAGATTTGTTTGTTCCTTCAGCTTTTTCCTGCTGACCATTGGTCCAGAGCCTTCTGGGGGGAGATGGTTGAACCTTCCAAGGACAGCCACCCATTTTTCCTCAGAATAATATAATGTGCAATGCATTCAGAGGAAAGAAATGAGGAGTGGCTCTGTCCTTGCCCTGAACAATACAAAGGAGTTTGAATAATGCAGCAGACCCTAATGCAGGGTCAGTCTCTTGGCTTAAAACAAAGGTTTGGTGCTACAGATGAACGGAGCCACTGGCGGAAAGGGCATCCTTAGTGTTGTCTTGTTCTCTCATTATTCCAGTAACATACCAGACTCAAAATATCCTCAAAAACATGTATCTTTAACTCATTCTTCTCCCAGAATACTTTAACACTAATTAAAATTTGCTAATTAAACTCACTCCCACCCTGATCTAGTTAATTAATCTACTGGTAAACTGATTAAAACCTTGAGCTGTAGTAGTTTAAAGAGCTAATTAAGGCATGCATTTTATTACCTTTTCCTGTACATTTTCCTGTTCGTGGAGATATTGCTGAAGTTGTATTTACCCTCCTATTAAATTTGCTCTCCCTCAAGTAACCCTTTTCTCTTCTCTCTGTTTTTAAATAAGGGTCATGTTTTCCATTTTTAAAAGCACCTTGTAGCTGATGCAGACTTAACAAGTGTTTAGTTAATAATAGGAAAATAATTAGACTGAAAATGTGATTCATTTTTTAGAACCCAAAGGTAACACCATGTAAACCAGCTAAAACTTCAATACGTTTAATTAAAATCTGAGAGAAAAATTACATCCCACTTTTCTATTCCCTTAAAAAAAGGTATTTGGCAGTATGAGAAAACTAGGGAGTTTATCTTTAATATCATTTAAATTGCCTTTTCTCCTTCAGCATCATTGGATCTCAGCCAATTTAAAACATTTAATAATATACTCAGTTGCTATGTATATGCATGTTATGTATTTGCATTATCCATGTAAGCAGGCATGTGTATTCATTTAAGAAAGAAGATGGTAAAAATATGTCCCTGGGGTCATATATAATGGGGTCATCCAAGATCACCTGATCTCAGAATGTGATCCCCACGGCTTTTCTCCCTAGAACCATAAGGGGACATATTTGGAATGTGGAATTTCAGAAAGTCATATGCATGTATGAATGTGCATGACTTTAGGAAGAGGACCCCAGCATATCCTATGGTCGCTGGATCAATCATAACACTGTAGTATCATGAAAAGCAAACAACACTAAGGAAAAATTAATGTTTGTGCCCACTCAGCAAATGGTAGATATACAATCGTGATCAGATTCATGTATCCAACAATCTTATATACATGGTTAGGCAGAAAAAAAGGATGGCTGGCTCGGAAACACAGGCATAGGGTTGCACCAGGGTGCACAGTCCCATGGTCTACACACTTGATGAGCAGAAAAACCCAAACTCAGAGGCTCAAGCTCATCCTGTGCAATGTGGAAGAAGCAGCAGAGGTGAAGTGTCAAAGCTCTGCCAAATCCATCCCTCTAGCTTTCACGGAGCTCCTCTCATGCTTGGCCCTGTCTTGGAAAGTGAGCCAGGCTGAGAGAAAGTCTGCAAACACCAGCAGAGGGAAGGTGGTGTGGCTGCCAACCTCCTTCTGCACCACAAACCAAGGCTACTGCTTGAGCAGTGTTTGCATGAGGTTCAAGTCCTGACAAGTGCCATGTGAGTGTTGGCTGTGCAGGCCAGGCGCTCACACCCATGGCCACAGCAAAGTGGACTAGAGTTGGTAGAGCTGAGCCCAGGGATCCAATGGGTTTCCACCCCCAAAACTCATCTCTACCCCATACTTCTGCCCCACATTTCTACCCAGCTGGTGAAGGAGGAAAGTTAGAAAGCTTCAGAATAGCTAATATCCTGGCTTCTCCAGTCTTTTCCCCTTCCTGTTTTCCCCCACTTCAAGGTCAGGTTTCCAGGCTTGGACAGTACCCACTGCAGTTCCCTGCTTCAGGGTCAGAATGTGGTCTCTGGTCGCATACTGGGGAATCTGAACTATTCCATGGACCCTCAAATGTTGTCTGGTACTGTAGGATAGGACTGACAGGAAACATGATGTCACCCTATAAGTATGTCAAAGGCTGTCTCAAGGAGGAAAGTCAAGATATCTTCTCACTGATAACAGAGTGTGGACACAGAATAATCAGTTCAAGTTGTGGCAACCCAAATTCAGGCTGGATATCAGGAAAAGCAGATAGTTGGACCTGGTGGCTTCATGTCCCTTTTCAACTCTACTATTCTGTAATTCTATGATGCTATGAGAGAGTAAAATTGTACAAACATATTATCCATACATGATATGGGCAGCAACACTATTTATAGAAGATGGTGTTGAGAAACAAAACTAGTGGAGTGGGCTTCAAAGATGCTCCTTGACTGAAATGGTGCATGCTTGGGTGTGACCCTGATATTGACCCTTGGTCCCATGCTGCAGGTTGAAAATCTGGACTGAAAAGACTTGTCCATGCAAAGATTGAGGATGGTCCATTTTCTGCACCCCCAAGAACCCCTGAACCTAGATTTTTCCAGTGTGTGACATGGGCAGGTCTGGTTAAGCATGTTAGGTTAAATGAAAAACATTTAGAAACATATAAAACAGAGCAAGTCAGAAGGGGTCTCCCGGGCCATCTAGTCTGACCCCTGGTTCCAGCCGGAGTCTCCATTCCACACTAAGCAAATTATGCCATTTAGGGAGACATACTGTTGTTGCATCTCTTGACGGATGTAAAACAGATGGAACTAAGTCAAACATATTCAGGCTCCCTATGTCGAGTCGTGTAATGTTTAGCAACTCAGAAAGCAGTCATGTGTTTTCGGAGTGCTATCTGCTACCTTCCCACATGACCCATTTTAAAGAACAATCCTGTGTCACAGATGGATTGTCTCACTTGGCTTATTTTCTTACTATTCCTATAACTCCTTCATGTAGCTCCTACATATAGCTCCGTTATACTATTCATATAGCTCCTAATATATAAAATTATTTATTTATTTATTTATTTCCAGGAACATGCCTATTGGTGGTTCCTGAATGTTTCTTAAAAATAAGAAAGGGAGGGAGGGAAGAAGGAAGGAGAAGAATCAGAATCAGAATCAATCAGTAAACCGCATAAAATAATTTGGTGAATTAACTGTATGCAGATGAGAGTTATTAATTGAATAGTCTAGAGCAGTGGTGGTGAACCTATGGCACACGTGCCTCAGAGGGCATGGAGAGCCCTCTCTGTCGGTAAGCAAACCAAGTCACCCCAGCATTGCCCCAGCAGCCGAACATTGGATAACAGCACACACAGGGGCCATGCGCAAGCTCAGAAAGGAGTAGTGGTACCAGGTGATGATGTCACAAGCCGTGACTCATTAGCTGCGACTCGTCTGATTTTTCACATGACTGGTCAGTGTGCTGCCAAGGAGAGAGAGAGAGAAAGAGAGAGAGAGAGAGAGAGAGAGAGAGAGAGAGAGAGAGCACTTGGATTGGCTGATTTCAAGTTTTATTGCAGTGTTGGCAGTTTGCAATAAATAATTGGGGCACTCGTTCTCTAAAAGTTTCACAATCACTGGGTTAGGGTTGGAAAAATGAGGTGTCCTGGAATGATTCTGATGGTTGGAATGTGTTTAGATTGTGCAGAAATGATGAACTGTGCAGAATAAGCTTCTCAAGGAAGGCCCCTTTCAATGGTATTTTATATTAGGGTTAGGGGAGTGCACCAGGGTGGCGTTACAGCAGTGGTGGTGAACCTATGGCACACGTGCCACAGTGGGCACGCAGAGCCCTCTCTGTCATCATGTGAGCCCAAATTGCCCCAGCATCGCCCCAGCAGCTGAGCATCGGATAACAGCACACACAGGGGCCATGCGCCTGCTTGGAAAGGAATAGCGGCACCAGGTGATGATGTCACAAGCCGCGACTCATTAGCTGTGACTCGTCCAAACTTTCGTATGGCTGATCAGTGCGCTGCCGTGGATATATACTGTATATACTTGCTTGGACTGGCTGTGAGGTGCTTTTTCTAAGCTAAAGCCTCATTTTTCAGGTTTTATTGTAGTGCTGGCACTTTGCAATAAATAAGTGGGTTTTGGTTTGCAGTTTGGGCACTCGTTCTCTAAAAGGTTCTCCATCACTAGTCTAGAGCTATGTTTTTTTCAGTTAAGGATGAGAGATATGGAGCCCTAATAATATGTGAATAAATAGGGTGGGATACCTTTTTCTTTGCTCCAATAACAGCTATGAAATGATGTGTATTTTTCCCACCCCTTAAAGAAGTGAGTACATCTTCAGCTGAGGTTTGTTCCTTCCTGTCATTTGACATGCAGTTTGTTTTTCAAGGAAAAACAAGTTTCTTTTCTTTTTTCCCTGTTCCCCCTTCTCTTTTTCCTTTTTGCTCTGCTTTGCTTTGGTTTGCCGCACCAAAGCAACATCAGCAGCAGCAGCAGCAGTGAGTGAGCAAGTAGCCGCCACAAAAGAGTTTGGCCGGGTGCACATCAGATGCAAGAGCCACATGTTGTCTATCCCTCCAGAGACAGACAACTTGCAGTTTGCAGGACAAACAATTTTGCAATATTAAAATGGCAAAATAAAGGCTTAGCTTTTTGAGTTCACCTTCTTTTTAAATAAGAATTGCTAGAAGCAAATGTTCCACCTGTTCCAATTTACTTTATTTACCAAGGGCAGCCTCTAATGTCCCATACCTGTCCAAATCAACTCTGCTCCTGCCTCTTGCTGTACTCTGGAGACCTGTTTAAACAGGGAAGAGGGAGAGGAAGTTGTGTGTGCTAGTATCCTTCTTTAATCCCATCCCTTCACTTCATCATTGCAGCTCCAATCCAGTTATTAACTGTTGTGGGGCATTTTGTCTCTGTTCTATTAAACAACCAAAATCACTGTAAGACTTAACAATCTATTAAATTAAATGCTGTTTATTGATACATCCGGTGACAAAATCCAATATATGACAAGTGATTACAGAAGACATGCCATAGGGCATAGACTTCAGCAATGTCTAACAGTAGAGAACAAAAGTGTCCCAATGAGCGATGCCTAGAGTGAGAATCAAGACACAGGAGTGTTCTTTCTTTTTACCTCAAACGTGAAGGTTCTAAAGTCTGTTTTCAGTGTAAAAACCTTGAAGTGGGAGAAATGCTTCTGTCTGACACCCATGTGGGTTACTGGACCAGGTGTTCTATTCCGTTTTGCCCTGCTGGCTGTGGTTGACCTGAACTGTCTTCAGGTCAGCCAAAAAGGTGAATGTGTTTGAGGCTATCATGTTGCCTTCACCTGATATGGCAACAACCTGCACAGCTGCAACTAGTAGGGGAGCACACAACAATGTGCCCAGAGTGTGTCTTCTTAACTTGTGTATACAGTGTCAGCAAACCCCAGGATATTAGGAACTTTGCAGAATATTTCTGGACATATGAAAGGACCCTGAGAATTGAAAACTAATTCCTTAGTCTGGTTTTCCTTAACTGAAAATTTTGTGAGTTATTTCCATTAAAAAAGAGGCTGTGAGCAAAATATGTGCTTATCTACAAGGAAGGTTCAGAGCAAGAGCTTCCGTTACCTAAGCCGGCTAAGAGAAGGTATGGAGTAGAGGTGTTTTTTTTTTTAAAGAGGATTTATTATACTTAACAGCAATCTGAGATCAACTGCACTTTCCTCTGGAAGGCAAGCTACATCCTGAAAATGTATGTGCATGCATTCGTGTGCGCATGCACATGTGTCTACATGTGCAGAATCCTATTCACTGCTATGTGCAGAAATTATAGCAGAACCTAGCCAGTCTCTACAAAGGCCAGGAGGGCTGGTACAGGTGTGCCACCTACATAATCCTTCCCTTCGCTTGCACGAGATTCCAGAAAAGCAGGTCCAAAAAGAAGCACATGCATTAATACTTGGCAGTCCTATGGATAAGAGGCGGGTGCCACCTCTGAACACTTCCCTAGGAGGTAAATCCCAATATGCAGTGCTTTCTCAGAAGCAGTTTGCAGAGAAGTGCCTGAGAGCTTCAGCAAGGGACTTTTGGTGACAAATGCATTGTTGATGAGCATTGCTCATTCTGACTAGACATCATGGCAGTTGCAGTCCGACACTTCTTGAAAGCACCGGGTTGGGAAAGACCGGTTAAAAGGTATGTTTGTTTGTCTTTAATGTTGCAAACCACCCAGATAACTTCATTCGTCTTTGATTGTTGCAAACCACCCAGACAATTTTATTTACTCTATTGAGAAGTACAGAAGATAAATAAATACATCTGGAAGGTATAATCCAATCAAAGCTCAGCACTTTTCAGTCTCATTGACTTCAGTGAGAAAGATTTATTCAGCTCCCAATTCTTAACTCTGTTCTAGAAAGCAGTGGGCTCAGAAGTGTGATGCTTTTGTTGCATTGAATGCTAGGCATTTAGTTTCTGGAATACACAATGTCTCAAGGCTGGCAGTGTCATGCATGCATGCTCAGAATAGTCTCTTACACACGCACAAGGGGAGGAAACTTCTCATGAGAACCAGAGCATCAATGAAGAGCTATTTCTGGTTTCAGCAGAACAAACTTTACTGCCCCCTCTCACAGAGTAAGAATGGGCCAGATAATGAGGTGTTTAAAGTAGACCAAGCAGTGGCATGGGAACAGGGCAATTTGGAAGTGAACGTGAGAACAGAGTCTCAATTTTCGGATATGAAATGTGAGAACCAAACGGATAAGGGATTTGAGGATGCTTGTTCTTGCAGGCGCATGCACAGACGCAAACAGCTGGAATCCCGATTGACTGAATGACGGCAAGAAAGGGTTCACAGTGCCCTGCCAATGGGGGTGCGGCCTTGGAAGGTCCATAAGCAAAGTGTGGGTTGAAGTTAGAATGAGGGATCAACTTTCTATCCTGTTTAGAGTTTACATGTTGAGCTGTTTAGAATACAGGTGTTTGTAGTATCTGCTGGAGTGATTGCTTTTGTTGGGGAAGGAGCCCCAGCCTCATGACAGGGAGTGGTGGCATGAAGGGAGGTTAAATCAAGAAGGTGACGCTTGGGGGAGGGAAACAACAGCACAACATTTAGCCAGTCACCATTGCAAAATGGTAAGCCATTTATTAAGTGGCCCCTAAGTCTTTGTCCCACAAAACTAACCTACAGAAAAAATCCTCGCTTCTCTCATGTCCCCTTAGAAACTAGCATTACTTAAATTAATGTATTTAAAAGATGAATGCGCCACTTGCTAGGGAAAACCCTCCCGAAGCAGTGTGCAAAATTTAAACAGAATACAACACTATCAAACAGAATATAAGAAAACAGAACACATCCATTATACAAGCACCAATAAAATCATGATGAAATCAGAATTAACTATATGAACCAAATAACAAGCTTTGAAGCTGTTAATTCACTGTGGTTTCAATTTTGTCACAGGATTAGGATGTGAACAGTATGCAAGTAGCTTTTCCTTCCCTGCTTTTCTATTATGAACTTCTAGATAGGTAGTTTCTGTGGTACAGAGGATTAACAGAATTGCAGAGGGTAGAAATGCATCTCATTTCATTTACATAAATACTGTTGCATTTCCTCCAATCTCACACTCCCACCTCTGTGGAAAATTTCTTAAGGAGGGAAACTAGAGAGATACAACCTTGCCTAAACAACTGGAAATAAGAAATTGTTTTGCTTTGAAGGCCTGAACACACTAAGGCAGTCAAAGGGTGCTAAATGATAACTCAACCATCTTTGGTGATTTTACATTTGTTCCCCCAAATTTATCTGTGAAATTCTTACTTGGGCTTTAAGGAATTCCCTCATTATGTTCACCATACAGTTTTAAAAACTAATTGTTTTAGGAGTGCAGCCAAAGTATATCAAATTCTTCTGGCAGGGATGGAGAATTCTCTGAACAAATAAGGAGAGCTGTCAAAAATGTGATTACTTCCAATTTTACTGCAGTGTAATGGCTTGAATGAAAACATAAGTACCTGTCTGAGTGGGTGGATTTTCTTTAGACACTGAAGCCTGAGAGTTATTTTCTGATCATCTGAGTAATATCTCAAAGGAAGGTAATTGGCCATCAATTTAAACTTTCACGGGCAACTTTATCAACCAATTCAGGTTGTTTAAAGTAAGTCGACATTTTTTAAGAGAATGCTTAGCACTTTTGCAAAAGTACAGTGTGACTTTTTGGCCTCCGTGATGATTTTAGCGCATGATTTCAAACACTGGTTCTGAATGTGGCGCCTATTACGATCATTTAGTGGCAACAGGCAAAGGAAGGTGTGAGAGAGGGACACTATCCTGGAATGGGACTTGTAAGGCAGATGCCGTCGCTCAGTGGCACAGTGCCTGTTTGGCAAGCCGGAGATCCCGTGACCTGGCCCCAGAGTCCCAGGCTAAAGGACTTGGAGTGCATTGTCCCTGCACTGCAACAGTCCCTCGAAACAGCATTCTGGTCCACTCTCCCCATAGGAGGACATGGCAGCTGGTGACTTTCATGGCAAATAATAAAAGTGGATAATTGGGAAAAGAATTGCAGGAAAACAGATTTGATCTGTGACACAGGTTACCCTGGAAATATTTAGTCCTAGAAAAGTGAAGGACAGTAAAAATTCAGCCCTCTTGTATTTTATTTATGTATCTGTTACATTTTATACTGCCCAGTAGCCATGGCTGTATGGATGGTTCACAGTAGTTAGAACCCTATTTTTTAAATGTTAGAATTTTAAAACTGCAGCTAAAACCAAAATAAAATTAGTAGGAACGCAAAGATTTAAAACATGGTAATACATTTAAAATAACAAAAACTGAACGACTAAATAAAATACTGGTAAGAATAAGATTCTTTGCTAAGGTATGTCAAAAAAATCTGAAATGGACTCGGGTAAGTTCAAATTTCTAAGAATCCAATGGATGGATTCTGCATAAGACTAAATTTTTGTCAGTCGTGTGGATTCTGTACAACTGGGGACTTTTTCATTCTAATTTGCATAACTGTAACAATAAAATCATTATTTTATTTGTAGAAAAAAATAATGAGAAACTGAACAAAGTATGACTTTCCCCCTGAGGTAAGCATGAAAATGCATATCTTTCAGGGATGACTGTATTGTGAGGGGATTGGTACATTTCAGAAGTGCGAATTTGTGCAAATGTGAATTTGTGTAAATAAAAGCCAATCCCATCAGAGGGAAGACAATGGAACAAATGGTGTTCAACCATCTGTGAAATGCAGATAGAACAGATTTCACAACATCCAGACATCCCTAGTCTTCACCTAGTGCCCAGAACGTACAAATTAAGCAGCAGGCAATCCGATCTAGGGAACTCATTCTGCAAGCATGGAGTGACAACAGACAGTCCCTCTCCTTAACAGCCATCTATCCCACTTTCTTTGGCAGAGACTGCCAGAGAAGGACTGCTGAGAAGCTATATGCAGAAGCTATATCCGCACACCTTCTTCACTTCATGAGCTTTTTCTCCTAATGGGTTTCATTTCCTAGTTGTTCAAGAACAGTTTTCTCCAACCTGGCACAGTCTAGCTGTTTTGGTCATCAGTTGCCAGCAGACCCAGAAAGCTTAGCCAATGGTTGGGAATGCTGGAAGCTGTAATCCAAAACTTCATTTTTATTTTTATAAAATACAAATACAAAAATCATATAATAAAGAAAAAACACGTGTAATACACACATTCTGTTTTAAAAGACTGACATCACCCTTAGTGCACTCCTCCATCAAGACCATTGCTACGTGGTATTTTTTTCCTTCATTTTCCCACTCATTCTCTTTCTGAGATACCCCTTCCATCCAGAATTGAGAAACATCCTTTGGGGATTTATTACCCTCCTCTTTTATGAATACATGTCCAATAAAAATAGCCCATATATTGTTAAAATCATGCTTTACCAATCCTTTTTCCACCTTTATCTCATACGTCAACTTGTCCTTAATGGTTATATTCCAAATTGCTTGATACCATTCATGGGAGATCCCATTTCTCCTTCCAATTCCTTGCCATTAACAATTTTGCTGTAGATACCAAATTTATTATTATTATTATTTTTAATATTCAATTTCCATTCCTTTTCATAAAATATTAATAACAATGCTATTGCTAGATCCACAGTCCAAAAATTCTGAATAGAACCAGGTTGGAGCAGGTTAAGCTTGGACATAACAGAGAAATGGAAGCTTGGAACTAGCTTTGTCTGCACCAAACCTGAGAGAACTTTCAAATGTACAATGTGCCTGACCATTCCTATGGCATCTAAGTTTACAACAAGCCTGTGGCTCGCGTCAGTGGTACCTATTTAACAAGTAAAACCAAGAAAATATGCCTTGCCCAAGCCCACTACAGGAGAATTTGCAGTTTTAGCCCTTTCTTCTCCAAGAAACTCAGGGTGATACACATGGATCTTCCCACATGCTATCCTTGCAAATATAATGTGAAATAGGTTGGACTGAGATATTTATTACATGTATATCCCACTTTTTCTCCAAGCAGGCAAAGGTGGTGTACACAAACTCTTCTTGATTTTACCTCTCTGTGAGGTAGGTTAAATGCTGAGAAGCATTGACTAGCCTAAAGTCACCGAGAGAGTTTCATGGCAGACTGGAGACTCCACCCTCGCTCTCTCCAGTCCCCATCCAACACTCCAACGAATACAGTGCACTGGCTGTTGATTGTGACAGACCAAGGTGATGCAGGCTTCCTCGTGCAAGAGTAGAGATGTTAATCTGGTTTCCTATTGTTGTAGTCACTTTAGATGAGTAATGGGATTAAAAATTCCTTAAATTTGCATACCTTAGATTTATCTTCTGTTGTCAAGCAGTCGTAATTTCCACAGGCTTTGCACATATTTACTTTAGGGTGCAATCTTATGCATGTTTAGACAGAAAATATTCCTAGAATTCCCAGCATACCTCAGCCCTTTTTCTGCCTAAACATGGAGGGATTGCACCCTTCAGATGTGTGTGTGCGTGTGTGTGTAAACGGGCTCATATATTGGAACATGCAGGAGCAAGAGTTTTATATGAATTAATTATTTAAAATGTCTAATAGTCATTAGCAGAAACAGATTGCTAGCATAAAATCAGGAAAAGTGTGTGTGGGAGTGAAATTCTGTATAAAAGTCAAAAAGGAAGGAACTCTGATAAGGCATCTCTTGTGCAACCACCTTGCCTTGAAACCAGGAATTTAATGATGGATCCAGCCAGGTGACTTCCTTGTCTGTGTATAGGCCTCCCATGATTTCACACTGCTCCTTCCACTGAAAGAAAGACAATAAGAAGTTGAGAAAGATGAAATGGCTGCACAGTGCCTTTTGTTGGGCAGTGCCAGGAGCCCTCCATGTGGATCACAGGAGAGCCAGTGTGGTGTGGTGGTTAAGAGCCTGGGACTGGGACTCAGAGGATCTGGGTTCTAGTCGCCGCTCAGCCATGGAGCCCACTGGGTGACTTTGAGACAATCGCAGACTCTCAGCCCAACCTACCTCACAGGGTGGTTGTTGTGGGGATAAGATGGAGGAGGAGAATGATGTAAGCTGCCTTGAGCCCTTTGTAGGAAAAGGCAGGATATAAATTGCAATAATAAATAAATAAACAAATAAATCACGAGTGTTCAGCCTGCTTACTAAAGGCGAAAACTGTGATGGTGCACACATGCTCTGCCTTAGACACCCACATTTCTAAAGCCCTTTGCATATTTAGCACGAAGGTCAGATCAACATCGGCAGCTGCAGCAGCAGCAGCATCCTTTGATATGAACCACAAGGAGGCATATTCCCTGATTGTGGGGAACTTCGTGTGCACATTACGCTCATCAGGCTTACAAACCCACCCCACGTCTGTGTCTACCTAATATATCTTCTTATTTTTTTATTGTTATATGAGTAGGCTGGTGTGGGGACTAGTGATGTACAGAAGTTATAAATTGCATTCCAGCTGTGCTTTGCAGATTATCATACATCTTTCATTCCATCACCTGCTGATTGATTGAACAGGCTTATTTTTTAAAATCAGTATTTTGTTCTACGTGTGCTAATTTGCATTAATCTAATGCACTTATGCACAATAGTGCTAACCTGCATTAGTTCATGTGAATGGTGCAAATCTTTGTGTAAGTGCATGTCTGTGGGGAGCAGGGAGAACTGTGAGTATTCCTGTGAGGTCTGCATTTTGTTGAGGCCCAATTTTCTGTCTCACATTGGCAAGCTGACACAGAAACAAAGGGTTGTAAGAAGAAATAAGAGTGTATTATTTTATTGTGGTAGATGAGGTAACACAAATTAGCTTCACAGGCTTCACAACAAAAAAACAATGAACAAAAAATTTAAAAAAAACTCTATTACATCCTTGATAAATCAGATAGCAAAGACACTTATTGTAGGCTCACTTCTTAGTTAAAAAACAGTTAAAAAGCAGTTTAGCCTATCAGGTGTAATGCACAATTTTGTTGGGAAGATTGCTGGTTTTGTGGCATTGTTTTTTGACTAAATTTGCGTACAATTCTGGAAAGTTTAAAAAAAGGCCTGCAAGTTGAAGGACCCAAGGATTTGCAAAAAGTCCATATGCCACAGAATGCATAGGTCAGATTTTTAGAAACCCAAACACATTTGAATCATTTGTAGGTTTCTCTGACATCCATATGGGAGAGGAACAGGGACGTTAATGTTCTGGATTGGGATCCCTCATGTAATCTAGAATTAAAATGAGAAGAAGGCATGGCTGCTGGACACAAGGTAGCAACTGGTCAGCTCAAGCAGACTTTAGTTTCAGCATGATTGGAAGTGGTGATCCAGAGTCTTCAGAGATGGTAAGAAGGTGAGCTGAGAATGACACCTGATCTGGGATCACCTCTACCATTAGTGTCAACCAGACTGCTGAAGAGAGAGGAGTCACCAAGGATGGAAAGTGATCTTATGGTCTCATCCCTTTTCTGGTCACCCCAACCAGGGCAGTGCTTCACCATCACCATGAGTGGTGGTGAAATGGTAGTGCAGATTCCCTGGGTGGGAAGGGCCAGCTAAGAGAGAAGCTCTTCTCCATTCCCTGGTCAGCCTGCTTCATGGCCAGACAGTCTTGGAAGAGGATGGCTGGGAAGGGAGAACACCTTTTGCAATCTTCTGCCCCTTCCCAGGCAGCCTGAGCCAATCACCACCAACCTGAGCACCTCCCATGAACGGTGCTGAAACAGTGTTATGGGAGGCATCCAAGGTGTGGGTGATGTGAGAAGCGCGGAGGCTGCCATCTGCTCCTGGGCTGAAGGAAGCAGAGGCATTTGTCTAGGGTACAATATGCTTAGGAAACACCCCCTTCTCTTTCTTGCTACTAAATAAGGTAATCTCCTGCCTTCCCAGTGTTTTAATCAGCTGTGAAGTGATGCTCCCCACAGCTGTGCATCATTATGAGGGTCCACGTGCTCTCATTACATCTTTGAGGCTTTTTCCCCCCAAAAAATGAAATTCAATTTTGAAAAAAGGAAACAACATGCTACCCATTTCAACAAAAGACTAATGGAAAACTATCATTATTTTAGCTGTTGAGCTGTTGTTGTTGTTTTCTAAATAGTTCATAAGAGTTTGCCAATCAATTTCTCAGTGCCACTTTTGAAAACGGTTCTTTATTCTGTCTTTCCACTGTTTGCCTGCTTGACACTTTGACCAAACTTTCTGAAATTTTCAGGGTGTGGCAAGTCAATCCTGCATGTTGGCACTTCTAAATGTCAGAAAGAGTGGCTAAACCATTCTGATTTTACACAGATTAGAAAAATTCTTCCTCCTGTTCCTGATTATGGCATTTATTTATATATTATTCATTTGCCTTAAGTAGAATTACTTCAACATCTTTGCTATTTTTACACTTGTGAGGCACCCAGGGCTGCTCACATATTCCTCCCCTCTCCATTTTATCCCCACAACAGCTTTGCACTGTAGTTCAGGCTGAAAACCAGCAAGTGGCCCTGAGACACCCTGCGGTCTTCCTTGCCAGGTGGGGACCAGAACTGAGGACTCCCAAGTCCCAGTTCAACATTCTGGCCACCCCACCCCATTGCCTCTGTGAGAAATAGCCAAGGGCAGGGGGAGGGAGAGAGAGGAGAAAATTTATTACACATAGGACCCTGAGGTCAGTAACATTTTTTACTGATAAAAATCTTTTTTTCTGTGCACTAAGCCACGATGTTGATTTTTTTAAAGAAACCATTTAAAATACTAAAATATCAATGCGTTAATGAATAAATCAAATGAGGCTATCTCTAGTGCCTACTTTTGTGGTGTCTTTTGAATTCCAAAGAGTGTGGTAAGAAGAAAGGAAAAATAGAGAAAATTGTTACAGTATAATTGGAAACAAAGAAATCATTCAAACTTTGGTTCATGGTATGGAAAAAACACATTCCAGAAGAAAGGTTATAACCCCAGTTGGGTAATGAATGCTTCTACAATAAACACCAAATCTGTGCAATCAAACTGGATCCGTCACTGCACTCTATGAGTGAGAGTGGAGGAAAGGACAAGAAATAAAATGTATATGGCCGCAATCATATGCACACTTACCAGGAAGGAAAGCTGTTGAATGGGCCTTTCTTCTGAGAAGGCATGCATGGGATTGCACTATTAAGCCCTTTTGATACTATTTATCATCACATGCAAGTGTCTCATTGATACACCCAGAGATTCACAGTATCAAGAGAAGATTGACAGAGCGTGTAAATCCTCATTGGACCCTCTGTTCATAGCATAAAATGGCAACTTGTTTTAAGAGGTACATAAATGGTATGATTTTTCCATCAGTTTTAATGCTGACCTGGATTCCTCCCACACACTTTTTAAAAGTTCAAATCAAGCCATTTTGTTCAAAATTAACAGTTAAGGAGCCTATTTTCAACCTGAAAACCAACTTAATGAAAATGTATAAGTTTGATCATTTAGAAAATCATAAGACTTTACAAATGCTTCTGGCCTAGAGGACCAATTTCATTCAGAGTTGAAAGCAAACCTCCAGTCCCGTGTTGTGCTTGTCCGGTTCTTGAGAACCTACTAGCCTCAGCATTTCCTTGTGGACCACCATGCCTAGGCTTAGGGGCTTCACGGATTGAGCAGGTCGGAGACAGCAGAAGGCACGCCAGCGGTGTGCCACACATTGTGGGAAAGAGACATTCACTTTGTTCACTTCATCCATGCACGGCCAGGAAGACGAATATTGGAAATTGCACAGGATGAAATCACCAGGGCCTGTGCATGGAGAACTCTGCCTTTTCGGATTGGCAGGCATATTTGGAATACCCAGGAGTGTCCTGGGTGCTTGTCCTTTCATAAAAGGGCTCCCATGGTGGGCACAGCCAGTTCCAGGACACGTTTCCCAGAAGCCGAACTGGCAAGATAAAGAGAAAAGCAACTGGCGCAAGATCCCAAGTACAAGCTCCAAAGGACAAAAACAAAGTTGTGAACCAAATGGAGATTTTATTGATTGATTGATTTCTATCCTGCCTTTTTCCTACAAAGGGCTCAAGGCAGCTTACATCTCCTCTTCCATCTTATCCCCACAACAACAACCCTGTGAGGTAGGTTGGGCTGAGGGTCTGTGGCTGGCCCAAAGTCACCCAGTGGGCTCCATGGCTGAGTGGAGACTAGAACCCAGGTTATCTGAGTCCCAGTCCCATGCTCTGAACCACTATACCACACCGGCTCTCAATGAGATGTCACTATGTTGCAAGCCAGGCTTCCAGATTTTTTTTAATTACTGCATATTAAGAAATAAAGTAAAGCATCAGAAGGCAGGGGTGGACATCAAGAGATGTGCCCTTGGGCACCCTGATGCCCACAGGCCATGTTCTGGAGGTCTCAGAAGTATAGTTTGGCCATCACTTCTACCCCCTCTCACCCCGTTGCTTTGCTGTCAGGTCATGTCTACTCTCCAGTCATCACTCTGAAGTGCACTTCTAGACTAGACTAGTCCCTCCTTTCCATAGCATTGCAAGTGGCTCTAGTAGAATTACCTTTACCATGTCAGACTTTGACAATTGGGATGTGAGCCTAGGGATGGCAATGCAGATGTGAATGCTCTGGCCAAGACAGAAGATGCCCAGAGAGCTCCTAAGAACTTGTGAAGGTGCCTTCCATCTTCTGCCTAGCTCAGTGTTGCATTCCAACCATCAGGGGTATTCCTGGATTCCAGACAGACAGAGGCCTTTCCAGTCCCCTGTGGAGGAATTCTGCATGTATAGCATATTCTTTAGTACTGAGCTGTGATCTTTTCCTAAGCTGAAGGTGCTATGGCAGGAGAGCAGAAAGCTATACTGACTTCTGGCAGAGGGCCCAGGAAACCTGCTCTTTGAATGCAGGGTAAGGAGACTGTGCCCATGGCAGGTAAATACATATCTGTAAGCAGATTTCTCCAGACTGTGGTCAGACATAAACCTTTCCTCCACACATTGTTATTTCCTGCAGAAATAAATGCAAGCTCTTGCACAGTGTGGGAAGTAGGCTTTAGCCTGTTGTTGTAAATTGCCGCTTCACTAGCTAGCTTTTTTTTACAGGATGTGAAAATATACCCCAAAGCATGCAGGTTGCTGCTGCTGCTGCAGTTCAGCCCCAGGTCTGTGCAAACTTTCATGGTCAGACCCAATCTCTCTCTCTGTCTCTCTGATTTCACCATGTACTGCACTGCATAATCTTTGGCTTAACAAGAATTTCACCATGGAAACAATGTAATCTGTCAGAAATTGACCATATTTTCATATTAATGCTTTTCTTCTTCTCTTCCTTTCCTTCTAATCTGCTCCCCTGGCCAATAGCTCCCCCCACGCCCCAAATCGGACCTTCACTCTTTCCTTTATCTGCTTAGTGATACAGTGCGGAAGACGTGTGTTTGTGTAGTATGTTTTTCTCTGGTTGGAAGTGAAAATATAAATGAACGGTTTAAAACTAGAACTGTGCTGAAACCTGTACCCCATACACACACACACACACAATATATATATCCCTCTTTCACAGAGAGATTATATATATACATACTCTGTCTGTGAAAGAGGGAGATATTCATTCATGCATTCATTCATTCATTCATTCATTCATTCATTCATTCATTCATTCATTCTCTCTGTGAAAGAGGGATTCCCCACCACCACTGTTTCTTCTGTAGGGAGCAGAAACCTCTGCAAATAGTTTTTCCATGGGAAACAGGGGTGGGTGAAGTTACATTTACCTTATTAAGACAGACAAAAGACCAGCAATTCCTGAAATTCCCCAGCCAGCATGACTGATTGGGTAATACTGGGAGATGGACGACTTCTATTGTCAAAACATTCATAGGATTGTATCTTAAGTCTGCAAGCTGGACAAGCATTGACCATATTCAGTCACTACTTTTCCCCCTTTGAAAACACTTGGTTGCTCCTTGCATCCTTTCAGTCTGACAGCAGTTCCTGGAATACCCATCAACCCATGAGATGTTGTGTGGGCACATGCGAAACTGCTGCTCGGATGAAAACCTATTTCTGAAGAGCTATGCAACAGTTAGTTCATGCAGAGACTATAAATGTCAACAGTAGCTACAAGAACCCTTGACCACCTCCTACACTTAACCCCTGACAGCCACTCCACATAAGACATTGCTTCAAAATTCTGCTTTCCATGGGAGTCTTCATTTTACCCCTACCAGAAATGGTCAAAAACAAAGGAATAGAAACGATGGGCACTGTGCTATTCCAGACATTACTTCCTGGAGGATATTCTGGGGTTGATCTTTCCCAATTTTGGGCCTTTAGCAGTTTTTGGACATATATTCCCATAATCCCCAGATAGCATGGCCAATGGGCAGTGATGATGGAAGTAGAGGCTGAACAGCTTCTGGATACCCAAGTCTGGGAAAGTCCATTTTAACATTAACAAGAAAATCAGTTCTGCAGAATAAACACCCCTGCAAGAAGCCCACCACTATTTCTCTTCCTCCAGGGGGAAGAGTTAGGTGTGTTCTAGAGCATGGTCTGGTCTCACAGATGTGACCTGGCAACCCTTTCACATGGACTGAGTGTAAATCCTTGAACATGCCACAGGTTCTTTGACGAAGCACAGCACTGTCGTGGCAAATGGCACAGTTCCTCAACAGGCACGTTGATATGGAATGAGTTTCATGAAGCTAGAAATTTTGAGAAAGACTGGCTTAGTAATGCAGATCGTATGGGTCATAAATTAAGGAAGAAATGCCTCGGCCATGGTTTGTATGAGAGTACTCATCTTTATTATCCAGCAATAAGGTCCTTTTTTACAATAGGCAGTAATTAACTTTAGAAACTCTCCTAGTTGATGGACTGCAACAGATTTGGAAAGGAGTAAAGTAGTTCATTAGACAAGAAGATATGACCAAAATGATCATAATAGGGAAGACATAATGGTGAAAATGTTATTGACAGAGCTGGGGATGAGGAAGAGTCATATCTAGCTCTATATCAGACCACATGGAATATATTGCTCGAAACAACCTGCATTTTTGACACAGTCACAGGATTGAAATTATGATGGGCATCAAACGCAATGGTGTGACTTGATATGTGTGCCCAAAAGAGTATGAAAGCATGTCAGAATCCACCACCACCATCCCCTACTGCACCTCCATGTACCCACAAGATGGCTTCCACCCTGGAGTTATGGCTTCATCCTCCCATTGTGTTGATGGGAGGGCAGTTCCATGGCATAAGAACCCTTGAGGTTGTCCTGCCGTCATCAGGCCATTGATGCAATGGAATGGAATAACCAAGAGAATCTGTGTTGTGAAGGAAGACAGTTCCCAGTTCAAATTCCACAAAGGGGGGGGGGGTTAAGCAATCCAGTACCTCTTATTCTCACTTGTGTATAATGTGCCTATAACAGCACCAAGCTAACTTATAATTATTGGAAGTGTTGCAATCATGTATAGAGAGCTCTTTGGGTGTTTCTAAAACAGGCTCTAAGTACAATGCATTAATTTCCTTGCTTCATTGCTTATTTTTCTTTACAGTCCTTGTCATGCTGTCATGCTCCCCCCTTGCCCCAGCCTCTCAAGAGTTCTCCAGTGAGCACTACAAAGCAACAGAAGGCACAATATTTGTTTTCAGTGCTCTAAAAGATGATAGACAAACAAGGGAGCACTCATTCCCTTTTTCCTCCAGTGTCCCACACTGGGTGTTAATTTGCTAAGGTATTTTCTAAAATACTTCTAAGCACTGAACGGTGCCTTTCGTAGAAGCATTTATGAAGAGCTTTGAAAAAAGGCACCACTGATAAATGTTTATTCAGTATTTCATGTTTGATCTCTCCCCCCCCACCCGCCTTGTTCAATCCTTATACCAAAGCTGGAATCTATTTTCTGTGACTACATATAAATGCAGCACACGCTCAACGGCCTAACAGATGCCATCTGTAAAAGCATTTACTTTAAATTAGTGGAATAAGTAATCAAAAGGGCTTTGTACTTAATGCAGAACTTTTGGTGACTATTAAATGCTCATTAGAGGGTGTTTTTGCTGTATGACTGTCAGAATCAGCAGGACGTTTATGATAGATTTCCTGAGTAGGTCAAGATTGAATATGATTTTACAACTTAAATAACATAAATGAATGCAGGTTATTTCAGCATCTCCAGATGTTCTTGATACTCCCTAGCCCCAAACACACAAAAAAGTGAACAGCCAATTTAAATTTTGCAAGAATATTACACTGCAGATTTCTCTTTTAGACATTTAACAACCCCCTCCCTTTTTACATGGAAAACATTTCATAAACATTAAGAAAGAGGGAAGGCAGCCTACAAGGTATGGTATTTGAAAAGCAGCTGCCCAGATTCTGACCTAAAGATGCACAAAGAGGACATCTCATGTGCAGGGTAGCTTATACTTTACTTCTTGCCCAAGCTACAGTCAACACTCAGTGTTGCCTCTTAAAGATTTCTTTTTCTTTTAATAGTTTACAAGATTTTTTTAAACTGGACCTCAGGCTCCATAAGCTCTCCTTGTAACTTGCACTGGGGCCCGTTGCTCTGGGATAAACTGGGCACAAGCGGGAGTCACTCTTTGAACCAAGTGGCTACCATGCATGGGATAAAGCCTTTTCCTTCTGAAGTTTTGTTCTTTGAAAATCAATTTTCTAGAGTCACTTCAGATTCTATTTTTGTGTTTCATTATAGGTTTAATTTAAACGGACATGTGAGAAATGGAAGAAAATATTATTACAGTGGTAAAAATGAAAAACCTTTTATGAAGTTAAATAAATATTTCATTCAGAGCTAAGATTGCAAGGTCTTGGCATCCTCAGGCTAAGATGCAGAAGACAGTGCTAAAGGAAGATCAGAGAGCAGAAAAGATCAATATAGGGGTGGCGCCTAGTGGTATCTGTAGAGGAAAGACATTATCTCACAAGGGAAGAGACGTTGCCAGCTGATTCCTGCCTGCTCACTCCAGTCATTCGGTGATCCTGGAAATAAAGTTATTATAAAAAGCAGAAACCCTATTAAATTCCAATGTCTCATCCTGAGATCCTATTTCTTTGCAAGAAAAAAACCTTAAAATGTGGCCTAACCATACCTGACAGCCTTAATCAGAGATGCCATTCAGGATTTGATTTGTATGTGAGGTATGTCGTGATATTGAAGAGGAAGAAGCAAAAGTCTAAACAGCATGTAAAGGTTCATGATTGGATATATTTGAGATTAAACTCAAAAAGCTAGTGGATTTTAATACAATTTGTTGGCATAACTTTTTAATCCCACATAAGAAACATAGCAGTTAAATGTCCCTTTCTTAAATAACTTTGCATCTTTGGCATGTGTGTCTGGCCCATAACTGATGTGCTATAGTTATTGTTGTAATAATTGTTATTGATGTGTAATAATTGTAATAATTTGTCAGGGCTCAGAATATGTTGTTGCCAAGAAATAAAAGCTTTCTTCAGTAATTCAGTGTATGGAAGGAGGGGAGAAATTCAGTCAGTCCCCATTTTAATGCAAACTTACCTAATTTTCCATTTTCTCACTCCTGTTCAAATCACAATTCAATGATCCTCTGAAATCTCGCAATCAACTTCTCCAATCAAAACATGCACACAAACATGTTTATATGAACAAAAATGACTAATTCTGTTCCAAAAACCTCTCCTACTTTTAAAAACCATTCGTGTTCAATCTGAGAGAAAAGAAAAGCTTTCCAAAAGAAATCCAAGAGAAGAAATTGTCAGAGAAATTCTTCTGGGTTTAGTTTGGTATTCTTGTGCTTCTGTTACTTGTGAGGTGACCAGGCGTTTGCATGATCCTATAACACTCATCTCCGATGACCATAGTCTCCTTGGGCTTCTGTGCTTCAGATGAAGCCCCAGGTAAGACATCTTCTCATAGGGTTTTTCTGATCAGGAAGTGGAGGCAGGCTACTAGAACGCAAAGCCACAGAGAGCCCTGTAACAGCAGCAAAGCAACACACAAGCACAGTGCCCTTGGGCATCTCACAGAGATCAGGCAAGCCCCAAAATATCATCTAATAAATGTAAAAATGAAACAGAGAAAATGGAAACTTTGTATGTTGCAAACCGTTCAGAAAGCTCATGAGCTGTGAAGGGTATATAAAACTTGTTAAATAAATAAAAAATAATAATGCTAGGGATGGGGCACTGTGGAGGACGCACAATGAGGGCCAGGCTGTGAACAGAGCTGATGCTGCTAACACTTCAGTGGCAGTACAAAAAGCCAGAACTCTTTAGGGGAAAAAGAAAGAAGCTATGCTATTTCCTCAGTGAGCACCGAGCTGTGAGAAACTGTTGGACAATTTTTACTCCCCTTGGAGAAATGTGGTGATTTTTTTTTTTCACCTGGATTCTCTGCCTACCAAAAGGGTGGAAAAGTTTGGCAGTTCATTTGCTAACACCTCTAAAAGTAATGTTTTCGACACATTCTATTAAGAAGAACATTGTATGTGTAAAATGAATGCAGTAAGAAAAGCGCATTTCAAAATCCATGTATTAGGAAAAGCACGGACAAAAATCTTTAAGAATGACTGTGTGATTTTGTTAAAGTACAGGATTAATAAAGACTGGAAAAGCAAGAAACTGGGAGAAATGTAAGTCGATCCAATAGTCCATCCCTTAAGTGTAGACGCACTGAATCTGCTTAGAAAGTGGCATGAAGCTGCGATCCTCGATGTATAAGCATTCATTTCAAGTATGGAATGGGCACTGCATGTTTAGGTTCCATCCATGCTCACAGGGACCCGACTCTTCATGAGATTCCTAAGAATACAAAGTAAGTGCATATCATGTGTGTGCATATAGGAGCTTTGATCACATGTTCATTGCCACTGTGATTTAACATGGCAATATCTGATTGTGCAAACAACGCTGTGGACCCCGAGAAATGATCACATC
The DNA here is from genome assembly GCF_004798865.1 of Varanus komodoensis. NCBI lineage: Eukaryota > Metazoa > Chordata > Lepidosauria > Squamata > Varanidae > Varanus > Varanus komodoensis. Next base: position 37,883,163 of record NW_025335568.1, read on the forward strand.
TGGTCTGAAACTGACCTCTAAAATATGACATTGGCCATGTATATTTTTAAAGTGTTGGTGTGACTAGTTTGGTGAGGATTCCCCTACAGATTACCAGCACGCCCTGATTCCATGCACCAATGCCTCAGCTGCTACGGTGAGACATGAGGATCAGCTCTACAACCATGAGTATAGTTGTGTAAATTCTGACCTGATTGTTTGTAGCAAGTAATCAATGTGTCTGTACTAAGAAGACACTATTGAATATTAATCACATGGTAGGCAACACTATTTGTGAATCACATCCTCTGCCTGGGAGCTGACAGCACTGACTAATAAATTTCCCCAGCATTCCTCCATCCAAACACTTCCTGGGAGACTTGAGTTCACACGAAATAGAACATATGAATGAGGTGCAAGAAAGCACTACAGAGTCTGCTTCCATTTTGAATCCACCTGTTCCAACTAGCTGTGTCCTGTGGCCACCAGCTTGGACATGTGGCATAGCTGCAACTACCTCTTAGTTGCTTTCTGTGAAACTCCATGAGCAATGGAGTGGAGGGGCTACTTGGTACGGGCTGTTCTCTGCTAGTGATTGGGGCTGTCTTGGAATTGTGGGTATTTGAGTGACTTTCTTTCTGCCCCTGACTGTACTCCTCTATTCCCCCGTGGAAAGCAGCCCAAGGGGAACAGTGACTGTCTCACCCCTGTAATATTAAGAATCAGGTCTCCACCTTTGCTCTTTGTACTGCCCTGTGGTCGTCAGTATTCCCTCATGACTGGCCAATTCCATAAGGCTTCTGCTGTTTGGAACCACTGCTCACCTCTCAGCAGGCAATTCAATCATTTTGCTATCAGTGCAAATGGCCAGTAATTCTTCCTTAAGGCATTAATGCAGCTGCATGGTTAAATTATGATTATGGGAATGTTCCTAGAGGGATCTAAGTGCATTCAATAATTGTGTGTGTGCGTGTGTGTGAGCACTTGCATGTGAATATAGTAAGGAAGATGGTGTGCTTTAAAGATGCAAATTAAAACAAAATTAGCAGCGTTTTATTTCCCATCTCCCCCCCGCCCCCCAAAAAAGGACAGTGTCATGTAGGGATGAACATACGTCAGTGTTAGTTCACTCAGTTCCTACTTTTTTCCAGTCTGAAACATTTTGTGTTCCAGTTGGGCTTTATTTATTTTTAAAGATTCCACAACAAATATAGGCACATTTTCATGTGTATTCGTCCTAACAGATGCTTTTTGTATGCACTTTTTGTGATACATTTTTATCAACCAATTTCTCCTAATGCAATGCAGTTCTGTTTGCTATTTTTCCTAATATATTCATTTTGTGCTCATGTCCTTTAATAGATGCATATTTTGATTGGAGAACTATATTACAAAATAAAGAAAAGTATCAGTATAGAAGTCTGACATTTTTAATTTGCATATTTGTTCAGACAGTGTGAATTAGCTATGCTGAAATACAAACTGAAGAACATCCTCTCCCTCTCCTATATTTGTAGTCTGCCAAATCTTTATATCTAGGGAAATGAAACTACTCATAATGAAATCTCAGCATATGATTGACTACTCTTTTAAAAGTATTTAAGGGTAGCAAACTTACCACATTCAAGCAACTTTGTTCCAGGCCTTGCATACATTCCTAGAAGATGACTTGGGTCAAAAAATGAAGGACAGATTTTGACCTTTTCCTTTCTTCTGAAGGGTAGATGTTATGCCTATCACGTCCTTAGGGAAATATGGCTTTTTGAGCCAGCCAAATTGCCAGTAGCAACAAGACAGCTATGTTCAGGCAGTTTCATATTCAATACATCCTACTAACATAGTTCTGACTTTTAGTTAGAAAAATGGCACGTACCTGTTTCACATTTCTAATTTGCTGCAAGCAAATGCAGCGGAATGTCATAATTACAGGAGCTGTAATAACCTGGATCCACATTTTGCTCAGCATCCCACCCAAAGAGGGCTGAAACATCAGCGCACTTTGGACAGACCCCTTCCAGTGCAGGCAAGGGCTTTGCTTGGGCCAGGTTCAACTTGGAAGCTGCATTATGTCCTGTAATCATCATCCTCATACTCATCAGCCTCCACCTTTGAGCATATGCAGAGCTTTGCTGAAAGACAGATGGTGCAGATGCTCCCGATTTATGTTGATCTGGTGGCTTTCCAGAGCCCAGCAGGCATTTTTCTTCTTTTAAGAAAGTAAGGATACCATTCAATATGGCTGCCCATAATCATTTGAATCCAGAGGATTGCAGGCATACAGTCCTTCCCTCCATGCTTCTCCTGCCGCACAAAAGATATAGCTGGCTAATTTGGCCATCTATGTCTTTTCCCTGTTTACAAGGAGAAGAGGCTGAGGCAGGACCTGGAGGCCTGGCAGAGCTTTATTTCCTCCCTTTCCCAACTTCATACAGCTCTACACATACATACAAAAGCATGCGCACTAAGAAAAAGTTCCAAAAAAGTATTTTTAGCATGCATGGGGAGCGCACAAAAAGGTACTTGTGGAAGCTAATTCCACAGTTTAGCTAAAATTCTGCAGTTCTACTTGCAGCTCTTTTTCCTAATAGGTACCTGCCTGTCCTGCAGCAGCCATACTCTGGGTCAACATTTTCACCACAATCCCAAGACCTCTTTCCTGGTCAGTCAACACTATCCCGAATTCCAATAGGTTATACTTGAACGTGGAATTTATCTAGTCGTAAATATCCTTATTTACTACTCCTCTGTGTTCCCCAGTGGTCCTACTAATTGGAGCTCTAATCCATATGTAGAAAGGAACCCAGACAACAAAGGTATATGAATTCATGTACATATGAGTAGACAGATAAACAGATTTATTCACTCCACTCTCTTGCAAATATATGCTTAATAACTCTCAAAGTATCTATTCATTTTAATAAACACAACAACCAGCTTGCATTAATATCTGTATGTATGAACCTTGTCCCATCACAGGAGAGAATGGAAGATCATAATGCTTTTATCTTTTGATGTACACCTTGCTTGATGGCATCATTTTCTCCAATAATATAGCAAAATTGCTGCTTATTAAAGGACTACTTTGGATATTACAATGTTTACTGGGTAGTTTGCTTGAGGATTGTCCCTGTTTCTGAAGCTCAGAGAACTGGAAGGCCTAATGATCCAAGCTTATGCTGAAAAACTCCAAACAGCACATATTGTCTTGTGGTTTGATACCTGATGGCATCCAAGTAGATAGTTGCTGCTAGAGATGTAAATAAAAATTACCAATGAATGAAAATTGTAACAGCATAAAAGGCAACACTTTAAACTCTCCCTTACCTTTGCCTAAATTATTATAAAATTATTTTTTATCCATGGCAAATGTATGTGTCCATGTAATTCCAGATTCATTAGGGGTTTTGACAGGGAAAGAGACCTGACAGTGGGGGTATGTTATCGCCCTCCAGGTCAACTTGAGACCCTGGATGATGTCCTGCCAGGCCAGATTCTAAGGATATATCTGGGGGAGACGCAATAATTATGGGAGATTTCAATCTCCCAGATATTAGTTGGGAGACTCACTCGGCGGTGACAGCCAGGTCAAGTCGCTTCCTAGAAGCTATAGAGGGAGGTTTTTCACACAGAGGGTCCGAGAGGTGACAAGGGGGGGAAACATCCTTGACTTGGTCTTGACCAATAGGGAGGAGCTGATAGATGAAGTACAGATTAGGGGAGCTCTGGATGCAAGTGATCACTCCATCCTTTGCTTTGAGATCAGGGGACTGCGGATGGGCAGCAGGTCGAGCACTAGAAGCTGGGACTTCAAGAGGGCCAACTTTGGCCAACTGAAGGCCAGACTGGGGAAAGTCTCCTGGGATAGGTTACTGGAAGGTAAGCGAGTTGAGGAGGGGTGGATGGCACTCAAAAGGGAGGTTTTGGAGGCGCAAGCCTTGACGATACCTCTAGTCAGTAAGGTGGGGAGGCGGAGGAGAGTGCTGCCATGGATGCGAAAGGAGGTGGTTAGAGGGATTAGACGAAGAGGAACCTCCGTAGGAAATGGGTACTGGGGCAAATAGACAAAAGGGTATACTGGGAGGAGGAGGCCCGTTGCAGAAGGATTCTTCGCAAGGCTAAGGCTGATTACGAGCTGAGACTTGCCAAGAATATCAAGAGCAACAAAAAGGGCTTCTTTCAGCATGTAAATAGGAAGAGGAAGGGGAGACAAGTGGTGGGACCACTAAATAAGGAGGAAGGAGATCCAGTGACTGATATGAGGGAACAGGCACAGATGCTAAATGACTATTTTGCCTCTGTGTTCTCCCCAAAGCAGGACGGGGGAGATCCGCATAGGAGATTAGATGAAGCTGGGGACTTAGGGGCACAGATTAGAGTCACCCCCCTTGAAGTCGAGGGGCTCCTCAGGGCATTGGACATTACAAAGGTGCCAGGCCGTGATGGGTTACACCCAAGAGTACTTAGAGAGTTGGCAGGGGTTCTCTCATGCCCGCTGGCCTTCATTGCTGAGGCCTTGTGGAAAACGGGTGAAGTTCCAAAGGACTGGAGGGTGGCATCAGTGGTCCCAATTTTCAAAAAGGGCAGTAGAAAGGACATGGGGAATTATAGACCTGTTAGCCTTACGTCCATTGTAGGAAAAACAATGGAAAGCCTCATAATAGAGAGAGATCTAGTGATGCTAGATAGGGAAGGGAGGCTGACAGCCACAAAACATGGCTTCCGCAAAAACAGGTCCTGCCAGACAAACCTTGTGGAATTCTATGACAAGGTTTTGAGATGGCTAGATGGAGGGGATGCAGTGGATGTGGTTTACCTGGATTTCAGCAAGGCCTTTGACAAAGTGCTCCATGATATTCTGGTGGAGAAAATGAGGGGTTTTGGGATACACCAAAGCACTGTCCGGTGGATTAGGGCATGGTTGACTGACCGAAAGCAGAGGGTAACCATTAGTGGGGAATCGTCGGGATGGCGGCCAGTGACAAGCAGGGTCCCCCAGGGCTCTGTCCTGGGGCCGATCCTGTTTAATCTTTTCATTAATGACACGGAAGAAGGGGTGAACAGTCTGCTGATCAAATTCGCAGATGACACTTAAACTGGAGCAGTGGCCACAACTGAGGAGCAGGTAGTCCAGATCCAAAAGGATCTGGGCAGACTATGGAAGTGGGCAGGAGACAACAGGATGGCTTTCAATGTGGATAAGTGCAAGGTCTTGCACTTGGGGCATAGGAATAGCTGTCATAAGTACAGGTTAGGTGACAAGTGGCTGGAGAGCAGCACTTGTGAAAGGGACCTCGGGGTACTGGTTGACTGCAGGCTAAACATGAGTCAGCAGTGTGATGCAGTGGTCAAGAGGGCGAACGCCACCCTTGGTTGCATAGCCAGAAGTGTGGCTTCTAGATCGAGAGAGCTATTACTACAACTCTATATGACTCTGGTGCGCCCGCAACTGGAATATTGTGCTCAGTTTTGGGCCCCTCATTACAGATAGTATATAGCCAGGTTAGAGTCAGTGCAGCGTAGGGCCACAAGGTTGGTGGCCGGTTTGCAGGGGCTGGGGGATGGGGTGAGACTGAGGGAACTGGGTCTCTTCAGCCTGGAGAAGAGGAGACTCAGAGGGGATATGTTGGTGACATACAGGTATGTGAGGGGATGTCACATGGAGCTGGGTAGAGACCTGTTCCCTCCTGCAGAGGAAGGCAGGGCGTGCTCCAACGGAGCAAAGCTCAGGGAGCCAAGGTTCCATTTGGATGCCAGGAAGCATTTCCTGACAGTTAGGACTCCGAGGGTGTGGAATGGGCTTCCACGAGAGGTCGTTGAGGCCCCATCGGTGCAGGTGTTCAAGAATAGACTAGATGTGCACATGGTGGGCATGTCGTGAGTGGAGCCGGCTGGTGCCGGAGGTCAGACTAGATGGCCCAGGAGACCCCTTCTGACTCGCTCTGCTTCTGTGTTTCATTTAGTACTAATTAATACCCCTCTATTCTGATTAGGTGTTATGGGAAAAAAGCCTAAGGATACAGTTTACAAAGAGGTTTTGTTTTGTTTTTGCTTTGTGGCTTAATCTGTATGCAGATGAGGTATAAACAGACAATTTATAACAATTCCAGTTTCTGAAGACTATAGACCGTGGATGGTTCCTCTTACAGGCTCTGACAAACTTTTACTGGATGCCACAATAGATATGTATTGATAAACATCTGTTTTCCCCCGAAAGGCTAATTACATTAAAGCTGGCAAATGCAACCTCATCCAGTCAGCCTTTCTGTTATTCACACATGGCCTTTCAGCTGCGTTTCAAGAAACCCTTTGGGCTCTTAGGCTCAAATCATGCTTCCCCAGCTAAGATCAGTAAGATGAGCCTTTTCCACCCCTACCATTTCCCACCCAGAATATGAAGTCACAGAGGAAATGTGGCTGTTTGCTGGAAGGCGCTCTTGGTTTCTGCAGCGTGAGGAGTACGAGACTTTGGCCCCAAAAGTCAGTTTGGGAGGTTCATTTTCACAGCAGCAAGTGGCAGTTCAGCACACATGTGCATGCCATGACTTCCTTGAGCCACACCAAGTGAGCTGCTCTGGCCGATGCCCGTCCCCCACCTGGCTGTGATAACTCATGCACCCGCAATTTGCGTGTGCAGCACCAATGCACGCATAAACTCTGCAGAATGGATTGCCTCAGCTTCATTGGGTTGGATCCATTCTTAAACATACATAGAGCAGAACTGCTGAAATAAATAATGGAAGTCCCACTAACTTCAGTGGGTCTACTTTAATTATGATTCATCCAGTTCCAACTGATCATTGCTAATATGTTGGCCAGGGAAGATAGGCTCTTTCCAACCTAGATCTGGGGACCATGTTTTTAAAAACTCTTGCCTATTATCATTCATTGAAGGTTTTAACATTTCTTTCAAAAATATTTTTAAAGTTTCCACATCTCCTGCCCCATTTTTGGGCATTCATATTTTTAGCTTTATCCCTTTATTGCTCGTCTGTGTTCCCAGGCCCAGCACACATAGTGGATTTCTGACTTTCGAGAGGCAGCAGCCCTCTGTGCTCTAATGACACTGCCTCTTGGGCCTCAGCTTTGGGGTATTGCAGACCTAGCAACCATATGAAAGGTGATAGTGAGACCCAGGAAGTATGGCTTAAATGTGAGTTTGCTTTGCCGGATGCTCCATAGTCCCTTTCCATGTGCATTGGCACCATGAAAGATGCACAGAGATACTCTGTCAGATTAGTCTAAAGCCAAAGGTAACCAAAAGATGGAAAAACATGAAATTCTGCCAAACATGGCCCCTCCAAGAGATTCCTGACATGCATCTCCAATAAGTTCCTCCAGTAGAAGGTGGAGGAAAGGATGAGAGGAACAGCTACACTCAAACTAATACTTACCAGCAGGGAAGATCTAGTGGGCAGAGTAGCAGCCACAGGTTCCCAGGGGGAAGGCAACCATGCCATTCTGGAATTCTCAATTATGACGATGGCAAGGGTCAACTGTAGCCAAACACGTATCCTATACTTCCACAGGGCCAACTTTAAGAAATTCAGATCAATGATAAGTAAAGTCCCCTGGCAACACTGTAAAGGGAAAAGGAGTCCAAGAGGTATGGGAAGTCTTAAAAAGAAATATCAAAGTACTGCATCAACTAATTCCAACCAAAAAAAGGAGGAAAGGAAAGGAAAGGGGAAAAAAAGAAAATGTAAAGCACAACAGAGAGAGCCCTCATGGCTCCCCCCCCCCCAAAAAAAAAGTTAAGAGACAACTTGAAAGCAAAAAAGAATGTGTACAGGAAGTGGGGGACCAGGCCACAAAAGAAGAGTATAAACAGACAACATAGACTTGCAGGGATAGAGTCAGGAAGGCTAAAGTGGGGTATGAACTAAAACTGGCAAGGCTTGCTCAAAACAAAGCATTCTTCAGATTTGTCCAGAACAAAGACAAATAAAAAGAGGAGAGTTCAGCAACTCCGTGTGAATGGCAAAAGGATAACAGACAACAAGGAAAAGCTAGAGGTACTTAACTCCTACTTTGGATCAGTCTTCTTCCACTGCCTACAGAGGAGAAGGCACAAGATGAAAGGGCAGGATGGCCGCATAAGGTCAACATACAAATGGTCGAGCAGCACCTTGATGAACTTAATGCATTCAAATCAAAAGGACCCAGTGAACTCCACCCTAGAGTCATAAAGTTACTGGAGGAAGAACTCTCTGAACCACTATCAATAATCTTTGAGAAGTCTTGGAAAATAGGGGAAGTATAAGACAACTGCAGAAGTGCTGATGTTGCCCCATTTACAAGAAAGAGAAAAAAGATGATCCAGTGAACTGCAGACCAGTCAGTCTATCATCAATCCCTGGGAAAATACTGGAACAAATTATTAAAAAAAACCAATCTGCAAGCACATTGAAGAAAATGCAGTGATGAACAGAAACCAACACAGATTTCTTATGAATAAGTCATGCCAAACTAACCTAAGTACTTTTTCGACTGGGGAACCACCCAAATGGGCAGTGAAAATGCCTTGGACATAATTTATCTAGACTTTAGCAAAGCATTCAACAAATGCCCCATGACATCCTGAAAGTCAAACTAGCAAGATGTGGGCTCAACAGAACAACTTTTGGGTGGATCCACAACTGCCTACAAAATTGGTCACAGAGAATGCTCCTCAACAGCATGTTCTCAAGCTGGAGAGAGGTAACAGGTGGAGTGCCACAGGGCGCAGTCCGGGAACCAGTTCTATTCAGCACCTGTATTAATGAACTAGATGAGGAATCCATGGAATGCTAATTAAATTTGCAGACAACACAAAACTGGGTAGAATAGCTAAAACCCTGGAAGACAAAAAGAAGATCCAGGCTGACCTTGACAAGATAGAACACTGGGCGGAAAGTAGCAGAATGAAATTCAACAAGGACAAATGCCAAGTTCTCCACTTAGGGGGTAGAAAGTCCAAATGCATTTGTACAAAATGGGAAATAATTGACTGAACAGCAATGAAAAGACCTTGGAGTTGTATACAACAAGCTAAATGTGAATCATCAATGCAGTGCAGCTGCAAAAAGGGCAAATTCTATTTTGGGCTAGATATAAGTACCTTGAAAGCTGTCATGAAGAGGAAGGAAAAGGCCTCTTCCCGCTCATCCCTGAATGTAGAACATGGAACGATGACCTTAAACTGCAGCACACCAGATTCTGAATGGAGTATCAGGAAAAGTTCCTGACTGTCAGAGCAATACAGCAATGGAAGCAGTTGCCAAGAGTGGTCATGGGCTCTCCCACAATAGGGACATGAAGGTGAAGGTGGACAGTCATCTAAGTGGGATGGTGTGACTTGGTATCCTGCACTAGCAGGGGGTTGGGCCCCATGGCCTTCTTGGCCCCTTTCAACCCTACTATTCAATGAATTTTATGAATTACGGCAGTATGAAATGTTGCTGGCAGTATATCCTTAATTTATTTTCCCCCCAGATTCCATCTATATCGACCTGGCAAATATGGGTATTATTTTTTGTGTAGTACAATTGTGTCATGTTTAATCAGAAGTTAAATCTTACTGTGGTCAGTGTGGCTTACACCCAATAAGTATGCATAGGATCACCTATATAGAATTAATTCAGGGATAATCCTATGTGTTTTATTTATGCTATTATTATTTATTTTTTTTATATCTATATACCACTCTCATAGCCCCTCAGGCCTCTCTGGGGCATATACAGTGCTTTTGCAGAAAAAAGTTCTGCAATTCCCAGCATGCCCCAGTAAGTGTGGCTGCCTGAATACTGGGATTTTCGGGACTTCTCTAGATGTGCATAGAGTTTACCCTCATTGACTTCGAGCAAGCACAGATGTTCCAGCACAAGCAAGGTTAAGTGGCTCGTTATTCTAGCTTAATAGAGACCAACATCTGTACAGGGAAATAAGGACCAGCTTCAGCTTGACTTTCCAATTAAAAAAAAAGGTTTTTTGTGCTACACAGCCAAAGCTAATGTGCTACTGTAGGGCCAGTTCTCAAAGCTCTGAATCAGCCTCATAATAACAGCTTTGGAATATTGTCTCTAAGCCCAACAGTGTTTGAAGCTGACTTCTTAATTCCACCTGTTAATCACCAAATATACAATAATTAGTGCAAAAGTCAAAGTAAGGCTGGCTGTGCTCTGTACCTTCATTCTCATGGCTGCATCATCGGGTCATGGTGAAGGAGTCATTTTTGCCCCGGCTATTGCATGAAGACAAGGAACTGCAAGGGCAAAAGAGACTAACTCCGCTCTTACGGTGGACACGAGGGATGTGTGAGGAATCTGTTTTGTGTGCAAAATATATTGGCTTCCCTAGTGTCAAGTCTCCAGACTCTGTTCTGCTTTGCAGCAGCCAGGAGTCCAGGTTCCTGGCGAGTGTTTCCAGCATTCACGGGCTGCTCTCCAGGAACAGAACTGCAGCAGCTTTCTTCTGTGCTCACCACTGCTGCCAGAAGCAGTGAGTGGGGAAAGAGGTTGGTCACCGGGAAAGGAAGCTGGTACCTGATTGGGCAGGTTGCCATTTGTGGATCCAGAGGTCTGAGTATTTGCGGACGTTTGCTTGGATCAACTCACTTTGCAGGACCAGGCTGAGCCTGAAGGGAAGTCCATGGATTCTGGAGGGACTGATTCTGAAAGGGTTAAGCCGAACCCTAGTTGACGCAATAAAATCCCAATCATGCATGCAGTAAGGTGGCCATATTTTAAGCCAACCCCTATAGTTGCCATTTACCAGATGTATTTATTTTTTAATTTGTACTCCATGTTTCCTAAAGTCTGAAGGTGTGAACACCACAAACATGAACAAGCATACTAGATAACATTTGTGAAGAATCATCAAATACAAGGAAAAATAAACAAATGGAGACCCAAGATGTCCTCATTAGGGGTGTATGACAATTGTTGGCTTTTTTGTGTGTTTGTTTGTTTTTCCCAGGTGGGTGATCTTGATGGATTTTACTCAGGCAGATTTGGCTCAGGTTTGGCTCAGACAGATTTCATTTGATTTTGGATCTTTTTTAGTAGCAGTGGCAATTTGGGCAAATGGATTGCAGAATGTGTGTGTGTATGTTTGGGTGTGTGTTTCTCTGCACAAATGGGTTCGTGGAGAATTTTTTAAAATTATTGAACGCATCTTTAAATCTGCACAAATCAGATTATGTTGTTTTTGTTGAGATCTTTAAATTTGCACAAAACAAGTTGAGGATACACACACACACACACACATGCTCAATAGTCTTTCACACTCTACCTGTCCACTACGTGTCCTTGTTGTAAACATTTTGCCAGTTTCATCCTCCCATGTATTGCTCCCTTTAAACCAGCAGAGCCCAAACATACTTGTAAAAGTTTGTCAATTTCATTCTTCACTTCAGCATTTCCTGAACAAAATAGACCTCTGAAAAATAATATTAAATATCATTGCACTAATATGTAGCACTAATTTAAAAACCTGAAACAAATATGAAAAGCTCATTTGGACAAATCATGGGACCTAAAAATGTATCAGCTTGGTTAATATGTACTATTAAAAAAGAATAATTTCTTTTGGTGAAGCCACTATAATCCATGCTGAATGGAAACTCTGTGAAAACCTGTTGGCCTTAAACAGAATTCCCAGCATCACACACCCCTAGTTTTCATTGGGTATGCCTTACAGCAATTACATATGTATGAATTCAATTCATTCTATCTAGCCTTTCCTCCAAAAATTGGCACTCAAGGCAGCTAACAATAAAATGCAGTTTAAAAAGAAAATCCTAATTAAAATATAACTCAAAAACAAATAAATTTAAAATACAATTAGAAGCACAACAATAAAACAAATAAACAGCACCCAACCAATTAAACCCTCCTTCAGTGACAGATCAGTTTATATGCCAAAAGTCTCTCTGAATAAAAGCATCTTCTCCTGTTGGTTGGGAGACAATGGAGAAAGAGATGGTGCAAAACAGAGCTGCCAGGATGCTGACGGTGACTGGGCGTTGTTCTCATATAACCCCAGTCCTCCTTCAGCTCCACTGGCTCCCCATTGAAGTCCAGGCTCAATTCAAGGTGCTGGTTATTACCTATAAAGCCCTCAATGGCTTGAGACCTGGATACCTTAAGGAACGCCTTTTTCCCAATTTGCCCTCCTGCCCCCTGAGATCAGCAACAGAGGCCCTCCTCCAGGAACCATCTGTGAAAGAAGTTAAGAGACAGAGTACCCGGAGAAGAGCCTTCTCTGCAGTGGCGCCCCATCTATGGAATGCGCTCCCCAGAGGGGTCTGCCTGGTGCTGTCGTTATTTGTTTTTCGGTGCCAGGTTAAGACCTTTTTATTTAATCAATATCTTAATATGTTTTAATATTGAATTTTATTATTGTATTTGCAGCCAGAGTGGGTCGTCAATTTATTTATGCTGTTAGTCATCCAGAGATGTTAGTAATTGGATGGCATACAAATTTCATGAATGAATGAATGAATGAATGAATGAATGAATGAATGACAAAGTTAGGCAGGAGTTGACTGCATGGATGAACCCCACGTGTTTTCTGTGATCACCTGTGTGGGATGGGAAAGACCCTACCTACATAAGAAAGTGCCGTATGGGTGTTTCCCCACCCTGAGTGGCTCAGGTTCAGAAAAGCTGTATCTTTTGCGGACTTTCACCAGAAAAGTGTGACCAGTGGGGTGGGGTGGGGTTAGTAGGCAAGTCCCACTCCCTGCCCCTCAGATGTTCCCTGGACATGAAGTCATATGGGGATGTTGCCTAGCTCCATTCCATGAAAAGCTTTATCAACTAAATTAGGCTAATGACACAAAATGGACCGAGGGAGTTTTTAGCTGTTGGTGATGTTCCAACCAGTCATCCAGCCTAGCTGGATCTAATGCTACCAACACAAACCAGCTGCTATCAGGTGTGCAGCCAATGATGGGGTTCCCCTAGTTAAAGGGACGTGGGTGGCACAGCGGGTTAAACCATTGAGCCACTGGGCTGTTGATGGGAAGGTCAGCAGTTTGAATCAGTGCAACAGGGTGACCTTCCGTTGCTTTGTCCCAACTCTTGCCTACCTAGCAATTTGAAAGCATGTAAATACAGGTAGATAAATAGGTACCACTTCAGTGGGAAGGTGACAGCATTCCATGCACTTCACATTTAGCCATGCTGGCCATGTGACCATGGACACATCTTTGGATAACACTGGCTCTTTGGCTTACAATTGAAGATGAGCACCAGCCCCAGAATCGGACAAGGCTAGCATGCATGTGTGGGGGAACCTTTATTGTTACCTTACCTTTTCGATGATTCATTTATTTATTTAAAACATTTTTACCCTGTCCTATATGGAAAAAAAAAAAAAATCCCAGGACAGCTTACAGTGATGATGTTGACAATGACGGCAAATAACATTTTTGTCTTTCTTGGACACATTAGGAACTAGAAAAGAGTGTATGTGTCAGCTTGGTTTCCTCCTACATTCATTAAAACACATCTCAAATTTCTTCCAGAGCATGAAGAACTTTGTAAATTTTGGCAAATTCTTGTAAAAACTGAATTGAAATGAAATTCTCCCAAATATTTTAGGAACTGCTACTGTGCTGCAGTTAGCACCCATTCCTCTCAAGTTTGTACACAAATGAAGAAAATATTGCAAAAAGGCTTCTACCTTTTGTAGAACCACTTATTGCTGTAATCCAACTGGAGAGCTTTGCCTATTGAGCAGTATAGAAACAAACAACCAAATAAATTATTACATTTACATGATTTATTTGTTTTGCAAATCTGGCAACACTGATGTGTGTGGTTTACGGTTCCTGGATCCCAGCAGTGTTTGTGCCATGACAACTAGCAATAGTCAGAGAGTGGAAAGGGGATGGGCATTCCCGTTGCTATGACAACTATGTAGCCAGCATACATGGGCTGTAACCTTCAGGCATCTGTTGGGTACATCTTATAGCAGCACAGGGGGTGAATATGGATATTTGGTGGCAAAATATTGTCCCCAAAAAGGGTTATAAACGAATCCCTGAAAATCTTACTTTCTAATAGATCAACCTGGCTCTCAGTTCATGATCCATTTGCCCGCCTGCCTTCCCTCCCCGCCCCCCGCACTCTCTCTCTTTCTAAAATACTGGTGCCCCTCTCTCATGAGTACTTTCACAACTCCATTAATTCTTATTATCCATCACTGATTGCTTTCTATCATTCTGTTTTCATAAAAGCAAATGGTTTCTCTGTTTTCTGTAGTGTTAAAGGTGAAGACAAATAAATGTTCTTTACATATTGGCAAACAAACAAAAACATGATTTGCTGTAGAAGTGTGAAAGTAGCAGCAGTGATGGGATGATGGGGGGATAGAATTTATATGAAAACTTAATCAAGTTTGGACATGTTCTCTGGAGATATATATATATATATATATATATATATAGAGAGAGAGAGAGAGAGAGAGAGAGAGAATGAAACATAAATCATTAAAATATGAAGTCACACATAAGTCTAGTGGGTTTTGTTCTTCTAAAGTTACATTAAAGCTGAACATCACATCTGACATTTCCTTAATAGTAAACTGGAAAGGGGGAGGCAGCAAAGAATGCAATAGTGCCCCCCACCTCCCAAGTTTAGAAAAGTAGGAAGCCACAAATGTCAAAAAGTACAATCGCTGTCCATTGGTTCTTTGCAGGGTGACTGGCTTTGATGACTAGTTCATCTGTATAAGCAGCTCCACAATTATTGCCTGCCAGTTAGCCTGTCATTCTCATCCGTGAGAATGCTGCTTCCATGTGCATCGCATTTTGAGCCGGGCATAGCATCACCATGTAATTTCCTTTATAAAATTCTTCAGAATGGATGCAAAGCCTTGAAATACCACAAGCAGACGAGCCTTAAAAAAGGTCCTGCACAGATCCCAAAGCTACATCTTCACACACTTAGCAGTTCTGGAATGAAAAGGAAAAGGTTTTTTTTAAAAAAATATGGTAAATGTTCAGAAAGCAAATTCATTAGGCTTTAATTCCTTGTTCTTAGCAGTATAATCACACAAGTTAAAAAAAATTAAATAGTGTTCAACAGCTCTGCACTAAGTATATTCTTTCAGAAATGCATGTGAATGTTTTCAAAGAGACTTAGGGCTCCCTAGGATTGCACCCTCTCTGAGCATAAGCTCCCAAACTCAGATCACCCTGTGCGAGGTAGAAGGGGCAGCAGAAAGGTTCTCTGCCCTCCCCTCCCAGCCTCACTAGGCGTAGATGGGCTCTTTTGCCCTTGTCTGTATCCTGTTTGAACAGGGGCCTTGTTCCTGGGTCAGTATTGCATAGATTTACTATCATAGCAGTCTGAACAGGTAACATGACTATAGCAAGGTAAGCCCTGCCATTAACTGGCCTCCTCAGGTGGGTTAAAGGCAACACACTGTTAGTTATGAAATTGTCAGTTACTGTATATTTTTTATTGCCAGGAGGAGAAGTGGTACTTGAAGGTTTTCCTGACTCAAGTGTCAAATGACTTTGCAGGCTGGGCACTAGGACTATGTACGTTGACTTTCGGAACTGGAGACTTTGCTGCCCTGCTTCAGGCAGAAAAATGCCTTGGGTCATCCCTGATGCATAATGTGCACACATCTGTACAATGTTTATCCATATATACCAACTTATATAGTACATTATTTATAGCCAGAGTTTTTACAGATGATTTTTCCTATTTTTCTCTGTAAAACCTCTCCCTCATATCCCCCCCCCGTTATGTAAATTACAAGAAGTGCTGGATGCCAGGATGCCAGATTGCAAGCTTGATTTCAAAACCTATCTCAGTTGTAGAAATGATAACATAATTGAGGCAAATTGCTACTTCTGCCCTTATTTTTCTTTATGTGATGGGATGTCCAACTTTGAAGAGTTCTTGAAAAGATGAATGAAATAAACATTATGGGTTGGATCCAGACCAGCCACCAACCATTTTATGGTTTCCTAGCATTTGTGCATTTTTGTTTCCTCTCTGAAAAGTTGAAATGCCTCTAGATTAAAAGCATCTGGATTAAGATAATTGGAGCAAACTAAGTGAAACATGGTAATTGCCACCTCCTACAGTCAAGGAGAAGATGAGGTTGAAACTTTTGAAAAGTACATTGCCAATGTTTCAGGGAGACATGATGTAGTAGTAAGGAGGGGCATCAATTCCTCCCATATTTGTTGAGAGACAAATTCTGCCAGACCAGCCCCACTAAGGAATGTCTGACTTGTGTTGCTGATAACTTCCTTCTACATAAACTGGAGGAAGGACCTAGAGGAGAGGCTATCGCAAACAAAGACCTAGTGGACAAAGCGGAAGCCTTGGGAACTCTGGTGGAAAGTGACCATATCATACTTAATTCTTGATTCTAAAGGGAGCAAAAGCCAAATTTAGCCAAACATGTATTCTGGATTTCAAGAAAGCCAGTTTTAATAAACTCAGAACAATAGTAAGAAAATTCCCATGGCAAGTGACTAGAATGAGAAGAAGAGTGAAAGATGAGTGATTTTTTTAAAGGAAATTCTAAAGATGAAATTGCCAACAATTCCAACCAGAAAAAAAGTTCATAAAAAGTCTAGGGATGACCTGCGAACAAAAGGGGTACATACGGGAAGTAGAAGGAAAGCCAGGCTACAAAGAATGCTACAAGTAGGGAGCACAGAAGTTCAGGGATGGCATAGGGAAGGCTAAAGCTGAGAATTAGCTGAGGTTCACAAGGGATGCTAGAGTCAACATTAAATCCATCTTCAGATACATGCACAGTAAAAGGCGGGAAGCACATGGTGGTTTAGCTAGTCAGTGAGGTTGGCAAAATGATAAAAGATGACAAACAGAAGGCAAAAATACCCTATTCCTACTTTGGCTCAGTCTTTTCCCCAAAGAGGGTCTTTGACGGCCCCTAGAACAGGTGAAGTGCAAATTGAAGAGGCAGGACAGCAGCTTGAGGTTGAAAGCCAAATGGTCAAGGAAGGGTTCATTACTTTGAATGAGTTCCAATTTCCACATCCCACCAAACTGCCTCCTAGAGCAGGGATGTGCGAGGAATCCATTTGGACTTGGGAACCTGTTTTGACGCGGATTCCCTGGGTTCACCTCCCTGGATTCCAGACTGCTTTGTAGCAGCACAGAGTCTGAGCTCCTGGTGAGTGTGTACAGTGCTCATGGATTCTCTGCAGGAATGAAGCCCTGTGAACTGCACAAGCGGCATCCTTCTTCTGTACCACCAGCAGCCAGCCGAATGACTGCTAAAGAAGGGAGATCCTGCTGGCAGCTGCATGGGGCTCCATTCCTGGAGTCACTGACTGCCAGCAATGTTCCTCCTCTGTGTCACCTGCAGCAGCCATTTGGGCTGCTGCATCTGATACAGAAGAAGGTTGCTGGTTGTGCAACCTTCATTTGGTAAGTATTGTGGAATTCCTCTCAAATGGGTTTGCTCTGCAAAGTCAGGCCTAGCATGAAAAGTCCATGGATACTGGAGGGATAAATTCCTCCAGGATTCATCCCAACCCTATCCTTGAATCATAAAGGAATGGGCAGAAGGATACTGTCTATAATCCTTGAGAAATCATGGAGAACAGGTGACTGGAGGATAGCTAAAGTTGTCCCTATCTTTGAAAAGGGAAAAAGAAAGACCCTAGGAACTAAAGGCCAGTTAGTCTGACATGAACCCCTAGGAAAATTCTGGAGCAGATTATAAAGCAGTAATTCTGCAAAGGCTTTGGGAACAGTGCAGTGATTACCTGAAGTTAAAAACAACTCCGTCCAGATTAATCTGATCTTATCTTTGGACTGGGGAACCTCCCTGGTGGACTGTGGGAATGTTGTGGTCATAACATATTTTTATTTCACAAAAGCCTTTAGCAAAGTGCCCTATGATATCCAGATTAGCAAAGTAGCTAAAAGCAGGCTAGATGGAACAAGTATCAGGTATCTACAAAGCTGGACTCAGAGCGTTCATATCGATGGTGCCTTCTCAAACGAGGAGAGGTAACAGGTGCAGTACCCCAGAGTTCATTTCTGGGCCCAGCACTGTTCAACATTTTAACCAATGTTTTGGATGGAGAGGTGCAGGGCATGCCTGTCACTTAGTTTTTCAAATGACACCAAATAGGTGGGGATAGCTAATACCCTAGAAGAGGAAAACAAATTCCAACTGATCTTGATAGGTTGAGCACTGATCTGAAAGCAACAGAATCTTGATAGGTTGATAGGGACAAGGAATTTGATAGGGACAAGGAAAGGAAGCCAAATGCATGTTCATAAGGTGTGTGTGTCAGGGGAGTACTTGGATCAACAATTCTAGAGGATCTTGGAAATGTTGATCACAAGCTGAGTATGAGTCAACTATGTGACATGGTTGCAAAAAAGAGAAATCCTACTTTTGGCCATATGTCACAATAGAATCATGTAAAATATTCGTTCACCTCAGCTCAGCACTGGTTAGGCCTCATCTTGCCA
Source organism: Varanus komodoensis (assembly GCF_004798865.1). Classification (NCBI taxonomy): domain Eukaryota; kingdom Metazoa; phylum Chordata; class Lepidosauria; order Squamata; family Varanidae; genus Varanus; species Varanus komodoensis. Next base: position 37,901,606 of record NW_025335568.1, read on the forward strand.
GTTCTGGGCACCACTGTTTAAGAAACACAGTTTAAGATATACTGGAAAAGGTTCAGGGGAAGGAAACAAAGGTGATCAGGGGAGTGGAAACAAAGGCCTGTGAAGAGTGATAGGAAGAACTGGGCAAGTTTATCTTTGAGAAGAGAAATCTGAGGGGAGACATGAAAGCACTTGTCAAATACTTGAAAGGCTGTCAGACAGAAGAGGACCACAACCTCTTCTCTGTCAGAATGTCCAGAGTACAGGACACAAAAGAATCGTTCTTCTTTGCAGGAAGCCAGATTCGGGGGGGGGGGGGGGGGACACATGATGACTGCTAGCACAGTAGGATGCTGCTGCCCCACACTTGAATCATTTAAGATGCAGCTAGACGGCCATGCGTGAGGGATGCTTTAACTGGGAGCTCTGCAATGAGCAGGAGTGTGGACTTGATGACCTTACTGGCCCCTTCCAACTCAAGCATTCCTCAAATCTGTGATTCTATTATTCTCCTTTAAGGCTTAGTTTTTAATCGTAAGAGCTTTCAGCTATAGTATGCAGTTTATCTTTTCTTGCTTGCTTATTTTGTATTCTCCCTTTGGGACCACCCACCACTGGAATGTGACCCCCAAGAACTTTCCCAAACTGAATTTGGATTGAAACCATATTTGCATGTACATTCGGTGGAAATCAGTGTGAAACTTTGTCATGATTTAAGTCCAATGGCTTTCAATGGGAAAAAAGAGGACCCAACTTAGTCTGTTGTTTACGTCTATATGAAGAAGTACCATTAAGCATATGTGATGCCCACCTCTTAAATAGTGCAGCATCTGGTGATTGCTCACGTGTGTGAATGAGCCATCACAGTTCAAATCCACAGAACTGTAAGTTCAATCACGGCTAAAGATACAATGCCTTTCAATGTAGGCAGTTCATTATCTGACCTATTCAGTTCCTTAGTAATTCAGTGATGTATGCACACATGGAAAACCTTTGTGCGATAGATGAGAACTGGCAATCTAGTGCTTTGGATTTTTTTGATGAGATGTGTTGTGAACAAATGAGCAGAAGAGAGAGTGTTAGGTTTTACACCAGGCACACCAGGCACTTCAAAAGAGGATCAGAATACAAATCAGAGTCAGAGTCTTTTTAAAGGAGGAAGGTAAAAGGTTGCACTGATGGAGCTGAACTTTGGCCTTCCTCATTCCCTCATACAGAGTTCTGAGAAACCAGATTTGGACATACTCCCTGAAGTAGTCCAGGTCAGGTCTGGGTTGGTCAGAGTATTTAGGGGAGCACTTCCTTTTCTCTGGAAGTGGGGATTTCAAAGTGTGTCCTGTTGGCAACTAAATAATTCCTCTCCAGGGGGAAACAGGCTTCAATTACCTCTCATGATACAGAGAAATTGGTCCTTCAGGGCAAGATTAAGGCAAGAGCACTGAGGGTTGGGGGATGCAGGTTGGCTTGCATTAATGATAGGCTTCATGTTCCATGGTTAACAGCTCTTAACCTTTCTGGGGTCACCTGGCACAAAGAAGTCATCTTTTCTCTGTGAAATGGAGTTTCCAAGGAAGATATACACACAATTTAAAAATAGGCACGACTCTTCAGTAGGCTTCTTGTGTCAGGCTTTAGACACAGTTTAAGTGGAGAAGAAATATGCAGTAGGCTTGGGGAAGGTGGGGAAGAAGCACGTGTTAAGGAGGCCTATTTGTCCAGACTGTTCTATTCTTTTTTGGATAGACTATACCAGAAATGGAATAGAAATTGATGTGCAATAATTGGGATATGATTGCCCAATGCGAGTTCAGTGAATTAATTCATGTATAAAGTGTGCATCCGTCCCTTGTCCTATAACAGGAAGGGATCTAAAGGGATTAATTAAATAAATCAATAAATCAGAATGAATATAACTTTGTAGGCTATTCTACTTTGTGTAACTCAGAAATGTATGACTTTTAACATTGCTGACTTGTATCTCCCTTCCTTATAAAACAAGACTTTCTTTTCTATAGCAAAGTATAATTCCTCCTCATCCCTAGTCTGCCTTGGAGTGTGAGCTCACCCAGGACCACTTATATTATATTATATTATAGAAAATACTGTGTAGTTTGGAAGGTGCATCCAATTGCATAACCAAGTATTCACTTTAGAATTTTTATATGAAAAGGAAACAAACCCCCCTGCAGTGTGGTATGGACATGAGTCGGTCTAAGGTGGAGCTCAGGCAACCTCTGTCAGCTTGAGTTTTGCTGATTTCAACATCCCTAATTAATAAAGAATTAATGTCGTGTTGAATTGTTGGATTAAAAATAAGGGAGAGCAGTAAACATATGTGAGCTGGAGATAGTTCTGCCCTTGTTAACACACTTCTAATGCTGAAGCTATTAAGTGGATTTGGATCACTTCTCTGCCTTTTTGAGTGTGTCCAAATAAGGCTAAGGTAAATAAGATAAAGGGGCTTCTAGGAACTCCCCGGCCTTCAGCTGCCCTCCCCATCTTTTCCCAAATCTTTCCCTGTTCCCTCCCTGTTGGTCCATAGCTCCCTCATTGATCCAACTTTGGCATGACATAGGATTACCATGATCACCCCACTCCCTCTGGCTTCTGCTGTAAGAAGTGATTGTGATCCAAAGCCAGGTTCCAATTTACCTGAAGCCTGATTTATGCATTCTCGGAGGTAAGCCTGGGGAAGGCAAGTGTGGAGAGAAATCTTCCCCCTAATAGTTTTGAAAATGCCTGCTATTGAATCCTATCAATGAAGGATTCTAGAATTTGTTTCCTGGCAAAATAAAATCTGATTAACAAATGTTATGTTAATTCAACAGTTTGAATGTTCAGCAAACAGTAAAGGTTTCTATTTGTATCCCAAAGCACTGGAAAAGGAAAAGATCCTGAACTGGGTGTCTTTTCCTTTTGGCTAAGAGTACATAAAGGCTCACTTTTGACAAAGCCTGCCTAAGGGCTCATTGGGCTCATTTCTTTAATTGCATGTGCATCCCACCCTTCCTCCAAGGACCTAAATGTGGCATGCACATTTTCCCCACCCCCAGTTTAGCAACCCCATGAGACAAGTTGAGCTAAGATGGTGTTTGACCTAAGGGTCAAGCACCAAATATGCTTCACGGCTGAACAGGGATTTCAAGCTAGCACTTCCTGGTCCAAGACCAATGTGCTATCCATTACCCCACATTGAAGCAACAGTGGTTTGCACATGAAATAGATCAATAACAGATTGCAAAGCACATTTCCACTCACCTCACGTCAAAAACAATGGAATGAGCTGGATAATCAAATGATAAGTAATTGAATAATAGGCATTACATGTTTGACTCAATGCTTAATGTTCTGTTCTCTAGACTTTTACTCTCAGGGGAAAAGGAGAAACTATGGGCCTGGTCTCATGTGCCTTTAACTCGAACCTAAGTGAGGGAGTAGAATTTGACACAGTTCCTTTGCTCATGGTTTATGGCATTAAATTATTTAAATCATTAAAATATTAAAACAAAAATTTCATTAGGGCACAAAATAAAATGTTGCAGGGCATGACTTCTATTCAGGGTTCCAGAAGAACACACTCTTCTAGGACAAACTCTTTCCTTTTCATCCTGTTTTATATTTTGCACTCTAAACAGCTTTGGACCAGGATACCTGAAGGAGCACCTGCTCCCATATGTACCTACCGCATGTCATCCGTAAGATTGGGTGTGGAGGCCCTTCTGGAAGAGCCATCCTGCAGGGAGGTAAGGAGGATGGCAAATAGAACAGGGGCCTTCCCAATTATAGACCAGCCTTTCGAAAACAGTTCACCTGGTGTCCTCGTTGCAATCTTTTCAGCACCAGGCTAAACCTACTTTATTTTCTAGACATTTAATAATTGATTTTATCTGATCTTTATCTGATTTTATCTGATTTTAGTGGTATTGCTGTTTTAATCTACACTGTTCTAAATTGCTGTTCCTCAGCTGTGTACCTGGTTTGTTTTCTCATTTTTTTCTTGTCTATTGTTCTGTGTTTGAACTGATTGTTTTTACTATTTTAGTGTGATTTTATCCCATTGTGATCTGCTTAGAGAGCCTCTGGGCCAATAGAGCAGAATATAAGTTTATAAACAAACAAGGAAACAAACAAAACTTTCCAAATGATACATGGCATTTCATAGCTGCTGAATATGCCCAGCTTTCATCCTAATGTTATGATTATGGCTGCTTTTGAAGGTTTTTAAAAATACTTTTGTACTTCTGCAAACATTTTGGACTTCTATCTCTTTCTTGTTCTTCTAGGCTCCATTTCTGACAGCACTCACTGTTCCTTGGTTTCTTTTGGAGGGAGTAATGTGTCAGTCCTTTTCCTACTTAACCCATGCTTCTACTCTTTCTTATCTTAAGTAATTAAAAGAAAGACAGGCAGCCAGGCAGCCAGAAAGAAAGAAAGGGCAGTGGTGGATAATGGTTTATGGTATTCCAGAAATTCTTTGAAGGCCTGTGGGATTCTGTGGGATACCAAAAGCACATCTGAAGCTGCATGATTCTATACATGTCTTCCCCTACAGGTTTATGGGATAGCATTGGAGTAATAGTTGATTTATAGAGTCAGCCAGATATATTGGACCATGGGTTCCATAAACTTGCAGCCAACATAGCTGTGGGATTATGGAAACTGTGGCCCAAAACATTCAGATGGCTCCAGGTGAAGAAGGTCACATCAAATACTAACATCTGCTGTTTAATAAGAAACTTTTGGGATACCAAACCAATCAGAGTTTGTTCAGCTTGTCACCAAGTATGGGAGTAAAAAAATGATCTTGCCACCACAGAAAGCCTAAATAAAGATTAAAATACTATTGCTGAATTTCAAATTTATCTCTACCACACCCGAGTATAACCCAGGTGTTGACTTATAATTTAGCGATTTAAAATTAAAAACAAAAACCCTACCCAAACGCTAATGCATGAATCATCTCATATTGTTTTAATTGTTGATTCATCTTGGACGGAGATATGGAGGCATCTCTTCCCATTGACCAGACAGCCTATTGAGACTTCAAAAGGATAAGAATTTCATTCTAAACAAGGAACAGTTCCAACAGCTGTCTTGTGAGGTTTTACTGAAGAGGGAAAAATTTAAACCACTATATATAAATTCCAAGTCTTCTCAGTGACTGATCTTGTAGGAGAGAGAGTTAATTTTATTTTCTGTTTACCAGGAATAAGCCTTATCAGAGATGCCGTATGTAAGCAATTATGAGGAGCGAGCATACAGATGGCAGATAATAACAAGTCACTGCACAGGATAATTTCTTCCTTTTCACAAGGAAAGAGAAATGACTTTTGACTTTTCTCTTCATAAATGGAGAACTGGAGACTTGACAAAGGTGTAAGTCTGCTTTTACTTTCCCAAGCCATCAATCCTAATGCAGACAATCAACTTGTCTTGCATTTAACTGTTCCTAATTTGCAAGATCAGGAGCAACCCTATTTCAAGATCCTTGTGTATTCCTGCTATAAAGGGTGGTGCAGGGGGAGAGAATGAAGTAGTGTTAGCTTTTTTAAAAAGCTTCTTCCCCACACCTGAGAGATGTGTAAACTCACTTACTATGTCTCTACTGGAAGTCTGGGAAAGATTCACCACCAGCAGGATCTGCCAGTAGATCAAAAGGACTTTCTGGACCCTCAAGGGTGACTAGCATGAAAAGATCACATAAGAACCCTGCTTCAAAGGCAATACTCTCAAGCCCTTGGGAGAGATACCACCTGTAAGAGAGGAACTCGGAAGTGCTAGACTGACCCAGAGGTCTCCTTGTGGAAAAAATGTGTATTCATATGTGCCTAAATGTATATGTACTACTCATAAGGAAGACTGTTTCAGTTGTGGTCGCTAAATGGTCAAAGCTAGGTCGGGTTCTGGCAGCCTTTGTATGAAAATAGCAGATAGGTTCTAGATCCATTTCCCAGTTGGATCGCTTCCATACTGTTTTGCCAAAAGCAAAGGGTTCTTTTTGGATCCAGAAGCAACAAGCACACAGGTGGGTTAACGTCTAAAGATTCTATTCAAAAACAGGCACAATAATGTCAACAAACGTAATGACATGGAAAAAAGAAATACAATACCAAGCAAGCTGGCTTTCCTCATTCAGCCATCAGGAGCCCCCTTCACGAATGGCAAGGAAAAACCCTAATTTGGGCAATGTGCAGGACCTTCCTCCCTCAGCTATGTCTACCATGGTGCTCTCTTGGGCGGAGCCTTGGGGATTTTTTAAATCCTAAATCTTAGAGTGCTGTAGAAAACTACGTGCTATTCAAAACAGTTAATTGGCTGCATCTGCTGTTTGCAGGCCTCACAATGATAAGTACAGTTCCAAGATTGTACCATCCTAATTGGCAAGCAGCTTAGAAAACATTCTTTTGCATGCCAGAGAGCCTCAACTGAGTTTTTAAAGGCATGAGGATGGGTTCTGTTTTTAAGGTAGGAATAGAAGGGCAATTGTGTCACACCACCCTATCTCCTCAATATACAATAGTTTTCCATTGATTTTTCTCTACACACATTTCTGGACTGAACTGTGACATGATTCTGTGTTGTCTTGGAACAATGTTGGTTCAGGCAACCTAGACTTTTGCCCGATTTCAGTTTGTGCTGACCAACTCAGAACTCTTGGAGCCTTGAACTTGCAAGTGCTAGCCTCAGACTCTGCACCCATGACAACAGAAGAAGATCACAAAAAAACCATCTGTGCATAGTCAGACTGAGGGCTAGGAACTGGTCTGACTCTTTCTTCCTTCTTCCTAGTGAAATCTATCAGAGTTGGGCTATTTGTGAACCTCTGAGGTGGTCTGTGTCTCCCTGCGGGGAAGCAATGTTTCCAGAGATTTGGGAGAAACCCTGATAAGGACCTTGTTGAATAAACAAAATCTAGAATCTGTACTTAGGAAAAATACCACCCGATGTCAAATTTGCCCTTCTAGGCAGCTTTGGATCTGGTTATTCAGATCCATTCGAATCTGATGTTACTCCTGGTGTTAAGTTAGAAACAAACTTGACTGCTCTGTTCGATGACATACACTGGTGAATAACAATACATAGTGCAGCCCGGTTGGTTCTTCTGGACCTCTCAGTGGCTTTTGCCATGTTGTATTTCTGGATCACTTGTGCAGATTTGGCTTGGGAGGCCTGCTGTTAAAGTGGTTTTGGTGTTCTTGGGAGAAGTAGTCCATAGAAAGTGATAGTTATTCGCTTGTAGAGTGCCACAATGTTCCATCTTGTCTCCTTTGCTTTTAAACATCTATATGTAACAGCTGAGGAAATCCTCAAGAAGTTTGAGAGGAAGATTTATCAGTAAGTAGATCAGGCACAATTCTATTTCTCATTTCCATCTATTGAAATCAGGAAGCTGTTGAACTCCTGAACCAGTGTCCAGAGGCTACACCCTTGTGCTGAATATGTCTCCGCATACCTAGTTTTAGGGCATTTTGGAATGGATGAAGGCAATTAAGTTGAAATGCAATCTGAATGTGATGGAGGTACTGCAGGTTTCTGCACATATTAGAAGATGTGAGGCCAGAGAATACAAGAAATGCAAGTGACAATGCATTAACCGAACTGAACCCTTTTCCTTCCTTGTATGGCAGCCTGCCATACTTCATGATCCATCATTTTCTCATTGGCCATCATGACATATGCTTTGTGTACAAACAGACCTGCAGAGAGCCAAAGATGAAAGCAGCAAGTGTGGGGGAGCAAGCGGCAGCTGTGGCAGCCACACCACCTGTAACAAATCTCTGTTCTAATTACCCACATATTACAATTTTGGCGGAACAGAACCAGGAAGTTCCAATACGTTAAGAAGAAATGAGAGTTGTAGTAAAGACCGAGTAATAATGAATTTTGGTAGCACCACAAATCTTAATAAGAGATAAATGAAAAGGGAGGAGCAAGATACCCAAGGAGGAATGTTAGAGCAATTAGATTATGAACCTGCAGGCACTGTTGTTGCTGTACAATGCTGTATGCGTGCGTTTAAGGGGAGATAGAAAGAACACAAATGTGCAAACGGTTGATTGGTTGTTGGACAAACAATCCAATATTTACCAAAGGAAAGTGGACATGTTGATTGGGTAATATCTAGAAGGCATACAGTGACTTGAGAAACCTCTTCAAGTGGACTGGGGACCCAGGGGGCTGCATTAGGCTTACAGATCAGAGATTCGTCACTTCCACTATAGGTGTGTTGTCCCGGTTAACTAATATTATTTATTTATTTATTTATTTATTTGAACATTTCTATGCCGCCCCTTGCCGAAGCCTCGGGGCGGCTTACAACACAATAAAATACAATAAAATACAAAAATAACAATATAAAATTAAAATTAACAATACAAAATAAATAAAAAATATAAAATATAAAAGAAGTCGCCCTGGCCAGATAAATAAGCAAATATTGTTAACAATTAAAATGACGCTTAAATAAAAAGGTCTTCACCTGGCGCCGAAAAACAAATAACGACGGCGCCAGGCGGACCTCTCTGGGGAGCGCATTCCATAGATTGGGTGCCACCGCAGAGAAAGCCCTCCTCCGAGTACCTACCCTCATAATCCACCTGTCTTTAAGTGCAATAATGAGTGCATTCTGTTTTAAGCATGTATCCACAACAACAAAACCTCTTGCTTTGAGCAATCATGAACCTACTCACCACTTACCAGCATCCCAGCACACAATCCTGGCTAGCAATGACCTTGAAAAGACTTTTAAGTGCTTGCTTGCCACAAATAGAACAAGGTGAAAGAAGCAGCTTTAAACACATTATTGCAGATAGTTTTTTCTGCTTTGCAGATTCTGATGCCACTTTGAAATGATGCAGAGCAATAAGAGAATCAATATCACACATGAGCATCATCCTGTGAACTCCTTAGCAAACATCAGCCTTGCTTCCAAAGCAGCTTTTTATGGATATAAATGAGCATGTCTTACAAATTTTCCATTGACTATTTTAATGTACAATTTCAGGAATTTATTGTTTCAGTTTAAAAAGGTAGCTTGTAGGACAAAAGGCAGTTTTACCTACCCAGATGTGATGTTATTCACAATAAAATCAATAAAAGCAATATATCAAGCAGTTTACCTTTCACACTTCAATAAACATTTTAGCTTTAAACATAAAAAGATTTTGTAATAGGAAAAGAGGAGTATTGGCCTACTGGCAGTTTTTTTCTTAATACACCCTGATATGCAGTTCTCTGGATACAGTTCCCTCCACCATGCGTGCTCTCCTTACACACATTAAGGATAAGATTTTACATTAAAATAGTGAGTGACAGGAGAACAGCACATATTCACTCTTAGGAGTTCTAATGCTGCTTTAGCACAAAATTCAAATAACCATGGATTAAGCATTGCACAACACTGCAGGTCTGACTGACAATGGCTTCCATTCCACCAAAGTGCCACTCTGGAATTTCGGGAATGGTCTCAGATTGAGACCTCATAATGCATACACAGATATCCAGATGGTCCTTGTAAATCACAGAAAGAGAATTGTAGAGTTGGAAGGTATTTGATAAAGTCATCAAATATATAGGAAGGTATTTGGAGTTTGGCTTCTGTAAAGCATAGATAATCTGCTATAGTTTCCTTCTCCCTAATTTTGCAGTTCAGAGGCCAGCTCAGATTTTCCAGGATGTCCTGTCCTGAGAGGTGTTCTCAGGGGAAAATCATGGCTTCCACTGCTGGTTATATATTTATTTTATTAGTCACTGCCAATTTCCCTCAGATGCATCTTGGAACAGTGCATTCTGGGAAGCTAAACTGTCACTCATCAGTCTGAAGGAACTTTAAAAGTAAGTCCCAATCATATCCATGAAAATGGAAATTAAGGGAAGTGGTTCCACCTTGTTCAGAATGTCAGCCTGTCACACATTTGACACAGCTGAATCTATTTTAGCATGCTAAATATGCAGCATTAATAATTTCTTCCTAAAATCTCAAATTAAGATTTGAGACAAAGAAGACACTTTGTTTCTCAGTAAGCTATTCTGATCATCCTAGTGATCAGTTGTTGGGACATCAGTTGTTAGTGGACCAGCCAATACTGATATCTAAATTTGGAATTTGCTTGTTTGTTTTTAATCTGCACCACATTGGTGCAACCAGTCATTAGGAAATGCCATGCATGACTGAAGCTGGATTTGGTAAATGGATTTCTTGCTTATTCATTCATGCAGCAGCATCAATATATATGGTGTCCTTCTATTTTGTAAGTGTAGGGTAGGTGTAGCTGCCTAAACAAGAACATTTTCAGAAAGATGTAGAGAATTCAGTTGTTTTTCATTTGTGTTTGGTTTTTTTTTAATGCTTGTTCATTTCTGTTTCAGATTAAGCCTTGGCATTTTCCTCCCCAAACATAAAGGATCACTTGTATTTGACACTGAGGAGAAGAACAAAAAGCATGAGTGTAAAAGCTGCATACCACATAAGAACATGCAGCTCTTTTTTCTTTGTTTTGTTCTTGATGTTTTGTTGCAACACCTCTCCCCCCCACATTATATATATATATATATATATATATATATATATATATATATATATATATAATCTATATGTGTGTGTGTGTCTGTGTGTGTGTGTGTGTGTATAGAGAGAGAGAGAACTAGGTAGAATTGTTTCAATGAACTTTTAGGAATTGTTAAATGAAAAGTAAGGTCTCAGTGTAATATATTCAATACTTTTTGTAGGAATTCATGAATTTTAGTTATTCATTGTTATATTGATTTCCTTTGCCTGCATTTCTGAAGTCTAGTTAACTAGGAATAATCTGGAATTGGTGCAAGCATAGTTTCCAAATTCTGGTTAATTTATACTTTTGTCTCCTTTGCTCCTTATGCCCACATCTCCACTGATCAAACACTTAAAATGTATCCTAATGCGATTATTTCCTTCATGGTTCTTCGTGTACGGAGTTTTACTGATGCACATATGTGCTTTCACACATTGGTGTAGCATGAAAAAGAACAGTACAATTAAATACAAGATTTTGGAGAGGGAAGTTTTTTTAAAAAATCAGTGTACATGAGAGGACATGTATACTAGTAAAGGACCACAAGGAAAGTATCTGGATAGACTTATGCATATAATGACCTGTGCAGGAAGAGAGACAGGGGGAGTGCGTCCCTGTTAGTTCTCCTGGACCTCTCAGCGGCTTTCGATACCATCGACCATGGTATCCTTCTGGATAGGCTAGTGGGATTGGGGGTTGGAGGCACTGCTTGGCAGTGGTTCCGCTCCTATCTCAATGGCAGGTTCCAGAAGGTGGTGCTGGGGGACTATGGCTCTGCACCATGGCAGCTATGCCATGGAGTACCGCAGGGGTCCATTTTGTCCCCTTTGCTGTTCAACATCTACATGAAACTGCTGGGAGAGGTCATCAGGAGGTGTGGGCTGCAGAATCATCAGTATGCTGATGATACCCAGCTCTACCTCTCGTTTTCCACCAATCCAGGTGAGGCAGTGGCTGTGCTGAACCGGTGCCTGGCCAAGGTAATGGGCTGGATGAGGGCCAACAAACTGAAGCTCAATCCAGACAAGACGGAGGTCCTGTTGGTAGGTGGTTCGGGACTTGGGATGGGGGACTTGGGCCTTGTCCTAAATGGGGTTGCACTCCCTCTGAGGGACAGCATTCACAGCTTAGGAGTGCTCCTCGACCCTGAGTTGTCTTTAGAAGCTCAGGTGATGGCGGTGGCGAGGAGCACTTTCCTTCAGCTTCGGCTGATCCATCAGCTGCGTCCCTTGCTGGAGAACGATTGCCTGGTGACAGTGATACATGCATTGGTGACTTCCTGATTGGATTTCTGCAATGCGCTGTACATGGGGCTACCCTTGAAGATGGTCCGGATACTTCAATTGGTGCAGAATAGAGCTGCCAGGCTGCTGACGGTGACTGGGCGTTGTTCTCATATAACCCCAGTACTCTGTCAGCTCCACTGGCTCCCAATTGAAGTCCGGGCCCAATTCAAGGTGTTGGTGATGTCCTATAAAGCCCTCAACGGCTTGGGCCCTGGGTATCTAAAGGAACGCTTGCGTCCATATATGCCCTCCCACCCCTTGAGATCAGCAACAGATGCCCTTCTCTGGGAACCCTCTGTGAATGATATTAGGAGGGTAGGTACTCGGAGGAGGGCCTTCTCTGCGGTGGCGCCCCACCTATGGAATGCGCTCCCCAGAGAGGTCTGCCTGGCGCCATCATTATTTGTTTTTCGGCGCCAGGCTAAAACCTTTTTATTTAAAACTTATTTTAAGTGTTAATTTATTATGTAGGATTTTTTAAAAAATTTAAGCCGAGATGCACCGGGTTTTAATATTTTTAGTGTATAATTTTTGTTTGATTTTGTTTGTTTTTGTTTTTGTTGTGAGCCGCCCCGAGGCTTTGTTGTGATGGGGGTGGCATAGAAATGTTTTAAATAAATAAATAATCACAACAAGACTGAATTTTTACAGTGTTTTATCTAGGGATATATTAGAATTTAATTTCCATTTGATTAAGACCAATTTGCACCCCTGAATGTGAATCTGAGCATACTTCAGGGTCAAAGCTCACACATTTTCAAGCTTGCAATCTTTATTTGCCAAGAGTTTATATTAGAAAGATCCACCCTCTGGAAATTCACATTTTAAGAAAAAAGTGTTCATGTGCAAGCTTGTATATATTATTTTTCATAATGTTCAGCAGTATAACACAATATTCAATAAATAAAAAAGATAAATGTGGGTGCTCATGTAAAAAAATGTGAATCAAATCCTGACTTTTACTGTACAAATGGGGGCATTAAGGACCTCAAAGTCAAGAATGAGACCAAGATAGACCAAACTTGATGGGGCTTTGAGGACCCTGACTTTGATTTTCCTGTCCCCTTTTTAAACAATGCACAAAAATGTGTCAATAATATTAGTGAAAGAAAACAACATATCCAGATTTCCAATATTAATATTCACATGGATTTTCAATCTAGCAGGTGTTAATTCATTTAACTGAGTTCAGTGAAACTGAGTCCTTTGTTTTGATCTATTGTGTATTAGTACACTAGTACTAATTAATACAGGAATGTTTTAAGTGGAGCTTTAAAGGTCTGCAAAAGATACATGAAGAGAAATGAACAGCAATTTCTTGCTTTTCTTTAATAACTAAAAGAAATCATTCTTTTATTGGTAGAAATATTTAATAGGAGGAGTTTTTAAGATAGTTTAATTATGTCTAGATAAGAAAAAATGAAGCATATAGATTAGATACAGAAAAACAGTTGAAGATGCAAGTTTATGATGCCATCGCATATGCTGAAAGATGCTAGGAAATGCAAAATGAAACTCACATTGTGAATGGTTTAGAAAACCAGATCTAAATGACATGTAGATATTGGAATCAAATGCATAGAATGCTGGAGGGCAGTCTAAGTGAAGTCCAATAGAGAAGACAGTACAACAAATAAAAAAGTTTAATACAGTCACATTTGACCTCAAAAGAGGGATCTTCTCTAAAATGTGAAAACCCAGAAATAGAAAGGGGAAATCACGATGCTTAAATTTCTTCAAATGCATGGAGATTACGTATCAATCAGTACAATAACAGAAATTTGAATAGAAGGTATACAACCAGTTTGAAGAAGAAGCACCAAGAACAAGAGATTATCAGCCTCATTATTGTGTAGAGTTAAGGAAGCTATTAGGAAGAGGAAGGCTTCCTTCAAGAAATGGAAATCTTGCCAAAATGTTGTCCGAATAAGGAAAACAACAGGAACATAAGCTTATACAAGTGAATACGGGCAGGCAATATAATATGAAAAAAGATAAAAATAAGAACAATATTTCTAACAATATAAAGACTGGCATTTTTTTAATATAGCAGAAGGAAGAAACCTGCTTGGAAGGCATTTGGACCATTGGATGATAATGGAATTAGAGGAGATTGTAGAGAATCTAGGTGAATTATTTCCATCTGTCTTCACAGTATTCTGATCACATATCTGTGCCTGAACTGATGTTTTCTGAAAGGGGACGGAGTTTTCAGAGAGCTGGAGAATAGCAGTAGACACGTAATATCTTTTTTTAAAGGGTTTCAGGGAATCAGGAAAGTACAGGCTTATTAGCTTGACATCTATTTTGGAAAAAAAATGCTTGAAAGCATTTTAAATTTTACATTAATAAGCATATAAATACAAAAGACATGTTGAAAAAGAATTAGTATGGCTTTCACAAAAGTAAGTCCCATCTCATTAACCTTTTAGAGTTCTTTGAGTATGTCAGTAAACAAATTAAGGAGGTTGATCCACTATTCATTTTTTGTTGAGCTTCCAAAAGGCTTTGACAAAGTTCCTTCACCAAAGACACCTCAGCAAAATTCACAGTAATGGAATTGGGGGCTGGGGGAGGCGTTCCCTTCTAGATTAGTAACTGGCTAAAGAACAGAAAGCAGAGAGCAGTAATAAATAATAAGTTCTCCCAGTGGAAAGATATAAGTGGTGGACCCCAAGGGATCTACAACGGGACCAATCTTCTTCCACTTGATCACAGATGATATGGAAACAGCAGCAGTGTGGCGGCAAGTTTGTTGATGGCACCAAATGCTTTAGGGGTGGTTAAACAAATAAGGGGTTGTGGAGAGTACCAAAACAATCTCCTTGAGCTGGGAGAAGGAGCATAAAAATTTCAAATGCAATATAAAGTAAAGTGATGCATATTACCACAGAAACATCTACCTTCAAGTATAAGCTTGGATCTGAGCTAGTACTAACTGAAAAAGAAAAAGAAAAAAAACGTGGGTTCAACAGCTCAATGAAAATGTCAATCTGGTGTGTGGCTGCTGTGGAAAAGGTAAGCTCCATGTTAGGCATAATTAAGAAATGAACGAAACATAAAACTGCCTGTATCATACTTCCTATATACAAACACAAGGTAAAGCCACACTTTGTATACTGCTTACAGTTTCTTTGCATAAAGAAAGTGGATAGTGAGGCATTTTTGTACCTGTGTGCCATAATATTAGAACCCAGGGTCATCCCACAAGCTGATTGGCTGAGTATTAGAACCCAGGATCATCCCACAAGCTGATTAAGGACTGATAAAAGGGAGTAGCACTTCACAAAGCACACACTTAAACTATGGAACGCATGTCACAGGATGTTGTGATGGCCATTACCTTGGGTTGCCTGGACACATTCATGGGAAATGGCTGTGTGCTGCTTCCAGGACCAGAGGAAGTCTATTTCTGTATGTACACCAGTTTGGCAGGGTCCTACTTCTGGGTTTCCTGTGAGCAGCAGTTTGGCCAGTGGGCCCTTCTTACATGCATTTCCTACTTGTGGTTTTCCTATGAAATGGACCTTTGGTCATATCCAGCATCACTCCTGCGTTCACTCTTTTCTGCCTCCAAATTCCAGGTGGGATGGACACTGATTTATAAAGCTATTTTGTTGTTGTTGTTGTTGTTGTTTTGGAAGAAGCATGGGAACGCTGTCCTTGCTCAATGTCTTCCTCAATTAAATGCTCTCTAAAACATGCTCTATCAACAACTCAGGAATTGAGTTTTTATTCTTTTTCTCTGAAGAGTGATCTGTTCTTTTAACTAAACTGGTTTGAAGGGCTTCAGTATTTAAACATTGTTATTGTTATGGCTTCACAATGCTTTGTGTACATCACATCTTTTCTGTGTAATTGCTTTTAGATGTTAAGTATCCTCAACCCAATAAACATGCATGAATTAAATGGCAGAATGTATTTAAGATGCCTGCAAATCTGAGCTCTTACTTGAGAGCTAAATTGTACATTTATATTTACTTTTGAAGCATGTACAGTTGTTTCCCAGGTGTTTCAATGGAATTCTCTATGGCTGGCATATCTTTCATTCTGGATTTTAGTACTGTTGTAAATCATAACAATGACTGGTTTGAACTAAGCTGGAAAAGGTTCAAAAACACAGAGATACTGAAACCCACTTCACCCAAGGCTAGCTACCTTCAGGAGCTCATCCCCCTGAAGGTAAAACACACAGTGAAGTGTGGGGAAACTCAGGGATGTTTACAGGTACTGGCAACAGGGTGGGTGTTACCCTGTAACAGCAACTCAGGGAAATGCTGAGCAAATACCCTTTCAGTTCCATCCAGACAACATCAGACTGAGTGCTGCAAAAGCAGAAGGTCCCATGGGCTGTATATGAACAGAGAGCCTTCCTGCACAAGGGAAATTGGAAGACTGGTAGGAATTATTTCACTGCAAAGAACCAACTCAACAGCATGGACATTTCAGCTTTATGTTTGTAAAATGAATAAATGCAAAGTAAGGTTAACAAAGTCAAGCCCAGTAAAATAATCTTCGATTTACTTTTCTCTATTTCAAAACAATGGTGATACTATCTGAGATCAGTCAGAAGGAAAAAAAGGTAACCTTCTGAAACAGACAAATCAATTAAACAGGTGTTTGAGATGATGGTTTGAGGGATATACATACTAATTGTGTGTGGTATATTTGGAGTTAGGTGAATCACTTGGGCTTAGTTGTGCTGAGTCCTGAAGCAGCAACAGTTTCCTTTCAAATCTCACAAAACTGACACTACTACAGAAGAAGGTTTCAATAGTGACGCGTGTTTTGGATACAAAATGCACCAATAGGGGAGTATGTGGGTGGATGACTGACAGGTAAACCTTCTGCTGTGAGGAAACACTTTACCATGGGCAGCAATCATGCTTTTCAGGTGGGCCTGAGGGATGCCCATTCTACTAAGCTTCACTATGAAAAGGGCTTAAAACTTGTGTAGAACCCAGAGGTATACAACCATTTTGGGGTGGAGACGGCTGGCTTGGAGACCCCTCAACCAGACCTCACTGGACATCAGAGGCTACCTGATGAAATTTGTTCCCCTGTTTAAGCCTTCCAGTCAGAGAAACTCATACACAGCAAGCATCATGAAATATGCTGACACATGGCTGATCCTCTTGGTCTAGTGTGTAAAGCGGCCCCTGTGGATGTACTGTATATACTTTTGCAAGGCTATTAAAAGCCACCAACCGTTTGAAGTGGGGCCTCAGAAATCTCCATGAAATCCTACATGGGCTGTTCTTGATGAACCAATGATTTTTAAAATACAGCAATCATTATTGTGAATTATATATTATGTAATATTGTATTATAGTTTCAAATCACCTGCTCGAACACTGAAAGCATCCATAACAAAACAAGTTATAATAGAGGCCAGAATCCTGGCATCATATTCATTGTGTGAATGTCAGCAACTGAAACTTTTATAAGTCTGGACCCTGCTGGATGACAAGATCGTGGACCAAAAGAGAATTCATGACCATGATTAAAGGCAAAGATGGCATGCCTTCTCTTACACGTGGCTTGGTGGAACAAGGTTGTTTATGCGCAGTAGCGCTCCACCTGCACCAGAAGGGCTTTTAAGGTTGCCGTGTATCCTCATTTGGCAGATGTAAATTGGAAATGGTTAATTACTCACAAATAGGCATTAAATGGGCACTTAATCAAGCTGTGTGGAAGTGTTTATTAAATATTAATTCATTTAGAATACTGAGATTCTATGGTTTGTCAAATGAATAACTACATATAATTTAGCATCTTAAATATTCTTAATTAAGTACTGCATATAATGTATGCAGGGTTTGTCTCTGAGGTTGTACCAGATTTCTTAAAGAAGGCTTCTGCCAGGTATCATGAGCTTTGAAGTTAGTTTACTGTTACAGCAAACGACACACAAATCTCATGCAATTTCATTTCCTAAACATGCAATTTTTTAAAAATCAGTTTTAGGCTTCACTCCAGATCATATTGCTACTTAGATTTGTATCTGTTATTCAGGTTAGAATTGGGGATTTAATAAGGCCATCCAGCTGTGCCCATTTCCCTCTGAAATTCACTTTATTGTTAATTACTTATTTATTTATGGGGCATGATCAACATGCATGGAAAGAGCAAAACAAACAAAGACTTTCTTGAATTGCTCAAGGAACTCACAAATTAAATTTTGACAGAAATAAATTAAATAATAAATAATAAAACACATGCATTAAATAATAAAACAGAGAAAGGGAAAGGAGGATAAGATGGGGACAGCAGCGAGTATATATGCAGGAAGACAGCCATGCGGATTGAGGAATGCTTGGAATTCTATACTTCGTTCTCTCCAAACCTGCACAGGATCTGTCTTTGTGTTTTGCTTCAGGTGAGGAAGGGGGGAAACAACACCCTCACCGCATCTTTTTTGCTGGAGGTTTTTCACTGATACTCAGTATATGGATCAGCTTCTGGTAGATATCACTATAGAAAAGTGTCTTGTGAACCCCATTCTCCCTTTTGCAAAATGCTTGTGCACCATCTATGTAACACTGCACAGGCACCACCATGCCATGACTTCTGGGCCCGACTTCCTTCCTTCCTTCTTTTGGAAGAAAAGCCCTGGTCTTGGAAGAAGATTCCAAGTATGAGAGGGAATTTCCGTTACTGATCCGGTGACTCCAGAGGAGAGGGAATTAAGGGTAGTACAATCAAAGCATTTTGTGTAAATGCACACTTCGTTTCTCTTTGTGTGAACTGCTTGCACAATAAATTACAGTTTGTAAGTTTAAATTTCTTAACCATTACCTGTGCATTACTAATATTCAAAATGTTTACTAAAATGTTTGCTCTTGAATATGATACAAGAGTATACAACAGATGGACATATTTAACTCAAACATAACATTTATAAGTAATAGTAAAAAATATAGTTGAATTTCTGCAAAGGATTGCACAGAATTTCTGTCTGAGGAACTTTACCAACAGAAGCCTGAAAGCTGAGGAGGAGAACGTATGCAGATTAAGGTCCTGACACCTTGGCCAACACGCTTGCAATGCTAAAAATCAAGGGCTTTTCTACAGAGTTGCTAATTATCATATCTATGTTCCATCTCAAAACCTCAAAATTTTGAGGTCCATGCTATACACAGAAAAATCCTTCCGGATGGACCTATTCTACAGTGGAATGACTTAATTGCATAAGGACAAATGCACCTTTTTCTGTATTCTTAAAAAATGAAAGAGAAAGAAGGGGGGGAAAGAAAGGGAAAGAAAGAGATCACACAGAGAAATGCTCAGGGTTCCCAGAAGTAACAGTGATGATTACAGTGTCGTCTAAACAGCCAAGCCATAGTTATACTAACCCCTGGTGGCTCTATCCTGATCCAGTACAAATACAAATGTATGTATCCCCAATACTGTATCTTTTTAAATTTTAATTTATTATAATTCTATTCTTATAGGAGAAATGAGCAATAATTAGGTCTTGTATAAAAGCTTTAGTGGACTCATACTGAATGCCACAAGAATCAACAGCACCCTTGTTAATTTAAAAATGTTCAACCAAGTCAGCAGCAGCCTGGTTTTTAAGCACCTTGCCATTAAGGAAAGAAACTTCAACATGCCAGAAATCAGGGATCAGGGGCTTGTCAGATCAGAGCATTACAACTCCAGGTGGGCTGGCACACGGTCTGAGACTACCAATGTATCTTTCAAACAGTTATTTGATGAAATAAAACCATAGAAACAACAACAACAAATCAAATCAAAAGAAATTGTGATGGACAAGTGCCCTACATGCCCTCATGCCCCTTAAGATCGGCAAGGGAGGCCTTGCTCCGGGAACCCTCTCTGAAGGAGGTACAGAGGGTGTCTACCCAGAGGAGGGCCTTCTCTGCAGTGGCGCCTAGACCATGGGATGCGCTCCCCAGAGAGGTCTGCCTGGTGCCAACCTTATACTCCTCCCGGTGCCAGATTAAGATCTTTTTATTTATTTATTTTTATTTATTTATTAAAACTTTTTTATGCCGCCCCATTCGCCGAAGCCTCGGCGCGGCTTACAAGCAATAAATAAAAGCAATTATAAAATAAATCACACACATACAAACATTAAAAATCCAAAAAATACAATATAAAATAAGCCGCCCTGGCCAGATAAGATCAAATAATATTAACAGTTAAAATACCGCTTAAATAAAAAGGTCTTCGCCTGGCGCCGAAAAGCAAATAACGACGGCGCCAGGCGGACCTCTCTAGGGAGCACATTCCATAACTTAGGTGCCACTGCTGAGAAAGCCCTCCTCCGAGTAGCCACCCTCCTAATTTCTCTCACGGAGGGCTCCCAGAGAAGGGCCTCTCCCGCTGATCTCAAGGGGCGGCTGGGCATATATGGACGTAAGCGCTCCTTCAGGTAACCAGGACCCAAGCCGTTTAGGGCTTTATAGGTCATTACCAACACCTTGAATTGGGCCCAGACTTCAATGGGAAGCCAGTGAAGCTGACGGAGAACTGCAGTCATGTGACCATAACGCCCAGTCCCCGTCAGCAGCCTGGCAGCTCTATTTTGAACCAATTGAAGTATCCGGACCATCTTCAAGGGTAGCCCCACGTAGAGCGCGTTACAGAAGTCAACAGAAGTTTAGCCAACATTTCAATAATAAATAAGAATTTTGGATGTTTTAAAGATCTGTCCACAGTTGCACTTTCTCTTCTCTTCTCTTTTCCTTCTTTTCTTTATTTTAAGAAATGTTTGGTTTATGTTTATCATTTACTGCTTTAATCATTATAATATTGTATTTTAGAGTATCATTTATGATTGTAAGCCATCCTGAGCTTTCTGGAAAGGATGGGATAAAAATGCTTTTAAATAAATAATAAATAAATAAAGTGAAATGAAGGTACTCTCTCTTGGCAGAATAAAAAATTCCCAAAGCCTCAATCAGGCCAACTTCCGCCATATAGCCTGCAGTGCAAATCTCACCACTGTCTTACTCCTGGAGTGGGTGTACTCCTATCCTGCAAAAGACCTAAAATTTCATTAAAGCCTGCACCCATAAATAATCATAAGCAAAACCAAGCAATTTTCTAAAATATTAATGAAGCATAATAGGAAAACCATTATTAAGCCCTTGCATGTTAATTGTAGCAATTAATTTATAGTAATTCTCAACCAGGATGAAAAAGTGACCATCAGGATCAATAATCACCTGTTGAACTGAAAAGAAGAATAACTGGGAATTTAAAATAAGAACCTTCTTTAAGCTGTGTTGAAGCGCCTGTTACATAGACCTCCATTACCTACTCTTTTCTCAACAAATGTTCATTTGAAACATCAAATAGGTTTATTTCAGTTTAGACAGAGTTATCTTCTGCTTATTTAAATTCTGCAGTGCCTTGACAGTCAGTGAATAAAGTCAAAGATAAAGAACATATTGCTTGTCTCTCTACATATAAAGATCTTACCAGTTTTACAAGAGTCAAATGAAACAACAAATAAAGCATAGATAAATTTTGGTCCACTTTTTAATAAATAAAGTAATATTTATTATACAAAATATTATAGGACTTCTAACATTACAAAAAGAAAAAGAAAAGAAAACCAAAATAAAAAGAGAATGCAAAAATTTAATGTAGCTGCTGTTTAAAACAAGCAAACAAAAGAAAACTGACAAATCCAAAAATAACTTTTTGCTTGGGTGAAATAATCCCTGAACTGGTCCTACTCAGTCATTCAATACATACACTAGTCAAGGAAACAAGGGCAATTAGAAGAAGTTGGTTAATAGGCTTACAGCCCTACATGAAGGGTTCTATCCTATGGTCTTCAATATAATCTAGGATATTAGGATTTTTTTAGAGTCCAAGCATTATGGCTCTTTGACCTCAGTGCTCAGATTCCAAAGACTTGCCTCCTACAGCCAGTGTAGCAAGAACTGTGCTATTGACACCCCACCCAAGATTGTGTCAGAGGAAAAGCAGAGGGGCATGCCTGGAGGACGGTGAGAAGAGGAGATGGGGACATATATTCCTGCTAGTTGGCATCAGAATTCTCTGCCTCACTGGATCCAGATCTAGGTAGTCAATAATGGACATCTAAAGAAATGGCCCAGCATAGACATGATGGCAGCCAAAATTGATGCCTTTGTCTATCAATTGTGCTTGTGAACCTGGGAGCAGTAGAACTGTGCTCTAAGTCTAGTACGTATGATGTATATTAATTACATATTTTTAAAAATGAACGTGTATGAAAATACCTAGGAAGAAATTGAAGAGTAAAAGGGTAGAGCAAACAAGAGGGTGGGGGGAGAGAGAAAGAAACTGGAATAAAGTAAAATATGGCAAATGCCTAGTCTTATATATTTAAATGATGTAATATTAGCAAAAAGCCAAGGGCTGATGAGTTTGCTGGTGAAAACCGACTCTGTCTCTTTGAAAGGCTGAAATTTCTTTAGATGATCTTAATGGATAACTCAATAAATTGCAAGATATTGGATATGATAGTGCAAAGCCAAGGTCCTTTCTTTAGTTAATTATCTTATCATTCTGGATAAAGCATGATCTTATCACTGGAAGGAATCTACCAAAGCTCTCCACTTTGCCTAAACAGATTTATTTTAGTTGAAGGCTGTAAAAAGGGAACAATAACAGGCCCTTTTCTGGAACTTGGCATGGAACCAGGAACACAATCTGCCCATTCCACATCAACTGGAAAATCTTGTGGCAAAGTCAATAGGAAACAGATCTGTCTAGGCTGTCTAGACTGTCCCTGAAGTCCAAGAACATGCAAACTAGCTTGGGGAATGGGAGGGGATCCAGAAGAGAAATGTACAGTTACTGCAGCATGGAAAGTGGACATTTCTGCCCTGTGAGCTGAGATCCAGTCCTCCAACATATTAATCTCTATTAATTAATCAAATTAAGATGAATGTCAGTTGAGTTGGTGGATCTCTGGAGAGCCTTGGTAGCATCCTAAAGAGATTGCACCTGCTCACTCTGCTTCAAGTGCATGGCATGTGTTTCAGGAGGGCAACAAGATCTTTCCCTCCAGGTTCTACTTCAGGAAAGAAAGTCAGTGAAGTTCCTGAACCATTTGACTTGGTTGCATCATGAGCAAATTATCCTCCAATGCACAGCAAACAGACAAGTAAATCAAAACAAAACCAGAGCAAGGCTAATGTCAAATGCAGGATAAGGCAACAGCCTTGAATAGGTTTAAAAGCACCTCATTAGGAGAGAAATAGGCTATAATCCAGTCACATTGCCAACTTAAGGGAAAGTCCATATATCTTGCTAAAAGCAGTTGCATAGAATTAAGAGTTCTGTATTTCCAAATGCAGTTGCTTTGAGGCTCTAGTTCAAGATTATACATCCAGAAAGTCCTGTATGTTTAATGTGGTTAAAGGTGGATCATTATTACTAAACCAGAGAATGCATATGGAAGTCTGCATGCGGTGTGGTGATGAACCTGTTGTCTGTGCTGGCCAGGTTAGGAGTGGCTGCACAGTTAGGAGGGGTCCTGGAAGGTCCAGGAACGACTTCGCTGTGCACTTGCAGCTCCACCTTAGCCAGATGTGGGATCTTGAAGCAAAAGAGTGAGAAATGGGCCCAATATCGGGGTTCATCCTTGTTCATAGAGTGAGATGGTAAAATCTAACATCAGTCCAAAGATATACGACAAGTAGGCATGATTATAAAAGCTCTTGACCTGGGTCCCATTGTTAATGTATAAAGTGTTAGTGCTGTGTATGTGTGTGTGGAGGGGGCTGTCGAACAGCTTGGATGAGTAGGTGGGCGAGAGCTCAGCCCCTCCCATGTCTGTGCTTTACCAAGCAAATCCACATTTCAAATACTATTTCTTTCCCTCAGGGCTACCACCAGCGCTAAAACAGCTACAGGTGAGCAGTTCCAGGGGGAAGAGCTTAAAAAGAGGGACCATTCAGCTTCCCTCTCTTGCTCACCCAGCTTACCTTTTAAGTTGCCCCTCGGACTGGTGCCCCTCGGACTGATTCAATGGCAGACAGTTCTGCACACAAATTTGCCACCCTAATACTGGCCCTAATTTGGCTTTATTGCTAGTTCCACCCCTGAATAATAGTTCTACAAAGAGGTAATTTCTAAAATTGTAGAAAGGTGAAGAAGCATCCAGGTTCAGACAAATATCTTTATTGAGCTCAATATGAAATCTTTAATAACCAAAATCTTAAGTTGATTGTGCCGGAGAGTGACCACAAGGAAGGTATGTGTAATCCATTGTGCATCTCATTCTACTTTCCTTCTGTAATTTCATGCCTCCCTCCGCATGCTGAAGAAGGGCCCTTTGAAGCTGAACACACACGGAGACTTTGATTGCTCTGCTGGACTCAGACTCGTGCGTGCGTGGGCGCGTGTTAAACTCTCCCTTACGCGGTGACTCACAGTGCCTGCTAATGTTGGGGCAGATATATATCTAACACTTATATTGCCAGGCGTTAGAGCAGGATGACCTTGCCCTAAACAAAAATCTTGGACAGCTAATGCCATTTTTGTGCAAGCAAAGGTGTGCGCGTGCTTTGCATTGTAGAACTATGTAGACAAAGAATAATACTCAGATTAAGACACAGAATTCTCAGCTAAGTGGCCTTGTTGCGTCATACAGAACACACGCCTTAGGCCCCCATATCATAGATGTTGCTATTCTACCATGTTTCAAACAGAAGACAGCTCTCGTGGTGGTTGTTTTTTGCTTATGTTTCCACTTAACAACTGTCATTAATTTACTGATACGCTGTCTATCAGGCATACATCATCTTGATTAGAGCTGTTATCCTAATCAAAAGGCTGATAATTATGACTATCCATCTGTAGAGTTCTAAGTGCTAAGATGAGCTGAGGATCCTAATTAAGATTATTTAGGTGTTACTTAAATGCCATCATTTGATTCAGCTAATCATACCAGCAGGTACATTAGATTTGCATTAATGTGCTGCTGCTGAAGCCAACAGCTTTTTAAACAGATACAAATGTGGGCTCCCATACCCTCTCGAGCAGCAAAATATCCATGAGACATTAGCAGAATGATGGAAAAGAGAGGTGTTATCCATGGCTTGCTCACACTGTGCATTTTAGTAATAAGGCTACAAATCCTTGGTGGGTCCTCAAGACTAAGAAGTATATTTAAATTAGTAGTGATGCCAGAATTTGAAAATATCTTACTTATCCAGTAACTCTTGGATATGTTATGAATCAAACACCATTTTTCTAACAAATTATTCTGGGGGTTTGGATATTGAATGAGATTTAAAGCACGCTTCATGAGCAGCCAGCGGGCCTGGTGCCCCACTCAGCTATTTCTTAGGCACATGTACAAAAGTTCTTTACATTTAAACAGCTTCCTGTTGATGAAACTCTTGTTGATTGATAGGGCGTTTTGATAGCTACAAAGCCAGCTGCTTTGTAGACATTTGCTCAGATCGTTAATGTTAACAGCTTAGTTTTGATGAAAGTGGATGAGAGAACCAAGCAGCTCTTTGAGAGGGGAAACAGGGCATTGATTTGTTTGGAACAGCTGATCAAGGGCAATTGCCAATAGTTTGACAGCCGCTTGTGGACACAGTCCTTGCTGCTGCTGCCGCCTGTGAACACAGTACTATGAAAGGAGTACCCATAATCCCGTGGCAGGGAAGGTACCGTGCAAGTCAAAGATCCTGAGTTTACTCCCCAGCTGCTGGGAGAGACGATGGCCTGAGCTCCTGCAGAACCACTGCCAGTCAGTGGAGAGTTCGATGGACCAATGAGATGACTCAGTGAATAAATAAACAAAATAAGGCAGTTTCCTGTGTTCCTCCATTTTATAGGCTGTCCTCCTACACATTTAGCTCAAGGATCTAGAGCTGAAGTTTTCTCCTTTATTAAAATAGATAGATTGGTGCATAATATGGTACTATTGAAATAAACAATAAAATAGGAAAAAGATGAACACCCACAGTCATATGATGGTTTCCCTTTTCCCTTTCTATGTTCCACAGGCACAAGGCAGGGCTGTCCCCGTTACTCCTTTTGCTTGGCATTTCTCATGGAACTACTTGAATGACAGGATTCAAAGCTGAAAGAAATCTCTCTTTAAGCTGAACACCAAAAATCTCATCATATGCTGATGACATGCTTTTGTACTACTGTGGTAAGGCCAGATTTAGGGATGAAAATCAGTATATGAAATTTTAAAAAAGACAAATTAGAGGCCATTTCAGTAGGACAAACCTCTGTTAGGGGACTGACTTGAAATGATATTACCAATGGGTTGCAGCACATTTTAAATAGCTAGGAATTCTAACCCCAAGGATTATAAGGAATATAACAACTGCACTGTATATAATATATAAATCCCACACCATTAAAATTATTACAGGAAACCTAAAACAGAGAAACCCATTAATATTTATTCTATGGGGAAACATGAGTATGTTTTATGTATTATATATCTTTTCCCAAGTAGCTGTATTGTTTTAATTATTTCTTTGTGGAGCTAGACAACGGCATTGCAGTACATAGTTTATATAATGAACTAAGATGCCAATTCATAAGCATGGATTTGGTCTCCCCACATCAAAATCAAACCTGACTCTTAAGCATGCACAGGACTGAGCTGGAGAGAAACTGAGGATATAATGGCCTGGATGGGCAAGTTAGAAAGGCAGTAAGAGCCAAGGTGGTGTAGTGGCTAAGAGCAGGTCTGGGACTCAGGCAATCTGGGTTCTAGCCCCTGCTTAGCCATGGAGCCTTCTGGGTGACCTTGGGCCAGGCACAGCCAAACCTATTTATTTATTTATTTATTTATTTATTTATTTATTTAGTAAAGCATTTCTATGCCGCCCCTTGCCAAAGCCTCGGGGCGGCTCACAACATACAATAAAATGCACAATAAATTAAAACAATAACAATTAAAATATATATATTAGAATAAAATAAAATAAAAAACCTACCTCACATGACTGTTGCTGTAGGAATAAAATTGAGAGCAGGAGAAGGAGAATGATGAAAACTGCTTTGAGGTCTTTAACAAAAGGAAAAGGTGGGGTGTAAATCTAACACATACATTAAAAAGCACAACCCCTAGAGTTGTGGGTACAAGGTTTTGTTTTCCTCTCTCCACAGTCACATTTTCTTTTCTATTCTATTCTTTCCCTCCCTTTTCTTTTGCAAGTTCATGATGTGTTGTTTTATATTGTTTTAATAATTGTGGTTTTACTAGGGTACCAGTGTAATGTTATATTGTGTAAGTTGTCCTGAACACTTGGTGGAAGGATGGGATATAAATGCTTGTAATAAATAAATAAATAAAATAGAGGGATCTGGGAAAATTCATAATTTCTCCCCTGCCCCATCCCCATCTCTTTCATGCATACACATGGATGGAGATCAAACATCTTTGGGAACTCCTAATATAATAATAGGTGGCAATTCAGTATTGGGTCAGACAAGTAGATCTCAGAGTCTTACAATTTATGGGCAAGAAAGAGTTTCTAAATTGGATTTTTTTTTTAGCTTTTTGGGGAGGGAGGGAAGGTTGCTGTGCAAAGTATCTAGGTGGACCCTTCTTACCCACAGCACATACCCAAAAACAACTTCAGAGAAGCAGGCAGCGTGGGTTGTCCCGTGATATCTGTGGTGAGGGGGATCCAATTACAGATCTCCACCTATGAGGTCAAAGTGACCTTGTATCTGGGGTTCTGAAAAACTCTATGGCTTCCTGGATTTTCATTCATTCATTCATTCGTTCGTTCGTTCATTCATTCATTCATTCATTCATTCATTCATTCATAGGATTGCAGTCTTAGGCATGGTCTGAAGGCTAGTTTTGGTCTGAATGACCTGTCACCATCAGGGGTTCCTGGAGTGCTTGGATTCCTGTGCACATTGGAGGCACTCTCATGAGTATTTCTGTATTCTCTTATTAGAACTGATCTGGATCCTACTTGGACGAGATGCCTTTTGAATGGGCATTTGAACTGGAGAGATCGCTAAATGCTCCTCTGAAGAATTATATTGTATTATAAAGAAGATCTTTAGATTTGTAACCACAGTTTATCCAGCAATGATTCACCTTGCACAAACATTAGACCTATTTTAACCAAATGAACAACCAGGAGCATAACAAATGCTGGTGATGCTCTTAAACCAGAGGAGCAGCCTAGCGCACACGTTATGATGCTGTCCGATTATTATACTTTTCTGAAGGAATGAAACATCACTTTTGTATTAGTTATAGTACTGGATATATCAGCTTACA
The DNA here is from genome assembly GCF_004798865.1 of Varanus komodoensis. Classification (NCBI taxonomy): domain Eukaryota; kingdom Metazoa; phylum Chordata; class Lepidosauria; order Squamata; family Varanidae; genus Varanus; species Varanus komodoensis. The sequence goes on from NW_025335568.1 coordinate 37,929,676, forward strand.
ATGGATTCATGAGATATTCACCTATGAAATGGAACATTGGAAACAGACTTTGCAAGGTTCCATTTCAGAGACAAGCAACCCAGGACGCTTTCTAGGAGCAGTACAGACCATACCTCACATAATGGACAAAGGATCTCTTGGCTGGACCATAAAAGTAAATGCAGCATTTAATAGAGGGCAAATTAATTTAGTATTTGGTCCATGTTCCTGGAAATTTTGATAGCTACTTTGATAGCTACTTTAGATTTGTGAAAGTATTTAAAAACAGAACACGACTGTTACCTAGAAGTCACCTATGTCATTCCCTTCCCTTCTGCTTACTTCACCCACTTGCATTTCTGTACATATGTTTTTGTTTGTTATATATAAATGCAAATCTTAATTTTAAATGTCCTGGCTTTTAGAAAACTGTCCACTATAATGTTCATGAACTAAAAGGAAAATTCTCAGGCTGCTGCTATGTATTGATGGAAATCAACTCCACTTTAGTTAAGTTCTTCATCTGGAACATAGCTTGCTCCAAATAAAAATTAACAAAGGATTCCTTCAAAAGATACAAGGCGTCAACCATCAGATTGCATTTTAGTAGGTACTTTAAAAAAAGATTCACCTAAGTTTTTCATTAGCATATAAACAGCAGTATTTGCATAGAAATAGGTATACTCAAAATACTTCTTGCAGCTATTAAGGACTCACATATGCTACAGATCTAAACATCTTATTGGTTCTGACCCTTCAAATGAAACTTTCATTTTTGTGTGAGAAGTATGGGAATAACAGTTAATTTGTACCCCTCTTCATAGACCTTACATTTATATTTATATTCATAAATAATGGACTCTTGAAACAGACACTGGGTCCTCCAGGAAGATAATTGTGTGAGTTGAAGCACTCTAAAACATTCAAATTCACTCCAGTTTTGGGGACTTCAAACACCTGTGAAACCCCCTGAAAACCAGCTTAATTTGGGAGCGGGATCTAAAGAAATGATGTGCGCACACAGCTGAAAGCTGCACGTGTGGCAGGTGATCAGATTTCAGAGGAAGACGAGGCTCCAATATGTTTATTTTGTAAAGAAGTGGGAATATGTGTAGTTCAGCTTTTCTCAACCGGATAATGAGCTGTACTTCCAACATTCACATTAAAGGAATTCTGTGGCACATGTGTAGCATTTTGTTATGCAAACATGCACACTATGTCTGGCAGATCAGCTTTGCTTCCTGAGAATACCATCACAGTTCAGAGCAGAAGAAGCCTCATGCTGGGTCAGAGCAAAGCCTATTTTTTCTAGTTTATCAGGTTATCTGGACCCATTTCAGTCCGATTTCAGACCCAGTTATGGTACTGAATCTGCCTTGGTCGCCCTGTGCAGGGAGAGGGACAGGGGGAGTATGTCCCCATTGGTTCTCCTGGACCTCTCAGTGGCTTTTGATACCATCAACCATGGTGTCCTTCCAGATAGACTGGCCGGGTTGGGAATTGGAGGCTCTGCCTGGCACTGGTTCCACTCCTATCTGGACGGCCATTTCCTGAAGGTGGTGCTGGAGGACTATAGTTCTGCGCCACTGCAGCTTTGCCATGGGGTACCACAGGGCTCCATCTTGTTCTGCATGCTCTTTAACATCTACATGAAACCACTGGGAGAGGTCATCTGGAGGTTTGGGCTGCAGAGCCATCAGTATGCTGATGACATCCAGCTCTACCTCTTGTTTACATTTAATCCAGGTGAGGCAGTGGCTGTCCTGAACCACTGCCTGGCTGAGGTAATGGGCTGGATAGGGGCCAATAAATTGAGACTCAATCCAGATAAGATGGAGGTCCCTTTGGTGGGCAGTTCAGTTTTTCAGGTAAGCAATTTTGGTCCTGTCCTGGACGGGTTGCACTCTCTCTAAAGGACAGGGTCCACAGCTTAGGAGTGCTCCTCATCCAAGAACTGTCCCTGGAGGCCCAGGTGACGGTGGTGGTGAGGAATGCTTTCCTTCAGCTTCAGCTGATCCATCAGCTGCATCCTTACCTGGATGAGCTCTGCTTGGCAATGGTGACACATGCTCTGGTAACTTCCTGGTTGGATTATTGTAACGCGGTCTACGTGGGGCTGCCCTTGAAAATGGTCTGGATACTTTAGTTGGTTCAAAACAGAGCTGCCAGACTGCTGATGGGGGCCAGTTGTCATTCTCATGTAACGCTGGTCCTTTATCAGCTCCACTAGCTCCTGATTGAAGTCCGAGTCCAATTTAAGCTGCGGGTGTTAAACTATAAACCTAAATGGCTTGGGACCAGGATACCTGAAGGAATGTCTCCTTCCCTATATGGACTTGCACCCCCTAGGATCTGTAGGAGAGGCCCTACTCCAGGAACCCTCCCTGAAGGAGGTAAAGAGAGTGTCTACCTGGGGGAGGGCCTTTTCTGCAGTGGCACCAAGACTGTGAAATGTGCTCTCCAGAGAGGTTCGCCTGGTGCCGACTTTATATTCCTTTCCTTTATATTCCTTTTGGCACCAGGTAAAAACCTTTTTATTTACCCATTCTTTTAAGGATTAAGGAATTTTAATTGGTTTTAATATTTACAGTCACATTTTGTTTTTTGTTGGTACTATGTATGTTGTTCTTTATTATCATTTATTGCTTTGTCTAATTCTTGTAAGCTGTCCTGGGATGATTTTCATATAGGTCGGGGTAGAAATATTTTAAATAAATAAATAAATAAATAAATAAATAAATAGTTGGCTTCCACAGTGGCCAACAAGACGCCAAGAGAAAGCCCTCGAGGGCAACATGAACACAATAGCACCCTCCTGGTCATGTTTTCTAGCAACTTACATATAGAGGCACTGCCCATGATCCTGTACATAATAGATGGTTGTCCAGTGCAGTAGCCAGTAATAGTATACGATCCTTGAATTATTCTGCTCCCTGAATCAGTTTAAGGTTGTCCAAGTTGCCTGCCATCGCAACACCTTGTTGTAGTGAATTCCATAGTTGAATTCTGCATTGTGGGAAGAAGTACTTCCTTTTATGTATTCTAAATCTCCCATCATTCAGCTACAAAAGCAGCTGGGATACATGGCAGTAGCTGCTAGGAAGACATAGGGTAACTGAGCAGGGGGAAACGCTGTCGAACTCAAGCTGGCTTACATAATTCCAGTCTGTCTGACTGCCTGGCCAGATGGACTCTCACCCCAAGGACCATCAAGTTGCATCCCCCAGGTCAGTTGGTGGCAGGGACTAAGCTGGTAGAGTACTGGGAGAGTGGTGGAGCAGCATGGCAGCTGTGGCCATTTGTGAGTGGCCACTCCAAGGAGGCCTCTCCATCACACAAGCCTATTTCCCTGGGGACTTTCCACCCTGCAGTGCCCATTTAGTACCTGGCTGGGCCTGAGACGCTGGCTGTTGTCCAGCTGGGTGGGTGATTTTATGCTTGCATGCTACATGATGATAATGAATTGGTTTAATTTTAATTCCTTTGTATTGCTGCTATTGTTTTAGAAACTTCAGAAATTTTGTATATTGTTGCATTTATTGCCTCATGTAGCTGATTTGATTTTTCTGAATGCTTGTACCTTGTTTGAAACTGTATTTTATTATATCTTGCCTATCGTATTAACATATTTTGTAAACCCCCTGACAGCTTTTTATGGCCAAGTGGCATAACTTAACAACAATACCAATGATAATATTTGATATTATGTGATGATCTTCAAGTATTATCCTACTGAGCAAGAGACAGTATTTGAAAATAAACAGAGCAATAAAATGAAATAGACACAAAAGTCAAACATTTCTTGTCAAATTAAAAGGATTTCATAAACCATTCCAGTCTGGGAACTATAAATCTGAATAAATGAAAAGACTGTGGTGGCCATTGCACAGTCATTAAAATATGTGATGGCTTGTCAAGGGAGGGTGATTTTTGGAAAAGATGTGCTAGGTGGACAACTCATTCTTGCCTTTCCACAGCTTCACGGCATCTTTGTTACCATCTTTGTGTCTGCCAGGATGCTTTTAGAAAGGGAAGACAACCAGCACATGTAGTGTAGCAGAAAAGCTAAACCGTTTGTCTTCACGCAGCCGCCCCTCCCCACCATTTGTACAGCATTCGTATTTCTCATCTGTCTCTGCTTTATCTTAGAATAACTCTTGGGAATGGAAGTCACAACTACTATGAGGATCCCTCAGAAACAGCCTTGCCTTGCAGCTCGGTTCCTGCCCAGGCCTTAATAACCACAAATACATTCCATATGGATTGTCCCACTCTATATTCTCAGTGGCTGCAGGGGAAGGTGATGCAACTGTTTTATTTATTTGGCCATAAGTATTAGAGGAAATGATTGAGAAATATCCATCAAAACTCTTTTGCTGTTGTGCTAAGCACAAACCAGTACCTGCATGATGTCTCTAGAGCTAATTTTCATGACAGATTTGTCCGGGAAAATCTGTTGCACTAGCAAGTGCTACTGACATTTCACAAATGTTTGGGTTACACCAACACACTACTGATCCTTCCAAAGTCAGGAAGAGGCTTCCTAATCACATGGAGAAGCATTTTAGCAGCATCCCTGTAGTGGATATGTCTTTCCCCTTTCAATGAGCAGAAATAATTATTTTATCAGTGTGAAAGTCTGCTATACAATGTGTCTTTCTTATGTATCAGCTCTCTACCTATCTTGCTGCCTGTGATGAGGTAGACAAGGTAAGGGCAGAACTTTGGATTTGTCTCAGTTATCTGCTGGCAGCTCATGAATTTCCCTGAAAAATCCCTAGCTGAAGTACAACGACATATTGCAACATGTAAACAACTTTATGCAGTGATTGGTTTCAGCTACAACATGCAACAGACTATTATCCTTATCTGTTGAAGTTCATCAGACATCAGACAATGAGATGAGAAACAATTAAGATTTCTTTCCCTGTGATGCAGACCCTTTCAGTTACTATCTATAGGGATGTTTATTTGAAGAACACAGAATGTCTGTGTTTTGAGATCTCTAGCAAATCCTCTTGGAGAATGCCTGAACTGCACCAGTGGTTTAGAAATACACCAATTCTGTTGAGTGAAATAACAGCTCCTACAATCTCAGATTGGTTTTGATTTTGTTGTTGTACATGGTCACTATATTATGTTGTTTTTATTTGATTGACATGTATAAAATTTTGTTGGTTTTGATTGCTAATTTTTATGATGAATGCTATAATATTAACTTTGAAAGAATTGAATAAAATATACTTGGAAGAGTCACCGGGTTGACAAATACAGCTACATATATGCTAGGACAGCAAGTTTATTTATTAATTTAAAGTTTGTATATCCCATCCTTTGCAGCGTCTCAGGGCAGTGACTGGATCCAGTCCTTGTCATACTTAAAGTAGACTCACTGAAATGAATGGGATTTATTTCGCATGGATTCAGCCCAATGCCACCTGTATAGTACTTGAAGCTATCAAAAAACCAGTTGCTGTTTTTTTATTATTATTATTATCCCCCCTACCCCAGGAATTAAAAAACAAACTGGGACAAGAAATATCAAAAGAATCAAATATCCAAAAGTATTTATTTTTCCAGATGGGGTGCTTTCATTTGTTCCAGACACTGTTAACACATTGAAGCTAAAAACACCCCATGTTCCCTTCATAAAGTAACGGACCAAAAAAAGTAGATTCCTTTACTTCTGACACCACACATGTGGCATTATATATTATTTTGCTACATTGGAATTTGGTGTGGCTTAATATAATGTCCCTCCCCCCCCCCACCGCCCCACAGGAGACCCTTATGCCCTTCTGTCAGTTTGTTTCTGCGTGTTGCAACACCACAGCCGTCCTGGTGACAATGTAGTAACTTGATGCCTGGCCACATTTGTGATGCTTCCCTAGCCTGTGTCAGGTCAGAACAAGGATTAATTGAAAAATCTCACTTCCTTCCACTGCATTATATTATATTTCAGATGTTTAGTGCCCCCACATTCCCATTCATCTGCTATCACTTACTGAGATCAGATATTTTTAACCATTCAAGATCTGCACCGTGAGTATATATATTCAAAGTACCCATTAGATTGCATATAACTTCTGGTACTGCACAATGTGTGTATGTGGTGTGTGTGTGTTTTCAGATTGCCTAAAAGCATGCATGGTTAATGAGCTGAAAAGGAATATAAGCTTGGCTATGTTTAATAGCTCAAGAGCACATTAAAAGTGATCATGCATTTTGTTTTCTGATTTGCCTTTCAGCAAATGCATTTTAGAAATTACCAGGAAACCACTTTGCAGGAGGAAGACAAGTACAGAAAGATGGTACCCAAGCACTATGCTCAACATCTGAACCCTTCCTCCAAATGTCACCTCCAAGGGAGGTCCATCTGGTGGGGAAATAAGGAGTAGGACCTCCCCTGTGGAGCCCTCAAATTGTGGAATGATTTCGCCAACGGGCACTAAGCATGGCACCAAGATGACTATCTTTTCAAGGTCTGCTTAAGACCTCCATCTCTGCTGAGATATTTACCAACCCCAACTAGCATATGTGCAGTAGGGGGCTTATCAGTAGGGACTGGTTTTAGCTGCTTAGTTATAAAAATGTGGTCTTAAATACTGTGTACTACTTTCTTTAAATGTAATTGTATGGTTTTTACTGTTTTTTTCTATATTGCATTTTGTTTATATATTTCATTTATGCATATTCACTAATCAGAGAACCTCAACTATTGGTTGGTCTAGACGTTAATTAAACATTTAAAATAAAACTGGTGAACTGGACTGCTGAATCTTTTTGTTAGGCCACAATTCCATTTTAATCAGATATAATGATGGGGCAACGTACTTTCTCTGAATGGCTATTTCACACAAGTCCAGTTTCAAGGAAGAGAGCCCTAAGCAGCAGCCTTGAGTCGCCCACTTGCAGTAGCAGTAGCTCGTCCAGAAGGGCACAGACTGTTACGCATTTTGTTAAAGTTGTTCTTTTTGGTACAACTTTAACAAAATGGCCCAGTCAATATTTGGCCTTCAAATTCATATTCATATTATGTTAGATAGCATTATGTATTTTATGAAAACTGATGAATTTGATCATCCTTCCCTTGATCTCATCCCAGAAAGGGCAAAAGAGGGCTCAGTGCAGGCAAAATTCCTAAGCCACTCAACCTTGTGGACATTTGGTGTCTGCTGTCAATTTTGGCTTAAGTATTTAGAACACACACAAAGGTTGCATCTAGGAAAGAAAGAACTTGAGATAAAGACAGAGGAACTGAAACTGACAGATGTGCTGTGGTACTCCTGCCCTTGCTGCCTAGTAAACCACATCACAAACCGCCGTTGGAGAAACCAAGTATGTGTGCAAGTAAAAAACTGTGGGAAACTGCTGCTGCTTGTTTGCTTGCTGAAACAGGGGCAAACCTATTAATTGTATATGTGTACCAGGGTATAACTCCAGTCAAGATTCTGAAGTAAACAAAAACACATCAGAATACCAATGAATTAAGAGGAAATTGTTCTCCTTTGTAGAGAATAGATACTTTATTTTTACTTTTCATTCCTGTCAGGGGAAAGGGAGGAGTGGGGAAGTTCTCCCCCCAGAAGACTGTGCTAGCAAAATGCTTGTTTGTTTCTTAATCATTGCAAAAGCTCCTGCCTCACTTCTCAGTGCCATTAATGTTAATGCATCTTTTAAAGCTGGTTATTCCACACATTTCTGTCTGTGCCACAGATAAGAATCCATCCACAAATAGGAAACTTTACTTATGTGTCAGCTGATTAATAAGCCAATAAAAATATGGATAAGGAAAGCTAATTGATTGTTTGTTTCTCAGCAGAACCATCAGTAAGAGAGCAATAATATTCAATTGGCTGCTATATGCTCGCTCGCTCTCTCTCTCTCTCTCTCTCTCTCTCTCTCTCTCTCTCTCTCTCTCTCTGTGCATATTTACCTCTACTTCTATATGATTTCCTGAAATGGGACCAACCTCCATTTAATGGCTTCCCTGAGCCGATTGTTAAGATGCAAAACAAGACATTTTGCCATGATTATATTTATCTTTGGCTTCATGCAGAGCATCCATAAGCAAATAAGACTTAGGTAAAGGTAAAGGTTCCCCCTTGACGTTACGTCCAGTCATGCCTGACTCTAGGGGGCGGTGCTCATCTCTGTTTCCTAGCCGAGGGAGCCAGCGCTTGTCCGCAGACAGTCTCCGTGGTCATGTGGCCGGCATGACTAAACACCGAAATGCATGGAATGCTGTTACCTGCCCACCAAAGTGGTACCTTTTCATCTACTTGCGTTTGCATGCTTTCGAACTACAAGGTTGACAGGAGATGGGACAGAGTACGGGAGCTCACCCCATTGTGTAGATTCGAACCGGCGACCTTTCAATCAACCAGCCCAGCAGCACAGTGGTTTAAACCACTGCGCCACCTGCAGTCCAAGTAATAAGGCTTAGAAATGATATAAAATGATTGAAATGCCAATTGCTTATGAATGATAATGAATATATAGCAGGATTTCTATGTAAATGTTCTTATATGGAAGGCTGAGCAGAAGTATTCCAGTCATGTCAAGATGTGGAGCTTTTATCCCACTAAAGATGTGATTACACAGAAGGTATACACAGAAGATGGTCCCACTGGATTTAATAGGACTTATTCCAAAGTAAGTATACATAGGATAGTAGCCAAGTCCCACCATCAATGGGACATACATGTCCTGGTTATTTCAATGAGACTCGAGACTAAATTGGATTGGAATCCAGAGATCATGGATCTTTTGACCTGATCATCAGCTACTTGTGAGACACACGAGAGACATATGCACACTGTTGGCCATATACCTTCATACACACGTGCATGTCCATATACATCAGGGATGTCCAGCTAGAATTTATTCAGGTCACAGGTATAGAAAAGTACTGGCTGATAGCTTAATAAACTGTTGGAATCAGGGCAGATAGAATGGACTAGATAGAAGGCGTGTTCTCATATCCCACTTGAGTGTCTGCTTTCAATAGTTAGCCTCATCATCTTCTGATCTCCCAACAGAACCCTCTCCATACCAGTCAGAAGATCTACAGAAGAAGACACATATTTGGATGAAATAATCCCAGCTTCATTTAGTAAGAAATCAAATAGCAATAAGGTCACATCATAAAATGCTCAGCAACTCATGATAACAAAATAAAGACTTAAAATGAGATGTGGCTTTTTTTCTGCCCTTCTTTTGAAGCTCAGGGTTCATCCCTGATACACATGAAGGGAGTATTTAGAAAGAGAAGAGTGAGTGAACATAAGGATTACCCCTGCTGGGTGAGACCAAAGCCCCATCCTTGTTTATGACAATGGGCGACCAGATAGATGCCTGTTAGAAACCCACAGCAGGACAATTTTGGTTCAGCTGAAGGTAAATTCTGTGGCTAAGGTAGGTCTGGAGGCTCAAGCTTCAAATAAAATATCCAAGGAAAGCCAAAAGATTCTTGAAAAGATCAACAAACTTTCTCAGAGGAATTTTATACCTCTCATGTTGAAACCATCCATAAATTCATAAGTAAAAAAGAGCAAACACTGACTCACAAGAGGTAAGTATCTTTTGACAGAGCCCATCAAATACTGATAACTTTAAAGCTGAAAAAGAAGAGGTCTGATTCAGAACTGTTTTTCATTTTCTTGGTGCACACACACTAGAAATGGCTAGCTTTCTTAGCTCGCTTTTGGTGTTTGCTTGTTTGACCTTTCTGTCAAATTATTCCATATGTTTATTACCTTTTCTGTGAAATATGTCAGTTTCGGTTCATTGTTTGCTTTTCATTTCCTGTTTAGGCTGTATCCTTTTCTTGGAAGTTTAAGCGTTAGCTGCTATGAGTAGCACTTTATTGCAATGTTCTGATTGAATGCATCCCTTTCTTCTACTTTTCATTCTTTACCAGAAGCATCTCCCCCACCCCTTCATTCCTGTTAAACAGATCTACAAAAAAAGCCACTCTTGATGTTTAAAAGGTGCGTGTGGATATTTCATTGTGCATGTTTAGTTGTTTTTCCTCATGTGACTTCTCAAGAATTCATACTGATGCTTGTGGCGTACAGTCATCTTGACTAGCCGTTTTCTCTGCTAATCCCCCTGCAGCCTGAGAAGAACAATGGGCTTAGTTTAATTGTTCCTGACTGTGTTGCACATCTTCGGAAATGTTAAGCATACACCTTAACTGTAGTTTACTGCCTGTAATTATTACCCAATGCAAGGTTTTTGCGCTTGAGCTTATTCTATTGGCCACCAACCAACCAATATTGAGAACCAGCGGTTAGACTGGGACACCAGCGATCCAAGTTCTAGTCCCCATTTGGTCATGACGCTCCTTGTGTGGCTCTGGACCAGTGACTGACTCTAAACCTAACCTACCTGAAATGGTTCTTGCTGTGAGGATTGAATGGGGAGGAGGGTTTCTTGCAGAAAAAGGGGCTTGGTATGAGTATAATCAAAATTGTGAATGAGAGAATGAATGAATAAAAATGCAAGATGCTCATTCAGATGAACCCAGATTCTCCTGTGCCAGTTTGCACAATGTTCTCTTTGTGCTTCAGGAAATTTAATCATGCAGTTTTTCAAGTACCTATGAAAGAAGGGCTTGGGCATTATATATCCAATTATAAGAGCAACTATGTTTGCAAGACTGGAACCAAGGGATTAAAGGACACATACAGGGAGACACAGCATATGGAAAAGACAACCAGATATCAGGACCCTTTTCTTTGCAATGGTATGGACTTGTATCTAACCCTTACTCTTGAAGTGAACATACCTTTGTCTTTGTATGACTTGACTTAGGGATGTGGGTTTCATGTTGTGCTCAAGCTGCAGTGGCTTTATTTGATATTTCTTAACCCCTTTCTACTACTCATTTTAAAACATTGCTTATGATATGCTCTTTCAGAAGAAAAATATTCTTGTGATGCTTGTATGTCTGAATATTTTTTTCAGTTCAGTACCTTATGTGGCGATATTGTAAAACTTCTTTTGGAAGAGAACAGCATGGAGAAACACATTTGAAATTCAGTCAGTTTAAGTTCTAGCTGCATGTCCCAGGCCTGACCTGTAAGTGTTCCACTCCAGGGGTCATAAGGTAATTCATTATCCTTGCCTATTCCCTCCTTGATCACTCTGCATAGATTGACAGCTGGTAACCTGACTGCAACATAAGAGTTGGATGGAGACTCTATTCATTTCACATGAGCAGCACTATTGACACGAAACGGTAAAATAATTAGTTTATACTAGTAGTCACAGATTTTGGTTCTAACCCACCTAGGCCAAATCTGACATAGTGACCTAGAGTGGCAGAGCTCCCATATCCCATTACTAACGCCCTGAGACATTCAGAACTCCATGACAATAACATCATTTTAAAACCCTCTAAATTTGCTGAAGCATGAGTTTTCTTTCCTGAGCTTTTATTTATTCTCTGTAATCAAATTAGGTGTTCATGGTGTAAATTTGAAACATTCAAAATCCCCTTAACTTCTTATTTACTCACCAACCCGATGATGATTACTTTAGAGACATTTTGGCTGAACTTCATAGGTCTTTCTTGATTGCATTCAAACTTGCTATTAAAAAACTTCTAAAAATATTTTCCGGGAACCTTTTTATAATCATGCCTTTATGACTAATCACAATGGACATAGTTATATTAAAATTTCTTATTCCTGTTGATTGATGGATTGATTTGAAACAATCCAGTGGTCTGTGGTCACTAGCAATATTTAATGCGTGATAATGAAAACCCATGTTTGCCCATCAGTAGCACTGAATAGCCAAACCTGTTGTGCGAGCAAGTGCTATTAATGTTGTTCAAACTTTGGATTCCGATATCACAACCTTGTACATCTTTCTCTTATTGAAAGATCTGGTTGAGACTTTCCTTAGCTCTCAGACATTTGCCAACAGATAATATGAGTTTTTAAGCAGATCCTTGGATTTCTTATTGTCAATTGTTCAAGTTATTTAGTACGTTTTGTGTTGTCTCTTTCTATGGTTCTGTGCAACTGATTTTAATATTTTGTGCAATGTCATAATTTAAAGGCTTTTCATCTTTGTAAACTGTCCTGATATTTTTGGCTAGGAGAAATGTAATAAATGACTGAAATGAAATATCTGCATTTTATATATGCCAATTAAACTAAAGCAAAACTCAACTTTTAAATGGAATTTATTTAGTCCTCAGGGACTGCAGGTGGCACAGTGGTTTAAACCGCTGTGCTGCTGGGCTGGTTGATCGAAAGGTCGCCAGTTCGAATCTGCACAACGGAGTGGGTTCCCATTGCTCCGTCCCAGCTCCTGCCAACCTGCAAATGCAAGTAGATAAAAAGGTACCACTTGGGTGGGCAGGTAACAGCGTTCCGTGCACTTCAGTGTTTAGTCATGCCGGCCACATGACCACGGAGACTGTCTGCGGACAAATGCTGGCTCCCTCGGCTAGGAAACGGAGATGAGCACTGCCCTCTAGAGTCAGGCATGACTGGATGTAATGCCAAGGGGAAATCTTTACCTTTACCTTTATTTAGTCCTCAGATATATATATATATACTGCTTCAATAGTTATCAAAGAGATGAAAATAGAATGTCATCCCATCAAAACAACAGTAAAATATAGCATTATAACAATAAAGCAATAAAATAGAATCGGAAAAATGCTAACTAATTTTTGATGAAGACTGGTATATAATATATTGGGCTATAAAATTCAATGGCAAATAAGTATGGCGAATAAAATTTTCTTCTGACAGCAGAATGAGCTAAAATGAGATAGGGTGTACTGAGTTTAGAACTCTCTGCAAAATCTATTTTATCAGACATTGCGGTACTGAAGGCTAGTTTCCGCTTGGGTGGCAGGAAGATGAGGCAGTGGCTTCCATTTGCCATCCCCCCAGCCCTGTGTGCTTCCCAGTTTGTGGCTGATGGAGGTGGAGCCTTCTGTGGTTATTTGGGTTTCATAGTATTTTTGTTGTTTAGTCACAAAGTCATGTCTGACCCCTCACAATCCCATAGACAACATTCCTCCAGGCTCTCCTGTCATCCATTATCCCACAGAGTACATCCAACTCCACACCCACCTCCCCATTGAAACCATCGAACCACTTCAACTCAGCCATCCCCTTCTCCTTTTGTCATCAATCGTTCCCAGCATCAGGGTCTTCTCCAATGATTCCTTCCTTCTCATTAGGTAGCCAAAGTATTTGAATTTCATCTTCAGTATCTGACCGTCTAAAGAACAATCAGGGTTGATTTCTTTTTAGGATTAACTGATTGGATCTCTTTGCAGTCCAAGGGACCCACAGGAATCTTATCCAACACCACAATTCAAAGGTGTCAATTCTTTGGCACTCAGTTTTCCTTATGGTCCAACTCTCACAGCCATACATTATAACTGGGAAAACCATAGCTTTGACTATATGAACTTTTGTTGGCAGGGTGATGTCTCTGCTTTTTAGTATGATGTCTAGATTTGTTGCTTCCAAGGAGCAAGCTTCTTTTAATTTCTTGGCTGCAGTCACTGTCTGCAGTGATCTTAGAGCTCAAGAATATAAATCTGTCACTACCTTCATTTCTTCCCCATCTGTTTGCCAGGAAGTGATAGGACTGGATGCCATGATCTTAGTTTTCTTAATGTTGAGTTTCAAGTCAACTTTCTTCCTTCACCTGTATCAAGAGGCTCTTTAGTTCCTCTTCACTTTCTGCCATTAGAGTGGCTTGTCAGTGTATCTGAGGTCGTTGATATTTCTCCCTCCAATCTTGAAGCCAATTTCTGATTCATCTAGCCTGGCCTTTCTCATGATGTGCTCTGCATATAAGTAACATAGGTAGAGGGACAATATACAGCCTTGCAACACTCCTTTCCCAATTTTGAACCAATCAGTAGTTCCATGTCTAGTTCTCACTGTTGCTTCTTGACCTGCATACAGGTTTCTCAAGAGACAAATAAGATGGTTTGGTACTCCCATCTCTTTAGGAACTTGCCACAATTGGTTGTGAAATGAGTGCAATGGTGTGGTAATTTGAATATTCTTTGGCATTGCTATTCTTAGTGACTGGAATGTAAACTGACCTTTTCAATCCTGTGGCCACTGTTGAGTTTTCCAAATTTGCTGGCATATTGAGTGTAGCACTTTAACTGCATCGTCTTTTAGGATTTTGAATAGCTCCGCTGGAATACCAGCTCCTCCACTAGCTTTGTTGTTGCTAAGACTTCCTAAGGCCCATTTGACTTCACACTCCAGGATGTCTGGCTCGAGGTCAGTGAACCCTCCCCCCCCCATCATGGTTATCAGGGACATTAAGATCTTTCTTGTATAGTTCTTCCATGTAATCTTGCCACCTCTTTTTAATCTCTTCTGCCTCTGTTAGGTCCCTGCCACTTTTGTCCTTCATCATGCCCATCTTTGCATGAAATGTTCCCTTGATATCTCTAATTTTCATAGCATTATTGCTATTTTATTTTCCTCTGCACTGGGAAACAAATTATTATTAATATTAATCAGGGAGCTAGAACAGCACAGGCAAGGATGCTTCTCCTCTTGTTCTGGAAGGTAGGATAGCAACTTGTGAATCACCAACACTGAGGACTAAAGGACACTGATTTGCGTAAGGTTTGCCTATACTAATATATATCTGCATAAGCACAGACAGAAATACTTAATATAATATGAATGGGAATACAGTATATTGCAAAATAATAGGGAAAGCTGTGAAGAGTCTGCTCAGTCTGCTTTCCTATCCAGGTGCTATTGATAGGACACATTGAGCTCCAGGTCTTCCATCTGATGGTTCTTTATCTTTAAACCGGCCCTTGAAATAGAGGATACCTTCAAAACAGAAGACAGTCCTTGGGCAGCCCTTCAAACAGAGGACCCTCCTCTGTAAAAGAGGACACTTGAATGTTGTGAGCTGCCCCGAGGCTTCGGCAAGGGGCGGCATATAAATGTTTTAATAAATAAATAAAATAAATAATATTAATAGTGTGTCGTAGGCTGTCCCTGACCACCCAGAATAGTGCAGGTAGTGGAATGATAACAATCATGGTGCCAGCCACCAAGGGATGTGATGCGCAGCTGCCTGCCCTTCGCTTGGGTACCCAGCACACCTCTTCCATTGCTACTCACACAGAATACTAAAGGCAGAGGCACTTCCCCCCATTCCTGGCTGCCACAGTGTGACAGGCCACCACCTTTCTTCTCAAAGCTGCTGGGCCCTGACCTCGCTGCCGCAATGGATGTGTCAGAATCAGGACCCAAAGGCATTGGTGAGAAGGAGGATGAAGGCTGCTCTAAAAGTTAATAGAGGAAGCCAGTACCAGCTGCAGTTGGGCCCCAGCACTTTCTGGACCATGGAAATCAGCCCATTGGTCATTCTTACACAATTTGACCATGTGGATCATGGACAGTCCCATTTTCAAGCTTCTGCAATCCCATTGTCTGCACGTGCCATATAAATATTAGCCATCTCTATGACTTTTACTGCTTGAATGACAAGAGACCTTAAAGTATCGGCATCTGGGCCTGGGATAGTCTGACGGACAAACCAGAACAGGGTAAGACAAAACAACAACTGAATGGAATGGGAGACATCCAGCTTAGGAAAAATACATTGTATTTTGTCTATCTCTGCAAAATATTATTAAAAATATAGAGTTAAGGTTTGTGCTTGACTAAAGTATTATCTTTTCCTTCAAATGTCTAATGATTTCACAGAAAAATCAAGTTGGAAGGGCACGATGAGATGAGCAATAATGTTCTGTTTAAACAACAAATGCCTTAGGCTATTAATGGCAACAATAAAACCAGCACAGAAAATCTTCATATTTTATATATACTCTCCAGTTTTAATGCCTCTATTGTTTGTTGATCGCATTTGCTTTTTACAATGTTTCCCTAGAAATTTCTTGAAGAACAGAAGTGGAAAAATTGAGTCTCTTTCCTGTGAGAGTCCTACCTTCAACAGTTTGTGTATATCAATGAAAAGCAGGTGTTCTCATTTGCTCATTGTCACTTGGATGGTACTCAACTGATAAACGTCTTTTTAAAAATGTTGAAACTTTGCTTGCCAATTTCACATCAGAACTAGCAGATTTAGTCCTGGTTGTTGTTTTTTGATGCACCAAAAACATTTAACTTTTGAAAGCTTCTGTTATGCTTTCCTCTTCCTATCTTTCCTTCTCCTTGTTCCAGCTGCACAACCAATATGTCCTGCCAACAGCCATGGAACTCATTGGGTGTAATTTAATTTTCCCATTAAAAAATCAGTATCACTTCTGGTTATGCCCACATCATCTGGCTTCCTTGAAATATATGGACTCAAGAGCATTAAATGCATGTGCTCACCCATTTCTGCATGGGGTTGTGCTCCTCCAAAGGAGCAGGTTCATACTCTGGTGGCTCTCCCAGAACCATCCTTGTCATTTGAGGTTCAGGTGCCTCGCTTAAATGGATTGCCTCTCCAAGCGATGGCCTAGCCACACCATGATCTGGTTCAATTGTTTGCTTTGGCAATGACCAGATTAGATTACTACAGTGTGCTGTATGTGAAGAGAGTTTGGAAGCTGCAGTCTGTGCAAAATAGAGTGGCATGATTGATAGGTGGGATCAAAGGTTCCAATTCTCACCTATTTGCACTGGCAACCTGTAGATTCCCAAGCCCAGTTCACAAAGCAGATTTTGACCTATAAAGCCTCATACTGCTCAAGATCAAAAGAGTGTTACTCCCAGTCCAAACCTCCTCACACACTGTGATCAATCTACTCACACATTATGATCAACAGGCCTTCTGAATGACACTCACAGCATGGTCCAAAGGATACCAACAAAGGAGAGGGCTTTGTGGAATGTTTGTGAAATTCTGGAATGCTCTCCTCGCCAAGGTTTGCCTATCAACAACATTGTCGTATTTTTAACGCCAGGTTAAGACTTTTCTTTCCTCCCTCATTTTTTTGGATCAAATACATTATTCACTGTGAGCAGGGGCTGGCTCAAGTACAGTTTGGCCCCTTGTGAGAAAACCAAACAAGGGCTAACCCAAGATCCCCCCACCCACCCTGTCTAGGACAAAGGAATAATTGGCACTCCTTCCACATACAAAAACTGTCCGGAGTGCTAATTGAATCTTCATTCAACTCTGGTGATGGGGCAAACTCTTTCACCTTGCCACGAAGTCACAGGTTGGCTCAGGGGCTGCTGGGAAAGCTAATGGCACATATAACTCTGCTCAATTACCTCCCTGCCACCCGAGGAAGCTGCCTCTCTGTCTAACAAAAAACAAAATTATTCTGATGTGCTACCTGATGCTCCACCTTGGATCCTACACTGATGCACTGGACAATATTTTGATTCAAATATATTCACACTCACTGCCAGTTAGGTTACTCTACTTGTTAGCACTCTTTGGGGATCTGAGGGGTGTTTGAATGAAGAACAGTTTCATAAAATCCGAACAAAATGCAAATGGATTTTACAGTCTAGAGTGAATTAATCTCAGAGCATCTTGTTAAATGAAACATTTTACTTGTGCATTTACATTCCAGTGCTTATACTTTAATAAGGATATTAAATGCTATGACAGGTTAGTTATACCCTCCAAACCTTTTTAGTCTTCTTCACCTTATTTTGTTCAGGAATACTGCAGTCGGTTACTGGTCAGAACAGTTTAAATGTTGTTTTTATGGGTGTCAAGAACTTTATGTGAAAATGCCATGTGGAAGCATCAGAGTCACTTGACGACTATCTAATTCATTGAAAGTTTGAACTAGAATTTTTTTAAAATGAACAAACAATAATCTAATAAAATGTGTAATTGTTGGAACACAAATTAAGACTTTACAAATTTACATTGTTCATCATCTGATCCTCTTTATAGTAATTAAAACTGCAATATTCACATTTTTAAAGTCAATAATAGTGCAGTCTAGAGTGGCTCCCTGCATCTTTGCAAGCCGGGAGGATGGCAGGTGTCCTATTGAAGAGAGAAGGAACACAGAGTTGCCTCTGCACTGATCCTGCCCTGCAAGACTTGCATGGCTGATTTCAGGCACCAAAGTCATTTGGCCCCACTCACAAGGCAAACATGCTTCTCCGTCTTCTCTTCCCCACCCTCAGTGCTGGATTTGAGGTTGGCCTTTTGACCTCGTTGCTGAAGCCAGCACAGGTCTTTCTGTGCTGGCTGTAAGGATGGAGGGAGAGCGCTCCGAATTCAGAGCTCTAGTTCCAACCCCAGGGAACATGTCTGAGGCTGGAGCCGGGACTCTGAATGCCCTTATGACCATCCAGACTATAGTGCCTATAGGGCTGAGCCCTTAGTTACTTTCTAGCATATGCATAATTCAATTATCTCTCAGGACATGCTGCACATTTATCTCTCAGGACATGCTGATGAACAAACAATGAAGTGGTAAATCTGCATGCATATCTTTACATGACCAATGCTACTCATGATGAGGGTTGCTGCCAAGACTTGCAATCTATGGACTTGTATATCAACTGTATTAGGTACATAGTCCTCCAATGTGCTATGGACTCAGACCTTGATCCAATGCAGTTTTAAAAGTTTGTAATTGAAACAGAATGATTGCAAGTTAGTTTTTATTCCTCCTCTCTCTCCCTCCCTCCCTCCCTGTGTGTGTGTGTTTGGGTGCTGGTGCCATCCACATCCATACTATTCGAAGTGTATTCTGAACCTGGTTGCTGTAAACTTTGAGATTCCAAAGGAAATGCAAACATCGCATTGGCAATATATATGCATTTGGAAGGATTTTACATTCACCCTTTTGCCAAACCAAACTGGTTCAAATTTTGGATCTGAAAGAAAAAATTGGATCTGAAACCCTAAAATGTTATTTTAGATTTTGTGCTGCCACTGTCCTCTCCTGTTGATTTTAACTTGGTTTTTATCCAATGCATTGTACGATCATTGTATGGTGTGTTCATATTGAAGGCACTGAGATCTCAACAGATATTTTTTTGTAAGGATGAGTTCACAACATGGCAAGATAATTACAATATCTGATGAGGTACTTTGTCTATCACTACTTATGTTTTGCTCTCTTTTAAAGTGATAAGTAGCAGTTCGGTCACTCAGCATTAAATGTGGTGGTTCAAAAAGTGGACAGTGTTGTGGCAAATGGCCATCTAGTTCTTTACTAGAAATACATTTGTCTGATAAACAAGCTGGGGACTTGGGATAAAGGGGGATGGCTCTGAGATCTTCTTTAGTTCAAGCCCTTCGGGAATCCAGGCCAAAACCAGAATTGCAGCATTCAAGTCCTGCCTGCTCTCCTGTTTTCTCCATATTGGATTCTAGAGCCAGCAAGGAAGCAGAAGGACCTTTGTTAAGTCCAAGAATCGTCTATGAGTCTGTATGGAGGCATGGGGGGGGGGGGGCGGTCAGTTTGGCATGATGGAGATTGTGATGTTACAGAAGGAATCAAACTCCTCCCATGGAAACATGTTTCCCATGTTTTCTGAAAGAAGAAAGCAGAGCAATTGCAGGGGCTTGTGCTTGGCTTTGTAGGAAGGCCATAGTCAGTAACATTAGATCCAACTGCAGATTCTTCTGAGTTGGTTTTGGCCAGACACGTGCCAGAAACACCTTTAGTTTACTTGCTATATCAATACCATGGATTTTAAAATTATTATTATTATTATTATTATTATTATTATTATTACATTTCTATGCCGCCCCTTGCCGAAACCTCGGGGCGGCTTACAACATGATAAAATACATTGAAATACAATAGTACATAATAAATTACCATTAAATACAAAAATACAAAAAATACATTGATTTACAAATATAAAATTAAAATTATCAGTATAAAATAAAAATATAGGAGGAGAAAGAGAAGGAAGAAGAAGTTGCCCTGGCCAGATCATATGTTTTAACAATTGAAATGATGTTTAAATAAAAAGGTCTTGTGCTTTTCATACACTCATTTTTTTTCTGAGGTATGTCCCAGCAATTTGGAAAAGCGGAGAAATCTCTTTGGCTGATTCTTTTGACAAGACTTTAACATTTGCAAATATCTTTGCGAGAGGCACAGAAATAACCTGAGATAGATAAAAGAGTGGGATGTGAACTAAAGGGACAGGCTTGTTATCTAAACAGAAAGTTTCAGCTCATAAAAGTCTGGGTTTGAGTCTCTGTGTATTCAAACTATGCCTGAGACTTTGAAAAGTAGATTTTGGGGAAAGCATAGCTGGAAGGTTTGTTCATACCTACTTGCAGTATGCAGAGAACTATATCTATATTGTTCATTGTGTGACATAACTGCCTATGTACATCAAGATGCTGGGCGTAGTATGTATGCAGGTGATGCAGTGACCTTGCTGAAGCCAAACAGGTCTAGGTCTGGTCAGTGCCTAGCTATGACACCCTTCTGTGCTGCCTTCAGGGTCATAAGAAAGGCAGGATATAAATGTACTAAAGAAACCAAAATAATCCTTAAAAACATTGGACTCAATGTGAGCTCCATTCAGAGCTTTGAACAAGTTAGTATAAACAGTTTCTCAACAAATTGTTTAGCATGCGAGATTTCTGATTTTGGATATGCCCCAAGCATTCACTTATGCATAAATGCACATCCAAATTAATTATTAGTGAAATCACAACTGATTTAATCTACTCAGATGGTTTTTGTTCAGAATTATATACCTGCTGTTATGCATAAGCTGGATGTGTTCATTACTACATGCAAAAGCAAGTTTCAAGTATGATATTAAGGTAGGCTGCTGTGTCAGGTTATTTTTAATCATGGTTCTGTATTGTAAGCAGAAAATGCCCCCATTAACATACAGCATAGCTCATTAAAAGGATTAAACTATCACTGCTTCTTAAATAAATCTTCTGCACTTGGCTCAATGGAAAGAAAAACAAGAATGTGAGTCATCCTTTAAGAATTAATCAGGAAAGAGGTATGTGTGTATATATCTCGATAGAACATATCACACTGACTATTTTACATCTTCATCCTATGGGTTGGGTTTAGCAGCTGTGTGCCAATTATTATCTAGGAACGGCCATGGGGAAACCTTAACAACATCTGGAGTTGTTATGAAATGCATAGTAAAAGCTACCATTTGATTGCTTTCCCCCAAAGCACAGATTAAATGTCTCTGCATGAGACACCTGCTGCATGAGATAGAGTACATACAAGTTCTTTCAGCAAAGGGGATTCACTTTCAACTCTTGGATTTCTGAATATTTTAAAATAGCAGAATTTAACATTTTCAAGACAAGCCTCTTTAAAAAAGAGTGATGGTTTCATTGCAAACTTTTAAAAAAGAAAGTTGCTTGCTTGGAAACACCAAAATACATGTCAGTTACAAGGCTTCAGTAGAAGCATGTACATTTAATGTGAAGATTGTGTTTTAGCAATCTGCTTCGAAGGCTTGCTTGTCAGGAAGGCAAAAGGATGCATTGCTTACTTGTTCAGCAAAACCACATGCAAGAGGCTTTCACAACTGTGCAAATTAGACTGTGCTTCCAAGTTCCATTTTACTCATTCTAGATTTTTTTAAAAAACCTAGCACATAATGGGTAGAGATTTCTTCAAACTGGTGTGCTTGTTTGCTATGTGACACACTTTATGTAGAATGAATTTCTAAAACATGCAACACATTTTATGTGGAATGACTGTCTAAAAGATGACGCTCCACTTTCAGTGGTGTGGTGCAGGAAGATTTCTATCAACCAATCCATTTAATCATCAGTAAATCTGGAGTCTTTGATATCTGTGTTCAAACCCTGGTGTGTTTTTGTTGTATAATGTGGGTAAGATTTTGCTTAACTGGATATGACTCTTGGCCTGTGAAATTTACCAATTTACCATCCCACTGGAAAGAAAACCTCAAACAGCAAAACAAACAAAAATTAAACAAAAGCAACAATATTACAGATGGCCAACATTATATTATGCTGAATTGCAAGGTGCCAATTGTGAGACCTCGGTGTCAAATTCTGGATTAAGGGTGAGGTTTAAGGTTCTCTTCTCTCTCATGTAATCATTTGTATGAAATCTGTGCCAGTGCAATCACATGGCCACCCCAGATGTTTTCAGAAAGAGATAGGAAAACATCTTATGTCAAAATTGTATGCCATCTGATGATTTTAATAATATTTATTTATATATCACTTTTTTGCAAAGTGCTGCTCAAAAAATACAATAAAACAATTTAAAATACTACATAACTACAGTTCTTAAAATGACAACCTTAATGTGCAATGAAACTACATAAATCTTAACTAATATACCACATAAAAATGACACTTGCATAAAACCCATCAGCATATTTAACTTCAAATAAGCAATCAATTCCCCTACTCATGGTGTAGGTGAATTCCCCACCTGGTCAGAACTTTCTTAGACTCTACCAAACCCTCAGTGAACCACTGTGGTAGGGGTGAGAATTTTTCAAGTCTGGGACAAGCTCCTGGGATGTACATTACCAGAATACCCTGATATGTGAGGCAGAAGCAGTCAGGAAATCTATACCCACAGATCTGGTTGCCTGGCCCAGCACACAGGAAATGAGAGGAAAGGTAATTTGGGTAATGCCGTAAGACCTGAAGTGCCAGAACCAAACACATGTGATGGACTCTGGCTTTCTGTGGAAGTCAATGTAAGGCCCTGTGATAACAGATAATGTGGACAAATTGAGGAAAGTCAAGAATAGGACTAACAGCAATATTCTGAACCACAATCAAAAGAGAAAAAGGGGAAAGAGGGAGACCTGCTAGAAAACAGTTGCGGCACTCCATGTGTGAATCAACCAAAGTTCAGATCTGCCTTTGCCTGAAACATGAAGCTGAGAATCTGAAGGATATTCATTAGAGGGAAGCTGAAAATTCTTGTTGTGCGCTCATTAAAGGAATGTAGTGAAAAATGAACATTCACTAGGTTCCAGGTCTTGACCACCAGCTGGATGCCTTGAAGACAAACAAGAGTTATAGGAAAGAGAAGAGAGGCCATCAGGACAGAAAATCAAGATTCAGTTTTATCTAACCCGAGGCAGTGAGCAGATATCTATGAGGAAATATCTAATAAGCAACTTCCCACACATGTCCAGTACCCCTCTCCAAGATGATCAATAAGCCGGTAAACCTGGATACCATCAGTATAAATAACATACTGAAAATGAAAACCAGAAATTAGAGAAGTCAAAGGAAAGGCGTAAGGAGAAATAAGAAGAGGTCCATGGCTAGATCTTTGTCTACCTCAAACACAAGAGAAAGGGGATTAAAACAGCACTGGAGAAAAAAAAAAAAAAAACAGGAAAAAGAGCAATCTGACAAGAAGGAAGGAAACCAGGACAAACCAACTAACTTGCAGCCTCATCTTAGCTTCCCTCTGGCATGCAAACTTTTTTATGAGGGACGCACCACTGAATTGGGGGGCATGAACACTTTAGTCTAATATGAGAACATCATCAGGAATGGAATTACAGGATTCTCATCCATCCCATTCTGCTCCCTTCCCATTCCTCTGTATTGTTCTGACCTGCATTTCACTTCCTCTGAGTTTTTGCTTCACTAGGAGATTTTCTTAAATTAGGCTGAAATTAGAGCAGAGGGGCAGAACCTTGAGGCCCAGGGCCCAAATCCAACCCTCTATTGATCCTAATCTGGTCCTAATCCGGTGTTCCTGGAAGGATGCACCTCTCTCTTCTGGCCATACCCATTTCCCACAAGCACAATGACTTGGCTGTTTCCCAGCTTTTTGTGCAGGTTTGTTCCCCCTACACAGTAATGATGATATACTTTTTCTAAAGCTTATTTACTGGCAGCAAAGCACTTCAACATGTAATCCTATCCATGTTTAGATGGTGCAAAAAAAGTTGCAGGACTTTTTTTTCTGTGTAAACATCCATAGGGTTATGTTCTTACGTTAATTATGTTGGTATTTTTTGGCATTTTCACTCTATACCCTTTTCTTTCACCCCACCAAAACTGGAAGGGACCCTTCTCTGAAATGGAATTCAACCATCAAACTGAAAGAGTTTATACATTCCTGAATTTGCATTTTACCTTAGCCGCTTCAGTTCATTTGCATGTTTTCTTGTTCTCTAAATGGGCAAGTGCTCATCAAGAAAGCACTGCAAGATCTTGGTGTGACCATGAAAAATATGGCATCAAGTTATTTGTTTGTTTGTTTGTTTAAAACATTTCTATGCTGCCCCCATCGCAACAAAGCCTCGGGGTGGCTCACAACAACAAAGTTACCTTTGTATACCGGCGTACTAACACATACATGCAATTCTGCATGTTAGTAAAATACCACAAAAATGAACACAGTGCCCAGGAATGTATATGTTCCATGCAGGTGCATCAAGTTTGTTCATGTGTGTGCACTGTTTTATCTATGTGCATGCAGAATGCATATGTTGGTAACTGCATACGAAAATGCTTGCTGTAATAATGAGTGAGATCACATCAAACTTTCTTTTGGCAGAGCTTTTTTAGTCGCAATACTTTATCAGTCTGAGCATGTGTGTTCTTAATGGAACATGAAGTGCAGCAAAGTTTCAAATGAAATGAAGATATAGAAGCTGCATCAATACAATTCATGAACCAGTGTTCTGCACACAATGAATATGTTAAAATGAAACTATGGATAATTCTGAATACACTGGTTCCACTTGCAAATTGAGACCATGTGATTTGGAACTCCAAAAAAGCTAGGGAAGAATTCAGGTGACAATTCTGGAAAAGTCTCTACTCAAGAACTGAATGGTTAAAACATACCAAGATGTTTGCATGTTTTTCAGTTGTGCCTCCTACACTGAAATTATAACCATCCGAATATCCAGATTTCAGGTCTTCATGAATGTAATATGTCCAGGTTCACAACTAATTGCATAGTTGATGGTAAAGCCAAAGCAGTTCATAAGAAAGTGTGGGTGGGTGAGTATCAGTTCTTTCCATTTGCTACAGCTGAGGTCTTCACAGCTGGACCCAATCCATGACACAATTAGAAACCATCTATATTCTACAGCAAGCAGTGACTGATGCAAGACCAGTAAAAGCTTTGTAAATTGGATGGTCACTCATATCTGAGCAAAATAAACTGGCAGATGGTGCAGGTTCTGAAGAAGTAAGCCACCTGCAGAAAGCCAGAATTGTCCCTTGTGGATCCAAGAGTTCACTCAGAGATTGATATTAAAAATACAAACCAGGAATTTATAAATCAGGAATTTAATTTATGTTGCAAGTGGCAGATGGAAATTACAAATGGGATTATCCGAGAGGTAGGAAAGACAGTGAGGATAGTTCTATTAATTTTGCTGAAAGCAAATGCCATTGGACTCCTTCCTGCAACTGCAGTGAGCATGCCACCTGGGCATAATGTAATTTCAGTATGTTTGAAAAATTCTATACCTGCTAATATGCTTATCTATCTTTTCTTCTTTCCATTTCTTTTCCCTTTGTAACTTGCCTTATAGATTCTTATTCATTATTATAAAACAAAGTTCCTTGAATTCTCTAGCAGGAGAATGGTACAGAAAAATAGAAAGTAAATAATGTGGACATCTAAAAGGATGATCCTTTTCTATTAATATTCTAAATTTTGACTTCATAATCTTCTTTGTAGTCTCCAAAAGATCTGAACTACAACCCCCGCCCTCATTTGACCATAGCAGCCTCAATATATTAACTTGGTATTTAAAATTCAGGTAATGAACTGTCCAGAGTATTTGTGTTGGACTTAATAAGACTGTTTGTTTTTACATTCTTTACAATAAGGGGCAGATGACAGATCCAACTTCCCAATATTTAGATTTTGGTCTAAACACATATTTAGATTTTGGTCTAAACAAAGACTAAAAAGAGCAAAGGAAGAAGGTTAGAATAAGGGAGAGGAACATGGAAACTTTTCTTAAGGTTTTGTTTGCCAAGGTGTTCCATACACAAAGAAGGTACTTAGAACTCTGTCTCAGAAGGAACAGGAAGAAAGAAGATAAAGTATTAAAAAAATAATTTCTCCTCTGATTCATTCTAGCTCGCAATCCATCATTTTGTTTTGGAACAGCAAACAAGTATTTGGATAAATATTTGTCCCAATAGGTGAACTATGTCTCACTATCAAAGCAAGAATAAGGAAAGTGAACATGTGATTTTTTTTTCTCAAAGTGTGATCTTTTCCTCCATTGACTAAAATGTGAAATATGTAGAGGAGTTTTTTTATGCACATTTCAAAGTTCTAATTTTTTTTAAAAATCACATTTTTAATACCTTTGTGAAATCATGAATACCATGGCAAATTCAGCCATTTCTCCAAATCAAGGAACTCTCTTGCTATTCTAAACTGTGAACAGGACACACCTGCCTGATTCATGAATTGAAATTAAATTCTTATACATCCCTACTTGTTGTTATTGTCATTTTTCAGCAGCATAGCTTTTCTGAATGCTGTCAGATCCAAGGATCAAAGGGTCCATGCACAGGAAAGGAGAAAAGAACTGTGAATTTACTGTATAATTGACAGCTACTCCCCTGGAAACATTATGGGAACATGCTTCGTGACACTCGTTCAAGTGGTCCCCCTTGTCAGGATGCCGTTACCCAAAACGTTTCAGTGAGCCTGTACTTCAGGCACAACACTGAAGTAATATGTTGGCATAGAGGTCCATTCTCCCTTTGCCCCACCCTTAAAAAAATATGGATATTTGCTTGGATGACTTCCCACATTTGAAGTTCATTGCCGTAATGTCTCATCTGTGCTGACTTATTCTCTTGCCGTGTCACTGATCTCCTTGTGACAGGCCAGATTGACCTTTGTGATCTGGATCAAGAACCTTTTTTGGCTCGCTGGCCACATGCTGGAATGCACAGATGCAATGGACATGCATGTTCAGAAGTGAGTGAGAGCGTGCATTTAGCAACCATGCTTGCCCGGGGTTTTCTCATGCAGACCCCCAACATCTCACATATACCTGCACATGTGGAAAGCAGTTCTGCATTGCAGATATGCATTTTCATGATTCTGTAACCATTGGACAGTATACAAAATATTTAAATAAATACATAAATGTGTGGATGGGGGGGACAGAGTCTGCTGCTTCAGAATGTGCACAGAGGACACCTAATTTAAGAACACACACACACACAGATCAGCATGTCAGCACCAGGCTCACTGTGCAAGATCCCATCCTATCTGATCTCTGCAAAAACTTTCACATTCCTATTTGCAAGCTTTTAAGAAACTTGAAATGGATAAAAAGAAAAGATGCACAAACAAACATCCACAGTCTTGTTACTTTTTAAAATGAGCAAATACATATTAATTTGCATCAGTCAGCTTTTCTATATATCTATTTTGGGTTTCTGTACTGGTAAGTGAATAAATGTGCTGTGTTTAACAAATATTCCTAGATTCAATCTGCCCATGAATATTTCTCACCGTAAATTTGACCAACATAAGATCATGTTTTCTTAAGATGTGGGAAAGTAACAACTGGATAATATGGAAAATTGCTTCACAAAACTGCACTTTGGCACTTGTCCATCCACCTCTGTTCTGATTACTATTTTCAGTATCTGTTCCAACAAATACATGTCATCAGAATGACCCATATACCAACAGACTGAGTAAACATGAGTCACTTACATGATATGTGCTATGTATATTATAATAAATGCTGTAATTAGAAAAGAGAAAGGGGAAAAGAAAGAAGGGAAATAGTATCCTAGAAGAATAAGATGAGAGTCATTATTGAGGATTAAAGTGACAATATTACTAAGGACAGTGGAAATTTGTGTTTCAGGATATATTTTGCCAGAAAGAAAGGGAGTCACGCTAACTACAGATGGGGGAAGAGGGGAGGGGAGTCCAGAAATCCTACCAGCACCCTGATATGAAGCTACGTTCAATATTTATTACTAAACTCTTAGTAAAGTCTTAAAGCCCTTTTCAAAAACAAGTTTCTTTTAACAGAAGAAAGTCAATGAGGAACTCATAATGAAGAATTCCTTAATGTAAACAAGAGATGAGACCTCTCTTTTTCCCCTATCTGGCTTGAAAGCAATCGCAATGGTACAACTTCACTGATTTATCTCTTTATTACCTGCAAGAAGAGAATGCCTGAATGATGAAACTCTTACACTTTAGAAACATATTTTACGGACTCTTAACTAAATACATATATGGCCAGCAAACAAAGGTCATATAGCATTTATGGGGATGAATTATGCAGTGATGTGAATGAGCGAGCCTTAGATTCGCATGTTCTCCCCCAGTGTGTGAAATTTCAGGGTGCATTGGAGCCCACCTCAGGCATACACGGAGGGGTTCCTGTACATTCTACACCCGTGTAATAGAGGAGGGTTCAATCGATAGTCTCACTCCCTCTCTTGGCCTCATGTAAATTTACAGGCTGGGGCAGTAGACAGCAGAAAGTCTCTATTGTTCTCTCTGTTCATAAATGCAATCATCCTACTTGTAACTTTTCAGGCTGAAAATATGGCATATTTCCAGATTGAGCTAGTTTACAGTTTGCCTTAAAAGAAATCATTCACCTTAATTGAGAAACCTTTAACTGCTCATGTGACTAAAGGTTTGCAAATAAGCTCTTCAGTGGTAATAGCAAAGTCCTTAATTAAAAAAAAAAATGCCAGACAAGGGTTATCTAGATAGACTAACTTCGGCTTTATTGAAAACTGATGAGAATTTTTTCAACTGAAACATTTGCCTCTATTTTATTTCTTTGGGTAAAATGGGTTGCACTATCTTTCCAGTGACACAGATATGTTTCACTGCAGGAGGGCTAAGAGAGAAGAGTAATACACTGGCTTGATAAAATAAGACAAATTGTTGTGTAAATCTCATTAGAAATAATGCATCCATTAAAGAGATAATCCTAATCTTTTCAATTCCTTGCCTGTCTTTGTTTAATTAAACTCATTATGGAATATATCTTTAAAGGAAGGTAATAATGGCTTGAGATTAAAGAACTACAATTTGCATGCAAAAAGTTTTGAAGGAAAGAGCAAGCATAAGCAAAGCCCGACATAATCTTTTATAAACCCACCATTTTGTTGTTCATTGGTAGTTTAATACGTAACTGTCCTTTAACTTAGGGAAAAACAAGAAAAACATTGAATGTACTGAGAAAAGAACAAATAGAACAATTACTGACCCTTATTTAACCAAAGTCTCTAACCTTCTTTCTGTTCATAAAGCAGAAATGACAGTCTATATATGTAGCTGATGTGCGACACACAGTTGGTGAAGGGGATCTGTATAATCTCTAGTATTGGAAGAAGTAGGGTGGAAAAAGAAATCCAGGATCTTTTTTTTTTAAGATATTTTAAAAATTCTACAAAATGTACATTTGCACACTTCATTCAGTGGTAAAACCTGCATGATTTTGAAAACATACTCAGAGAGAGCTTCATGAATCAGAGACAGGATGCCAGTGGGTACAAGGTACAAAGGAGTGATGGTTGAGACAGAGGCCTTTTGCACTGATCTCTTGCTGGTGGGCTTCCAACTGGCATTTGGTCAGCTACTGTGAGAAAGAACCTGCTGGACTAGGTAGGCCTTTGTTCTGATCCAGCAGCACAAGTTACATCACTGGGATGTAACTTGAGTGTGCTTAATATGGCAGGACTGCTGTGGCTGTATTTCTCCCCCTTCCTTTCCTCTTATGGAAAAGAAGATTAGGATTTTTTAAAGCTCTTTGGTGATGAGGCAAATGTGATGTCTTGAAATAATTTGTGCAGCATTAAAGTGCCTTCTTATTAGCTGAACTGTCACAGAAGTTTACAACTTAGGAACAGACAGTAAAAATTAGCATTCAGGCTGTCACGCTGTCAGCGTTGCAGGGTGACCCTAAAATGGAGCACCACTTGAGCTGCACTGCCAGCTGCTGCTGTGTTCACAGACTGCCCCCCCCCCATTTTCCATCTTCAAAATTGCTTTTGCTGCTGCATTAGAGGCACACACACCCCTCGGAACATTGTCAATGCCTTGCTCTGAGGAGTGGGGCCTTCTAGTGCATGAGCTGCCCCTGGGCAGAGCTGGTTCTGTCAGTTTGCCAAGATAATGTCCAATGAGTTTTAAAGGGTATCCATTCAGCACTGCTCCATGTTAAACAAGAAGGCTGCCATTTTGGCAATGCACAGCCAGCACAGGTGCTTTCTGGCGCCTCACCTTGCTCTGGGAACAGTCCATTCTTTGGAGTGAAGCATGGGCCCTCCATGAGTCCCACCCATGGAGATGTTGGAAAACTCCACAATGAACTCAGAAGACTTGAAATTTCCAAGAATCAGGCCTGTGAACTTCAGGTTTTTTCATATTCCCCATAAACTAAAACATGAAAATACACATTTTGGGGGATCCTGCATATGTTGGAGAGGTTCACACATTCCTGGAAGTGTGAATATGTGCAACTGTGGATGTTGAGAGAGACATGTGAACCTATTTGTGAAAAATCTGATTCTGTTGAAGAACAGATAACGGAACAAGAGGCGCTTGGCAATCAAGAAAACACAGAACAGATTGCACCACAGCTGTGCCTCCTGAGCCCTGTAGCAGAGCCTCTGGCTACTTTTGCTGCTGCAAAGACTGTTAAAAGCTAAATGTGGTGAGCAGCCAGCTGTGTCTGTCTGAAAAAGCAGCAAGAGGCAGATGTGGGGGTGGCTAATGGGGCGCTAGTCCACCACTTCTTCCAGTCTCTTGCGTAAGCCACGTGGCTCATTGTGACTCATAGATGGGCATGCATCTGCACGGTGATTGTGGGAAACGTATTTTTGACATTCAAATGTTCTACAGTAAAGGTAGAAAAATGTATCTTTTCTACCTTTGTGTATAAGGTATATAAAAATGTATATAAAAATGACTATATCTGAAGCATCCTTTTTATTTATTTTATTTTTGCATGAAACATTCTTAAGGAAAAACTATGCAATCAATTATGGCTTGGATGCAGGCTAAATTAGTCTGTCTTCGCTCCCTCCAAAATCAAGCTGGACTTCATGAGGGCAATGCAGTCATACTAGTGGAATTAATAGTGAAACATTCAGGTTGACTATGCTAAACTGTGGTTGTGGTTGTACCCTTGTGAAGCTTAGACTGGCCTTAAGGTTGAGCAACTTGTTGTCTGCTCCACACAGGCAATCTGCACAGGCAGCCTGTGAGATCCCAATAGCAAGCCAGTTGGACTGGTGGTTTTTGGCTGCTTCCTAGTGGCAGGAGCAACACAAGGGCTCAGTTTAACTTCTGCCGTGCTGTCCCGTTGCTCTTTGATTGCAGCCTCATCCCAGTATACCGGGCTGGTGAGTGACCATGTCTACACACCAGCCCTTTCTCATTCTGTGCAAGACGGACTGTGGTTTACAAACATTGCCAAGGCACCCCATATTTTAAAGAATCATCTGCTGGTTCCTAGATGAACTAGGGAAGTGCATGTCCAGGTCTTGGCCCGATCTTGCCGTTTGCCTCCTGTTCAATCGCGCCAGGATCGATTCTCATGGATCAATCAGTGCTGTCTAGGATAGATTGCTCACTCTCTCCTGCATCCACAGTCCCCTAACCGTAATATTGTACTTTGCTTCGAGAATAGTGTTGCCTCCTTTTGCTCCAACTGTCATTAAAATTGAGCTGCAGTCCCTTCTCAGTGGTAGCTGGATATTGTGAGCAACTCGAGTGTTCCTTACAAGACAATTTGTGAAATGCCCTAGGAAGCATCTTAATGAAAGACAATATATATAAAAACAGTAAGAGATTATTATCTCAGCTCCCCATCACAGCAGATATATCTTGTGTTTGCATGCGGTTAAAGCTACTGCTGTCTCTGACTGAATGATTTATTTATATAGCCACTGTCAAAAATACAGTGCAAATGGCAGTCGTAAAGAACAAAAAGAACAAACTTCAGAGTTGTGCTTCATAGGGGGATGTGATCAATGAGAGAATCAGGCACTAGGCAAATTCTGAAAGATTGTTTTGTCACAAATCAAAGGTAATAGAAGAGATGCTGGTTAAAAATACAAATAAATACAAAATGTTGCCTAGGGCACAGTTTTATTAGTTTTAGTGGGTGGCTGTAGAGCTCAGTGAAATGTTTCACTTTTAATTAAGCTCCCCCCCCACCATAGTATACATATTTTTTCCATGACATCTAAGTATGCAAATGGTCCCAACTTTCTAAACTTTGGGGGTGATTTAGTTTATAGATTGATCCCAATTAGGTTCTTTCTGACACATTGTATAGTTTTGCATTTTCCTTTCTTTAATTAAACAGCTCTACACAATGGTATACTGCTGAGTTAATTGCCATACTATGAAGTGTATTATCGGTTCCCCCACCCCTCAGCAGAAATAAACCTTTAATACTGGCTCATTAATGATCGTCCCTGTGGAAATTTTGTAAGGAAATTTCTGTGGTCTGTTCCTTAACTGCACCAGGGCACTTCTTAATTCTCCTCAGTGAATCAAAACAGTAAAACAATTGCCATGATAAAAGGGGCATGGAAATTTATTGTAAATCTATTATGCTGTAAACCACAGTAATGCTACTCATATAGTTCCACTGTATTATTCCAGGACACCATGATGCAATAACTGATTAGGAGTTATGAGATCCTATTCCCCTGAGAATTAGTGACCTCACATGTTTCAGAGCAGCCTCCAGATGTTTCAGAGAGCAACTTCCTAACTCCTAATCGGCTGGGCAGCATGGAAGTTGCCTTTCAACACATATGGAACGAGCCAGGCTGGGAATGACCTGGGTCGCATCAGAGCACTTCCCTGAAGAATCAGGATTTGGGATCATATGAGTTGGCACATGGAATGAAAATGAGGCACAGGTGGGGCATAAAAGACATTTACCCCCAAGCCTTGGTACAATGTCCAATATTGGTATGCAGTATGTGTCAGAACCACATTTGTAAAGGATCTGGAGTGTCATGGATGATCTTTGGGACTGCTCAGCTCATAAGACCTTGCTCTGAGGATGGCTTGTTCTTCCGGATAAAGCATCGGAACTTTAGGGAATCTTAGGAAAGGATCAGTGACTGTTTTGCTGAAGTCACAAATACTGAATAAAACTCCAGTATTGCAGTGTGTAGGCCGAGGCAGCTGGGATTGCGTGGTGGTAGCACAGATGGTAGCAGCAATGGGCAGGCAGCTAGTAGTGAGCTTCCAAGCAGCCAGAAGGAGCCCAAGCCCTTTCAGGAAATCTTCTCCTGGTGCCACCTCCCTATGACCTTGGAACTAAAGGAGAGGCCCGGTTCATCCCACCACTATAAACAGCACAAGCAATAATATGAAATGGTGCTTCTTCTGTGGCAATACACTGGCTTTGGGATGCTCTCCTCCAAAGGGTCAACCTTATGCCAGGCTCAGTTCCATTAATTCACTGCCATGCTTTTGAGCAGTCGGTTCTGCTATTGGCTCATTGTTTATTAGGCATTTATTATTTCATTGTTGGTTATTGTCATGTTCTTCCCTGCCTTTGAGATGCAAAAATCTGTGGAGTGGGGTGGAGAAAGAGGAGACTGAGAAAATCAGGGAAAAATGGGTTTTCCAGGAATTATTTTGTGTGTTTTTTTTCCAGAGAGCCAGAAAAAATGACTACATTAGATTATGAAATATTTTCTTTTAGAATTTAATATGATATGTCTATATATTGTTGCCCAACCTTAATTCTCTCTCCTGCACACACCTTCAAATGATTTCTAAATAGCTGGTAAAAAGTCCTTTATGGAAAGAATAGAGGTAAAATGCCTGGAAACAATGAAGTCATGTGGGAATTCTTTCTTTTTTAACTAACATTTTCAGCATAGTCATTTCTTCCATTTCTTGTTTAAGTATTGATCCAATATGTTATTTACTGATAGGCATTTAGGAATGCTCAATTTCCCAACACCGTATCATAATATTGAAGAAAATGCATGTTTTTGACTCTGTTTTGTTCTACAGAGTTCTGTGTTTCTGGACTTGTTCTAATTAATTGCTATGACAGTTAATTGATGTATTTTAATTTTAAAAATATTGTACGTTCTTCCTCCAGTGTCACCAGATGTGACAGAATAGCAAATGGCTTAACCCACCTAAGTTTCCTTAAAGCACTTTGAGACTGGGGTTTATAGAACGGGTACAGTTTTTAATAAATTTCTCAATTAGAATTAACCACTAGGAAATGCTGCCATGGCTATAAAACATTTTAACTACTGCCAGTAGAATGACTTCTTCCACTTTATCCAAAAGAAATTCAGTAAAGATGCTTGCTCCTTGGGAGAAAAGCTATCGCAAATCTAGACAGCATACTAAAAAGCAGAGACATCACCCTGCCAACAAAAGTGCATATAGTCAAGGCTATGGTTTTCCCAGTTGCAATGCATGGCTGTGAGAGTTGGACCATCAAGAAGGCTAAGCACTGAAGAACTGAGGCCTTTGAATTGTGGTGCTGGAGGAGACTCCTGCGAGTCCCTTGAACTGCAAGGCGATCAAACAGGTCAGTCCTAGAGGAGATCAACCCTGACTGCTCTTTAGAAGGCCAGATAATGAAGATGAAACTCAAATGAGGAGGAAGAACTCACCGGAGAAGACCCTGATGTTGGGAACTATTGAAGGCCAAAGGAGAAGGGGATGGCAGAGGTTGAGGTGGCTGGATGGGGTTACTGGAGAGGTGGGTATGGGGTTGGGTGGACTCTGAGGGATAGTGGAGGACAGGAGAACCTGGAGGGATGTTGTCCATGGGGTCGTGAAGGGTCGAGCATGACTTTGTGACTGAACAACAACAACCTGGTTCTTATGACTTAATCATGGCTGAGACATTACCATAGAGTCAACATTTTAAAATAAGGGGGAAAGTTAAGCAACAATGATAATTTACAAAGTGAACATTTTTTTCTCCAGTTTCCACCCCCACCCCAAATTTCCTTTTTTTTCTTCCAAAGCTCTGGGGAAAACCCCCCCCCCCCCCGCCCAGCTTCAACATTTGGCTTCAACATTTCTGGAAATCTGACATCATTATAGCTGACCTGGGTATTGGAGGCAACCTATTCTGCTTATCTAATTGTTATTACCTACATCTGCATTTACTCTTTTTTCAAATCTCTGCATTGTCGAAAAGAAAGAAAAACAATACAAACACTATGGTCAGTTTTTATTTTGTCATTTTGAGTGGTGCCTGACCAATTATGTGTCAATATATTTGCCAATATAGAGTAGATTAATAAAATGTTAGTTGTACAAACAGCAGTGAACAATAAATCATTTCCTTAGAGACAATCTTAAAAACTAGTCACACACAAAGTACTTGCTTAGTACATTTAGAAATAATTCAGTTATCTGAACACTTGAAGCAAACACTAATTATTACTAGTCTTTTGCTCACTTATCAAACATCGCTAAAAATCCAGTGCTGGCTCTTTTTAAGTGACTTTTTTTCTTTTTCCTGAACTTGGTTGTATGACTTTGGGAAGGTGGCCTGCAGTGGGAGGGAATAATCGATTTGCTAGTTAATCTTGCTCCAGAAACTCCTTCATCTTGAGTAGGCCTTCTGCAACATACAATTCACTAAACCAAGTCCACTTTCCAGTCATTTACCCTAATTTTACAAGCTCCTCTCTCAGCCACACAAGGAAGTCAGTAAAACCAGTGGTTTATAGAGTGGGGTGTTATACATGCTTTTTCATTCTGGATAAAAACCAATGAATTTTCTCTTTATTTAAAATTAAAATTAGATTTTCAAAAAAGGTAAGCCATACTTTAAAAAGAAAGGCAACACTAGCAAGTGCCTCTTTGACAAGCAAAAGTCAAATGAAACTTAGGGCAGTATCTAAAGGGACATTTACATCCCTGCTGATTCCCTTCTGCTCTTGCCATCCCATTTCACGAATTGTGGGTCCTACTAATGCCATTGCACAAGCAAGATCCCCCCAGGGGCAAGGAGCTAATTTGCCTTCAAGAGGAAGCCCCAGATAAGCAGGAAAGCATTTCTGGAAGGAGACAAATTGGCAGAGGCACCCAGTGTGAGGTTCCCAAGCCCAATTTCTTCCTTCCAGAAACAAGTATTTCACCTTTTTTCAAGTCCCTCTCCCTGGAAGTGCTAAATTGCTGTTGTGGGGACTGTGTGCAGAGGGAAATTAGTTTGACACGGAACAATTGTCAGGAGCATAAGCATCCTTTTGGATATTGGCCTTAATACAGACACACAGGTTTCAGTCTACACC
Source organism: Varanus komodoensis (assembly GCF_004798865.1). NCBI lineage: Eukaryota > Metazoa > Chordata > Lepidosauria > Squamata > Varanidae > Varanus > Varanus komodoensis. Next base: position 37,965,865 of record NW_025335568.1, read on the forward strand.
TTATGACCTCTTCCAAAGACAATGTAAGCCGCTTGAAAAATGTCACACCTGTTCTACATTAAAAGTGCTGGCTATGCCCACTTTTTCACCTGCCATACTAAAAGCAGGAGTGTGTGATTTTGTTTCTATAGTATTTTTATGCATGCACTGAGTTAATGTACAACTACATGCCACATTTCTGGGTAAACCCTTCGGAGGCAGTCACAAAGAGAACAACAGACGCTAATACACCAAAAACACTGCAATGCTTCATTTATTTAATTGTTCAATTGTACTTTCTAGTGCTTCTGCTACTACCAAATCAGAGAAGTCAATGCAGAGCAGAGTTATTGTTTTGTCAGGACCCATGCTTCCTTTCCACAAAACTGCAAGCTGAAAATTTCTTCTGTTCACAAATGCAACCATTGCAGAAGAAAAAAGTTGCAGCAGCCCCATGCAGCAAGGAAGGGGAGATCAAGCAATTGGCTGGAGGCAATGTAGATTCTTACTGTGCTGTGTAACAGGCTTGGATACAATGTGGGAAGTATCCCTGCTACAGTGGCTATTTGTGCCCTGCCAAAGAAGAGAAAATGCAACCCTCAAAAAGAGGACACACATTTGTCTGCAGTTTGTACATACTGATTTATATGGGCAAATGCATTTTGCAGCCGAAGTACTCTTGTCCCCCATGGTCAGCAAGACCATGTCCAGGCAATCCGGGTACTTCCCTGCTCAGTCTGTTCAGTCCAGGTAATAACTGTTGATGAGTAGGGTCAGGTGCAGGTCCTCTAGCCTCACCTTTTAGCATTCTTTATCTAAACTGTGCTTGGACTGGCAGCTCTTCAAAGAGGGGATCCCTTCAGATAGCAGAAGGCCAACTGTAAATGAGGGCACATGGCAACCTTAGGTCACCTGTGCAGGGTTGCACAGGGGTGGCCAGAAAAGGAGACGATTGTGTGGCTGACCTTAACTCTGTTTAGGGCACAAGCTAGACCTTGTAAAGCAGCCACCAGGAATTCTGACAGGCCTCAGTTTAAGTACTTGTTTGAGACTCAGTTGGCTGCAATAAAGCCATCTTCTGCTTCCCTCATTCTCCTCATTTTCCTGAGTCTATGGAAAGTCTAATTCTCCCACTAAGTGCTCTGAAGCCTCCCTCCATGTCTCTCTCTCTCTCTCTCTCTCCCCCCCCCCCCAATCTCTGTTGGCCCACCCCTTGCCTTGCCCTGCCAAGCATCAACAAAAGTGGGGCAGCTTCAAAGCTTAGAAATAAGACCAGAACTGCGAGGCTGGAAATTAGGTGCAGCCTTGCTGCTACAAATAAAAGTAGGTGCCGAGGAAGCAGGAGCTGTGACACAGAATGCAGGATCAGATTGCAAATGGCCAGCCTAGGACGATCATTTTTAAGAAGAGAGCAGAGGAGTGATGTGAAAAAGCCAATTATCTTGTGATTTTCTTGTGTTTAAATTCACATCTAATTTGTTGTCACAACAGCTTAAGAGTAGCTGGACAAATAAAGGTAATTAATCCAGGCTGTTCTGAAGCCAAAGGCTAAACCTGGATTTATCACTGGCATGTGTTTTATTGAGCTCGTGAACCTGATGAGGACTTTTTCTCCAATTCCCTAGCCCCGCCATGATTTCTCTTACTTAGGACAAGCTAATGAGCAAAGAGAAAACACAAAGAAAAGTATGGCTAAATGCAGAATGAGGATCTGTATGCATTTGGTCATTTCAAAGCCAAGCTATCAGCAGCTGCAAGTTATTCCACAGAATGTAATATTTTCTGTCTCAGCACGAGGAAGAAAGCATGCTTTCTCCTGTAATGCTGATTTGGTTGTAATCTGGAATAGCCTCTTTTTATTATTAATATTGTACTAAACCTCAGGAAATGATGCCATAGGCCACATATTAGTGCCAAAATACACATGAAGTCAGTTGGTTCTGTTTATTAAGACCATACAAGGTCTATGACCCTTCCTTACAGTGCACAAACTATGAGACAGCTGGCTTACAGACACATTTCTATGAAACCGATGGTACAATCCTATATATGTAAGCTCCACCAAATTCATCCAGACTTACTCTCTTAGGACCTTTGCATAGGATAGCAACCTAAAAGCAGTGGCCACATATGTTAGCAACTTTTCAAAATACAAAACCAAACCAAAAGCACAGCTGAGGAAGCAGCTTCCATACACTTGCTTGACTGACCACTAAATCAAAAATGTAAAATATTCTCATCATAATCTCCTTTTCTATCATCAGTTACTTCCAGCTTAAAACTGGTACAGCTATTGATACTTGTGGTAGGACTGACAGAAATAATAGAAATTTTCTGTGTGTATATATTTATTTTGCTTATTCAGCTATTTTCATTTTTACCTGGAATTTACCAAACCAGGAATTACAAATTCACATCACTTCACTGAAGCCAGGCTGGTGCTGAATTTTTGCCATATTTTAATTCTGGAGGAGATTAAAGGCACAGTATTCCCTTGCTTTCCTTTTTACAGTCCATTCACCACCTGTTTGTAAGTGCATCTTGCTTCAGTCCACAGCTCTGGCACTTACTTACTTATTTTATTTATTGTTTTAAGTGCGTCGTCTTCCTGAGATAATTTCAGATAAACAGGATCAAATAGGCTTGGTAAAAAGGGTACTTCAGTACCCCATTAATACATGATGGTATTTCAAAGCCAAATCAGAGCACCTCTTTAAAGCATGCAAGCACTTCTATGGAATACGTTTCCTGGGAGAAGGGCTCCAAACCCAAGTGAAATCCAGCCTGGAGACCTTAATTTATATCAAGGTGGAATTTCCTTTTGTGATACATTACACGTTGGGGTACTTGGGAGAGAAATATCACTATGACCACACATAATCAGCTATCTCCTAAATTATCTTTCTAACTAACCTATTTCATCAATAGAGGGGACTCATCTGTAATTTGATGAAGTAAAAAATTGCACTCAGAACCATTCCATGGAAACCCACATCCTACATCTCAATTGGATGTTGGAAAAACTTTGAGGGATGCTTATCAAGAGTCCCTTTTTTGCCAAGCTAAAATCCCTTCATAACACGAAACCTTGGCTGAATTCACACATAACACTAGGCAGCACCATGCAGTAACTTCATGGCATGTCATCTCACCTCATGTTCTGGATTTACACATCCATGTGTTTTCTATGCATGCTGACATAATGGCTTAGCTTGCTGCTCCTGACCTCTTCAAGTGGGAGGGGAGTGCTTAACAAAGCAACTGCTTTCTTGCCGGAACAGCACTGTGGCTCCAGAGTAGCACTGCTTGAGCTCCCTAATGACACCACAAAATATACCTATATAAAAGCACATCCCCCCACAGACCCCTCCCTCCCTGCATGTGGCCACCCCAGCCCCCATGTGCAGGATTAGCACTCACTGTGAGGGGCTGCCCCTCCAACCAGGGACATGGGGGGCATCAGCATGGGCACCCATGCCAGGGACATGGGGAGCATGTCCTGCTGAGCAAACTTTAGTGCAAGTGCCCATGGGAGCATCTGCTTGGGGAAATTTGTGGACAGGCTGCCCGGATACTGTTATTCACACAAACCCTGGTGGGGCTTGTGGGTAGTACCAAGGATTATCAAGGGAAAGATGGGAGCAGGGCAGAAGACACCAGCTGCTTGAGATGCTCACTCCACTGGTGAAGTCTCAGGTGCTCCCCAGGTGCAGGGAAGTCTCATGAGGAGACTTCTGGCTTCCACAGTGGAAAAAACATGGCATCACTTCAGAGCAGCAATCCAGTAAAAGGCAATGACCAGGCAGGGGTGCCAAGTTTCACCATGGAGGCTGGGTTCATTCATAGAGATATGCCATGCCTTTCTAACAAGGCTTTTCGGTATGTGAGAATCCAGTCCCTTTCTAGCCAGTATTGATGAAGTGCTGATACAGCAGAACTATGAGCAAAGAAATAGTGTTTTCCCCGAACAGCAACACATTACGAAGACTGTGAGTTAACCATGCCTTTTCCTTTTGTTTTCTTATTTGGCAGTCCAGTAATGGTGGTGCTGGTGGTACTGGTGAATGTGTGGCACACCACTCTGATCACACTGCTGCATCCGTGCCGGCTATTCATTGGTAGCTCCACTGTGGTTGGAGAAAAAGAATAAATTTTAGCACATGTTAATTGGTGATGAGGTTGCTTTGCAAATTTGGGCAATGGAAATCCCTTTCTATCACTTCCTCTACAGGCACTGGGAATCACATACAGATCTGTGAGAGGAATATTGCTTCCAAAATCTGTGTGAGACGAACAGTGAACATTTTTCTAATTATTATTTTTGGGAGAAGAGAAATTTGGCCCAGCCTTGTTTCCTGTATCTTCAAGAGTTTATGCTTGACACAAACACTTATGTGTTGCCTAGCAAATTTATTAAAATCCTCTGAATAATGCATAAATGTTTGTGTACAGATTACAAGCTCAGGAGGTTGTATTATGTGAAGAGATGCATTTTGAATTTTCCATCTTAAAAAAATCTTTGATTACCAGATTGCTTGACTGATACAATATGCATGTACTTAGGATGAGTAATCGGTTTTTGCACATGGAATAATGACCATTTTCTGTTTATTTCCAGAAAGCACCTTCCATCTCGACTTCAATGTGCATTACAGATGCTAGTCACTCAGTCAGCACAATCCTTCTGTGATTAAGATGGTATAATGTTGTTCAGTACTCTTATGAAGACATATTAGAATACATACACACAAGGCTATCTGGGTTGTCTTTTCTTTTTTAACCCTGTAGGAAATTACACTGCAAGAGCCGGTCCTACCATGAGACAACATGAAGCAGTTGCTTCAGGCAGCAGATTCCAGAAGGGGTATCACTTTCTTCCCTTTCACTCATCTCTGTGCAGCATAAAAAGTAAGCAAACAGTCAAAACAATCCATATTTTCATTCCACATGTGAAAATATCTACAGCCAGCCCCAGCCTAAATTGTCACAACCTGGGTCTCTCAGTTTCATTTTTATCCCTGGATAACCTCAATATACCAATGAGCCAGTCTACTGTTCAGTTGTACCACAATACAATCTCTTTCATGATTGATCCTCTGGATTTGTCATCTTTAGCTTAAAGTGTTAGAGAATCCCAATAAAACAAAATGAAGCCACCTTTACTAAGCTTCTAAGCATGGGCTTCTTCTAGACAGTCTGTTATTTTCCTGCTCGATGGTGATGGATGGCTTTATCCTTCAGCAGTTAAAAATGGGGCTTATCTAATAGGACTGCCACAAAAGAATGTGAGTACTTTCTTTTAAGATACAATAGATTGCTCATCCATTGTAATATCATGCAATGTTTTATGCCTGGACTTATTTCTTTTAAATTGGAGTGATCTGATTAATTAGGCAACTTGTTTGACTTATCTGTGATCCTAAGCAAACCTGTAGGAAATTTCTTCTCAGATCAATATATTTAGGATCAGTGTGTCAATTTTTGTGATACATCCAGAACAAACACATATTTGTAAATTGTTTTTTAAAAACCTGCTTTCAGAGAGGAGGGGAGAAATGTCTAATCTGAATTGAATCCGTTTAAAATCTAATCTTGTTCAGAAAACTATAAGCGATTACTTAATACAAGGCATAGCAGAGGATGAGAAGAATCTTTTAAAAAACTCCGCAGTTAGGTGTGTACTACAGAAAGACTGATTTTTAAGAGATTGCAAATTGTTCTCCTAATGGCTTAAGCAAAGAAAAAGCAATGTTGGATAGAGTGCCATGAAATGAAGTTTAAGTGATTATTTTGTAATGAATAGATATGACCAAAAAATAGAATCATGCATGTGTTGTATACAACAATGAAGAAACCTCAGCTCTGCAAGTTTCAGACTTGCTCTGTTAATCTATATCATGTCAAAAGGTTATATTTTCTAGACTTGGCTGCCATTTGTATATTGAAAGTATTCATTAAGTAGGATTGCCTTCCAAGTTCCTATATGGCCCAGGGGATGATCTGAAGTCACAAACTGCTTCGGTTGGTGAGGAATTAAATTTCTCTGAATTCTTACACAACCTGATCTCTGCTTCTCAGACTAATGTGAGAATCAGAACTTGCTTATACGAACATATTTCATCCCTCTGAATATTGCGGTGTCATTTTCAAAAATTTAAACATATATCTATATATGTATAAATAGATACTGATTTTTCCTATAAAAAGGTACTTGATTATACATTTCAAGCACAACCATCAGCATTATCAAAGAACAAAATATTATTTCAGACCACAAACTCTATATTATATAGTGCACTTCTTTGGTAAACTGTTTAACCTAAAAGTACCAATTTTTCATATTGGTTTGAAATGTTATACTTGCAAATAAGTTATGCTGTATCAATTCCATTTGCCACCAATCTAAAGAAAGGGCCTTTTGCATCTTTTGGCAGTGGGATCTGACACTCTTTAACCTTAGCTAAATGATAGTCTTAAGGAGCAATGCACTGGTTATGGATCCAACATAGACCCCTTAGTTTTTAATGGAATTCACAGGGCAAAAGAGTTGCGAGGATTACATCCTTTAGGTAACTAAATATTTCTCTTCCCCATGAAAACAAGTTCATGAAATATATTAAATGCCACATACAATCTACTGCTTAATTTTCTTAGTATTATAGGACGACTGCAGCAACTCGGTGTTGAGTGAGAGACAGAATGAATCATATTCCACAATTAGAATAGAAATATAGGGTCATTGTGGATTTTATTGGCTGCATGACTTATCCAAAGAATATCACTCAGGGGACAGTGTAAAAATGAGATGCGGGTGGGATGAGAAGGAGGTTGTGATCAGTGGGTAGAAACATTGCAACATTCTGAAAACAAACAAACTGTGAGGGTCCAGAGCCGGGGGGGGGGGTGGGGGGGCAGCAGACACAATCTGCCTTTCAGCCAGTTTCCATCCTGCCTCCAGACCTCCCCTACCCCCCCAAAAAAAATCCTCCTTGAAACTACAGCAATATTTTAGTGTGTGTGTGTGTGTGTGTGTGTGTGTGTGTGCGCGCGCGCCATCCTTAATCCATGTAGGATCTCAGGACAGTTTACATAAAGACAAGAAAACAGCAATAAAATCTGCAAGAGCACTTATAATACAATATACAGTAAATAAAATATATAATAAAATCATTTCAGCTTTTAAAAGTGGGGTGGGGCCTTAACTGAGCGTGTGTGAAAAGGGATTGAGTACAATTTACTGAAGAAGAAAGGCTGATCCATGAGAAAAGGAGACTGGCCACCGAAACACTGCTGAATACAGAGGTGCAGCCCAATACTTTCAGAACCCAGACCACGCGTATTCAGTGGCAAAGCACACATTACCGTTGTCATTACATGCTGCTGCTGCTGCTGTTGTTAGCTGTGAAGTTGTGTCTGACCCATTGCGACGCCATGGACAACATTCCTCCAGGCCTTCCTGTCCTCCACCATCCCCTGGAGTCCACTTAAGCTCACACCAACTGCCTCAGTGACTCCATCCAGCCACCTCATTTTCTACCGTCTTCTTTTGCTGTCAATTGTTCCCAGCATTAGGGTCTTCTCCAGGGAGTCCTTCCTTCTCATTAGGTGGCCAAAGTATTTGAGTTTCATCTTCAGGATCTGGCCTTCTAAAGAGTAGTCAGGGTTGATCTCCTGTAGGACTGACCGGTTGGATCGCCTTGCTGTCCAGGGGACTTGCAGGAGTCTCCACCAGCACCACAATTCAAAGGCCTCAATCCTTCAGCGCTCAGCCTTCCTTATGGTCCAACTTTCACAACCATACATTGTGAACCATACATACTGGGAATTTCTGAGCCATTAGAACAAAGCACAAGTGTTTGCCAGCCCTGTTTATAAAAAGCAATACTCTGAGCAGTTCTGTGTTTTAATGCCACTCATCTTACAGTGCCATTTTGAGCTAAGGCTATTTGCACATGCAATGGGCCCCAATAAAATCCTTGCATTGCCTGCAAAACTGAGGAAACATCTCTGCCAGTGAATCTGGAGAACCAATCCAAGTGGTTGGTGCTTGGTAGAAGGCAGCCTGACACTTGGAGTCCCTTGACATTTGCAGAGGATATAAAAGTTGCACATGCTTTACTCTCTACAATAAAGAGCAATGAAGCAAGTATAGAAATGTGTGCGTGATCTGAGATTGGTGGGATCCAGTGGTCACCATATGAAAGAGAAAAATTTAGGCAAATTTGGACGTTCTGACTTTGGCAAACTGTCTGAAGAATTTCAGTGGGGAATGACAGGTTTTGCACATGCACTGTTAAGATACTCAGTTTTAAAGACATCAGAACCTGCTCAATTTTGTAGGCTGAAATTGCATATTGCACTAAATAGGAAATGAAAAGAAAGCACAAGGCCAAGCTGAGCGTGGGATCTTTGGTTCCACTACAAGACTTAGAATTTGACTGTATCATTATGTATGACGACTGTATTCTTTAATATTTATTTAATGTTTTAGGAACCAGCTCCATTAACATTCTTGTTTCTTTGATGAGGTCCCTCCCCATGTATTCCCCCAAGAGAGATTTAGGTAACACAGCAGGTGGGGCTAGATCATGTCTCTTAAAAGTACACACACATATTTCAATATATTATACAACTAATAGGAGCATTTAAAAGTTGAGAGAAAAAGGACAAACATGTATATAGGTCTTGCTTTGCAATCTTGCTATTTGATTATCAACCAGTTCTTCAGCAACTCATTCCTTGTAGTTGCGAATGGGCATTGTGTGTGTATGTGTGTACATATGGACTATTACATTTTCTTTTACGCAATCAGGATATTTATTCCACCTTCTATTTAGAGATACTGCATAGGGGTAGCAGGCAGTATCCTGCCAAATATGTCTTGCTTTCCCATTCATTCTGTTGCAATGGCTTCTGCCGATCCTCACGATGTTAGAGTGAACTAGGTGGAGTGTAAAGTCCGATTTCCAAAGGAAGTTGGCAGAGGGGGGTAAGAAGAAGTGGAGTGCATGGGACTGGGATCCTTGTTAATGAAAAGCAGATTTTAAAAAAATAGAGATCAAATGCAAGAAAAACAATGGAAGTCAATAGGGGTAAATGTGAACAGCTTTAAATATGATATTAATAAAATCGATTTTTAAAGTGTGACTAACTACCATGAATTGCCTTTCTGGAAGAAATATGTCACACACACTGAAAAAGGTTCCTTGTGTGAGATACACACACACACATTCAGACATCAGTCTTCTGCTCAGTCCAGTATTAAACAGAAAGAATCACCATATTTTTTTCAGTGATTGAACTGGGGAAGCTATTGGAGAAAAATATTCCTGAACATGCCTCAGAATTTTCAAGCAGCACTTGATCTCACTCAGAACTCTCTTCTTGTTCTTTCCCACCTCCATATTTGGTTCACCTTTTGCCAAAAATATTTGTCCAACTGGCTTTGATTTCCCTAACCATCAAGGGAAGAACCTGCGAAAGTGGGTATCTGTGCTCTGCAGAACATATTAGATGTGTGAACAAATATAAGGAGGAAGTTTTTCCTAGCTGCCTTATCAGCTGCACAATAATGATTATTCAGAAAGCTGGAGAGGATTTCGGACTAAGTGATCCAAGACCTCCCTTTCCATGTACATTTATTGGCTTTATTGCTGATACTACAGCAGTTGCTCCCAAGTAGTAGGAGAGCTTGAGCAGGGTTTTTTTTCTTTTGTTTTTTGTTTGTCTCTGTCAATTGCTGATATGCTGTGGCTTTTGCAACGTTCTGATATCAGTTGCTTCCATGGCTGCTCCAATGCAGCTATGGAAGAAACTACTAGGATCATTTCTGAAAACAGAATAATAGAATATTAGAATCGGAAGTCCATCAGGTCCAGCTCCTGCTGCTGTAGGAAACCAAGTTACACCATCCCACTCAGATGGCTCTCCAGTTTCTTTTTGAGTGTATCTAGAGTGGTAGAGCCCACCACCTCTCAGCTAGTTCCACTGTCATATTGCTCTGACAGTGAGGAAACTTTTCCTGATATCTAGCCTGAATCTGGGTTGGTGCAACTTGAATTGGTTGCTCTAAGCCAAATGAAACATTCTGCTAATCACACATGTGTGAAAGTTTTCTGTGCTTTAGTGTAAGCACACATGGCCTGGATTTGGATCAGGACCATGGTGTTCCAGGGGAAAGGGATAACCCTTCCCCCACACCTTTTCTTTCTTTCTTTCTTCCTTCCTTCCTTCCTTCCTTCCTTTGTTCTTTCCTTCCTTCCTTCCTTCCTTCCTTCCTTCCTTCCTTCCTTCCTTCCTTCTGTTCATTCCCCAAGATTCCACTCTCCTATCGAAAAGCATATTCTGTTTGATGGGCTACCAAGTCAAAATACAGTTTTAAGGTAAAGGACCATAAGTAGGGTGAGTAAAAGGACCCTGGTGGATGCCCATCAGAAATCAGCTTATGGACAGAAGACTCAAAGGACAATCAGGTCACCTGGTCACCATCTTCCTCATTGGCCCAGTTTACACAATCATGGCTGAGAAAGAAGTACTGCTGATATCTTGCTCTCTTGATTAGAATTTCTGGGGCAACCTGTGTAATTAGCCAAACATTCCACTATTGCGGCAGGCCTTTTGGCTAACACACACGGCATGTTGGAAGCTGGTTTCATAGGCAGTCAGCACTTGAAGATGAGAGATGAGAAAGATTCCAGAAAAAAATGAGTGAGTTCACAAGTCAGGTACATTGCTATACTGAAGTTAAGCCATTTTCAAGCTTTTTGCTAGTCCCTTCCCTGATGCCTTTAACAACACCTTGATCGGCAGGTGTTAGCAGGCGATGTTATGTATCCCCACTGTCATTTTTGCAGATTGCGGTGCTGTTAGAAGCAAACATACAGGCCTAGCTGGTGAGTTGGCAGTGTTACCCTTAGGCAGAAGGTTAGCAATAAATCTTGCCAAGGCATGGAGGGGATAGGAACACCTGAGAATTAGTTCTGGCCCACAGAATGCTAGTGCCTGGAGCGGAGGGCTTTTATTTATTGGTTTTACACTATTTACACTATTTACTATAGTACTTGAAATCTAGGCAGATTCTAGAGTAGTAAACAGAACTAAGTTAAAACAAATGGTGTAACTTGGCATCCTGCACCAGTGGTGGCTTGGACCTGATGGCCTATTTGGCTCCTTCCAACCCTACTATTCCATGAATCTACTAATAAAGAATAGAAAGAATATATTAAAAACAAGGTAACATTAAAATTATGACTGGTCAGCCAGAAAGACTTCCCATAACAAAGTTGTCCTCAACAGCAGCTCAGTGATACCTGCCTGACTTCCATAGGTGAAGAATGGCATACAGAGTCACCACACTGAAGGGTGTTATGGTAGAATCCAGCGCCTGCAGGTCTATGCAGATCCTCCAGAGGAATGTCCCTTGAGGTTCAGGTAGGTTGATAAGAAAGAAGATGCTCTCTCAGCTGTCTTGGTCCAAAGCAGTTCAGGCCTTCATACCTAGTTTCAGAAACTTCAACTTGGCCCAGGCCAAGTAGCCAGGTCTGTTCCTTCAGAAAAGGAGTTGCATGTTGAAAAGGAATCACTTCCAACAGCAGCTGAGCTGCAGCATTCTATACCAACTCCAGCTTCCTGAGCGGCCTTAAGGCAAATAAAGCACATTGCAATAATCCAGTCTTGAATTCACCTGTATCTGCATCACTGTGGCCAAGATATCCTTGTCCAGGGGAGATTGTACCTGGCAAACCATTCAAGGCTGGTAAAAGGGACCAAGTCGCTGGGATTCCAGTAACCATGATGGATCTAGGAGTAGCCTCAGAATATGAACCTGATCTCCCAGACATAGGAACCATTCACTCAAGGATTTCTTTCTTGCCAATATTATGCTTTAGGTTATTGTCCACATCCAGTTCATCACGGAGTCCAGACACCAACCTAGGACCGCACAGCCTTTCCTGATTCAGCCATCACAAGAAGGCAGAGCCGTGTGTCATCGGCGTACTGGTGGCACTTGGCTCAGGCCCCCCTGCGACCAGTTCTAGTGGCTTCATGCAGATGTAAAGAACTCTCTGGGGCTCTGAGAAGCAGTCACCCAATATAAATCAACCTCACAGGAAAGAACACAACATCTCCAAAGCCTAACCCACAGAGCTGATCCCATCTTCCTGCCCCTCTCTTGATAAAGGCTATCCATCAGAGTAATCACAGCTGATTCACTCCCATAACCAGGTCAAACATGCAGACTGGAATGGGTTGAACTCATTATACTAATTATTTATTTCATTTATAAACTGCCCCATAGCTGAAAGTTTCTGGGTAGCTTACCACAGTGCATAAAACAAAACAACAAAATACAATGCAAATGTCCTACAATTAAACTTTTATTTGTTTATTTAACAAGCTTCTATGCTGCCCCATTCGCTGAAGCCTTGGGGCGGCTCACAACAATAAATAAATACACAATTAAGCATATAAAACAATATAATTGGGAGACGTCTTGGCCAAAGATATAAAATCAATAGAAAATATTAACAATTAAAATGATGTTTAAATAAAAAGGTCTTAGGGGTTACTAGGCTATTGCTGTCCAGATGGAGGTATAGCCATCTTGTGAACTCTTCCCAATGGACTACAGCACCAGAGAAGAATACTCGCCTGCATTCGGGCTTTGGCTGAATCACCAATTCTGTCCAAAGGAACGTCTCTCAGTACATTCATAAATCCATCTGATTCCAACATCCGAATGCCCTCTGCCCCCACAGGAAAGAAGGAATGCCATGAGTTCAAACCTCACATGATATGGTCTGACCATGATAACATGATTACTTGCCCTACCTCCAATTTTCACAGCTTGGAGCAAAGACCTGGTTCATATGTTCTACTTCATGTTTGGAACAGTGACAAACTGAAGTCCCAAGCTAGTGATCCAGATACAGCCTCAGGATAGAAATTAAAGCCAGCTGGGACTAGGGGTATATGAGGGATCTGTTTCAGGCTAGGAATTCTCTGGGCTCAACTCTCCAGATTCTGGTCCACTTTGTCACAGCCCTGAGTCCACAGTCCTGGCAAACATGCTCAGAGTTTGCAGGATGGTCACTGGGAACTGAGCCCGACAAGCTGCTCAAGGTTTTCTACATTGTGTGCTGCTGCAGCTGGCACGAAGATTGTTTGAATGGGGCTCTCCAGGATTGGAGTCCTGTGTGACTCCACCTGAACCAGCTATTTGAGCTGCTTTTGTACAGTTGCCAGTTGTGCTAGCCTCTTTCTATGAGCAGTTGTGGACTTCCTTTCATCTTAGCTCACTTTATAAGACTAGGCCAAGCATGAGAGGAACACCACTCATGCCCAGAGTTCTCCAGAGTACAATTCTGCATCAGGCCCAGCCTTCACACACAGCCTGTGCGCATATGTAGCTCACTATTCCTACATTGCCCAGAATCCTCCATGCACCATGTGGTATCAAGCTCTGACTTTGGGGGAGGTGCCACGGGAGTGAAAATACTCCCTTTTCTCCCATACCTCTGCATTTCTTCTGGGCAACCCTGCACACATATCAAAAGGGAGAAGGAGAACCCTGAAACCTTCCACAGCCGTGTGGGGCCACAGCCTTCTAGATCGAAGCCTCTGTCTTGGATTCACCCCTTTGGCAATATCACTTGCAAACTGCACAGAACTTTGCTGACACCCTGTTCATAGGCGCACCCTGTGCTTGGGATCTAAATGTACATCCTGGGATGAGCAACAGGCTGTTGCCACAGTGTGCTTTGCTTACCCCCCATCATACCACAGGCAGCAACAGGAACTCCTGGGATTTCTATAACACTCTTTTCCCCAACATTCACTGGCCAATTTCCCACCATCCCGATAACAGGCATTATTCCAGGCCTTTCTCTGACCGCTAAGCTCTGCAAAATACTGCTCTGTATTGCTGAAACAAGGTACTCTTTTAAAGCTTTAAAAAGTCTGAAATGCATATAATGCGACCGTGGTTTAGATGGTAATTGTTTATTAGAATACTTTCTCATGTTTCCTCCAAGGGAATCAAATGGGTTTCCTCCTCCATTTTATCTTCACAATGATCTTGTGATGTAGATCAAGCCAATGCAGTCGATCTGGATACTGAAACAAATTCACCTAGTTACAGTTTTCAAAACATCTAACGTGTTAGTGTGTTGCAGGAACAACAACAGTGACCTACAACATATTGAGGGTTGTTATGGCATAAGCTTTCATTGAACAAATCCACTTCATCAGAGGCATACAGTTTTTGCATGTAAATTGCCTCTGACCTCACTGATTAAAATCCACCCCCTAATCACCAAAGCTTATGCACAAAAATCTGTCAATTTAGGATTAACACTTCATGCATCTGATGACAGGGCAGAGTTTGAATTTGCCTGCCTTGAAGGGACCACAAGACTTTTTTATGCTCACTCAGGGAGCCTCTTGGTGGAGCAGCAATTTCAACCTGCCTTTCCACAGCTGAAACTCGACACCACCACGCCACAAAAAAGCTGCAAGATGAGCAGACTCAGATAGGTTCGCTATCAAGAAAGGTGTATATTTGAAGATCGGCACATTGGCATTGTGCCAGGCCAGGTGGCTGCTTTTGCACAGGAGTCCTTCAGAGGTTGAATTTTGCAGGACTGAGGCGGGTGGGTGTGCAAAACTGCTGTACTGCGTCCTGGAGCAGAGCAGTTCTAGCAGCTGCTGTCAACATACCATGCAAAAGGAATCTGGATTGAAGCAAGGGAGAAAAACACGGCAGCCCTTTTAAGGAAAAACAGCCAACACAATTTACAAGGGGCAGGTGCCAGAAAGCAGGAACTGTGCCAGAAAATAAAGACTATTCCTTATAAATACGGACAATAAGAATCACATGGCTTTGGTTATATAGCTCTCTTGTTCAGCAGAAGGGGGAAATGCACCCTGTGGAACGTGGCCACCCACCCCCTTCTCACCTGGACATTTGATCTTATTTCCTCTTCACACTGCTGACCAGGAGCTAAGGAGGAATTTTAAGCCAGTTAAGCTCTGCTTTTTAGTCCCGAGTGACATTAGACCCAAAAGTAAATAAAACTGTGCTTTGAGAGAGAGGCAAAGAAGGGCTATCTGCTGAAATCTGTTTCCTTTCAGAAACTGATCAGTGTATTTGTTTATATGCTAGCTAGTCAAGCAAATGTCACATTCAACTGTAAAAGAATTTAGGCCAGATAAATCCTTACATCAGAAAACTCTGGCACAAGTTGTTCTGAACAGGAAGACATTTTATCTAACGAATATAGGAGGATTGTATGCAGAAACCTAAGGCAAACACTTGCCTTAGGATGTACAACTGATATCTCCTCCTAAATTTGCTTTGTTTTAACAAAATTAAGAATGGGAACATCAGGATATAAAAACCTCACCCCCAGGGAAGAAGATAGCTTTCCTCCACCCTGGCATCCTGTTCCTCCCCCCCTCCCCCTGAATCCACAGGCACATAATGAAGGCAACAGCTCTCCCTAGAGTTTGTCCCCAGCATCTGATCCTCTGAAGCTTTTTGAAACAGGGGCTTGCGTATGAGAGGAAGTTGATGCAGCCCATGTAGTTGCCATCAACATCACCCCTGGCAGTGACTGCCCTAAGCTAATGAAGGACCATGAATGGAGCTCGGTCTTTTACTGCCAGTCAATCGCATTTGATTAGCCCAAACTCTAGCACAGCGAGGAAAGGTGGAAAACTGGAGCATGTGGCGGCGTCTTCATGCCAGGCATTTCTGGAAGGGCATTTTAACTTGGGTCATTTCGATCAGGCTACAGGGATGGTTATGGCACAGTAAGGGCTTTGGTCGTCTCGGTAGGTGATCCATGCCAGGAACTGGACAGCAGGAGTGTACCACAGTTGGTTCTGCTCAACTCACAGAAAGTCAATCCTGTCAGCCACATACCTTTCTGGAACACCTGGTTGGGATGGGACTTGGATGCACCATCTCATCTGTTTATTTTTAGAGGAGAGATCTCAGACTCTGGTGCTGAGGGAATCCTCCTCAGGCCCATGGCCATTGGTCTGTGGTGTCCTTATGATTCCATTTTATCCCCTACTCTATTGCTGCAAGAAGCTATGCAGAGTTTCTGGGGCGGGTATCAACAGTAGATGCTCTAGTTCTATATCAGTATCTGAGGTCAGTAATGAACTGTATGAGAAGCTCAGAGATGGAGCTCATGTTGTGTACATAGAAGAGCCTGGTTCAAACATGACATCCCCAGATAGGGCTGGAAAAATTCTGCTTCACTTACTGGAGAACCACCACCCTAACCCATTTTTTCCAATGGGCCATTTCAAGTCACATGCAAGCATCTTTTTGCAGGGGGAAGGAAGGGGGTGTGTGGTTTTTTTTAACCTTCTTGGTCTGTCATGCTGGCTAATCCTGTTGTGGTAAGTTTGGTCTTGAGAAATCATGAGCAGAAACAACAGCCTTTTCTATGGCTTATCGGTATCATGATTGCTTGTTGTGCCTTCTGAACCAGAAAACACAGCTGACTGGGCATGACACCGAGGCCAGAATCATAGATCCACTTGGCAAGAGCAGCCCATTGCTGCTCTTGCCAAGTGGCTAACCAGAGAGTACCACTGGCAGCTGCCATTTGGCACAACTCTTAAAGGCATCCCTGCTTCTCCTGCCTCCTACCCTAAAGATTTTTAGGAGAAAGAAGGGGGCAATCTGTAGCTGGTGCTAGGAGGAGTGGCATTCCATTCATTCATTTGTTAATTTATTCATTCATTCATATTTATACTTATACCCTACATTTTTTCTTCCAATTAATTCTCCTGCCACTGCTCCCACAAAAAGGGAGATTTCTAGGTGGTCTGTGGGTGGGGGTGGGGGGCACATCCTACTCACTGTGGACCAGTGGGGGGTGGGGTGCACCAGTACCACCGGGGGGTGGGGAGCCAGGGAAGTGAGAGACAACCAGTGGGAGATGACTGGGAGCCACACTGCACTGATTTCAGTATTTTGTTCTTCTGTTGGCATTTTTTGTTGCTCAGTTCCTGGTTGTTTTGGAGAATTTTCATTTTCTTGGTAATGTATTTGGAAGCTAATATGCAGAATACTGTATTACGTGTGTGGTCCTTTTAGTTTTTGCCTCAGTGGTCCCCGAGATGTTTTTCCTGTTCTTGCCAATCCCCAGATGTGGAAAGGTTGAAAGCCACTTCCCTTGGGGATCCACCATGCTGCCCCTCCTGCAGAAGCAGCTGGCATGAGCTGCACATCCTCTCTCCATCAGTCACCAGCCTTGAGCCATTTCTTAGAACAACTCCCTTTATTGTTTCTAAAAGTAAATCTTCTAGCCAAGTCTCAAGAACTCAGTCTAGTAATCACTTCCCAAAACCCTCCTTACGAGCTCGTTTGTGACAGAACCCTCAGGGTGGAGCGCTATGAAAGCAGGCATGTCTCCTTTCCACCTGCTTCTCAAACAATTGAACTTCCTATCTTTGTTGTTGCCTGGCCACAGGAGCCAGATCCAAAGGGATTAGTTGATCTCCGTTTGAGGATTCACCAGTCACCTCAGCCCCACCCTACTTGCTCCACCTCCATACTGTTCCCAGGGTTGATCTTGCCTCTGTCCTCTTGTCCACACTTGAGCTAATCATCAGTGTCTTCACTCCCTTCTCTATCCAACAGCTCTGAGCCAAGTCATGCTCTTCAGTCCCATCTTCTGCATCAGAATCTAAATCAGCAACATTGGTGTGGCTCACGTCTGGCAGGAATACTCGCCCAAGCACGCACGCTTGCTCCCAACATCCGTAAGCTGACAAACAGCTGGGGTGCAGTGGCAGAGCCCTGCTGGGGGCTGCACGCTTCAGTACAGCCTCCCAGGCCTCTCCTCTGCATGTGCCACGGTGGACCTCCTGACACTATTCCTCACAAGCCAGGCAGGGATGAGAATCTACCAGGCAGCACTGCTCAGTTGTTCCCCCTCTGGCTCTTTGTACTCTCCAGAGCGAAGTGCCTCCTTGTGCACATGAGCGAACTAGCGGAGAGGTCAACAAGCAGCTGGGGAGTGGTGCCTGACTGGGGCTACACAGGCCATGGTGGATTGCCCTGCCACTTCCCCTTTCTTACTCTGGCTTGCCAAACCCAGTGCCAGCTTGGGAATGCCCCTTTGACAAGCCAGAGCAAGAATGGAGAGATGAGTGCCACCTTCTCCTCATCACTCCTGCCCAGCTGCTTATTAGTGCCGCCACTGCCTCTTTCATATACATGAGACTCTTTGCTCTGGTGATGCAAAGGGGCAGAAGTGGCATCATTTGGATGGTGCTGTTTCTTTCTGCAGAACAGTGGATTCTCCTGCTCTCCTCTCCCACCTTCTTTTGTGCCTGAGCATGGAGTGGACCCATCATCCTGTTCAAACAGGAGGGAAGGGTCCCTGGGCAACTCCTTGTCTTCAGAGGATGCTTGTGCAGCAGAAACTGCTCAACAGCTGCAGCAAGCTGAATATGGTGGATAGTCGTAGCTGTCAAGGCAAGGAGTCCTAGTCCTCCGTGTGGTGCCTCCTGGAGCACCCACTGGAGCACTGGGAGGGGAAGACTGGTGGAAGAAAGGAGAGTTGCCCTGAGGAGCCTTTCTCCTGATCCATGAGAAGAATGTGCACCTTTGGGAACCATGCAACATTGCTTGTTGTGATGTGTGAACTCGGCCATTGTGTTTGTTTGGGCAATACTGGGCAAGGTAGACCAAGGGTATGACAGAGTATAAGGCAATTCCCACTGTTCCTAAGTTGCAGCTTGATTCAGACAAGGCAGATGTGCTCCTGGACAAAGATGGATTGGGGAATAAGAGATTCAGTCAACTTTTGTTGGATAGGCTGGCATTCTCTGTGAAGAATCAGGCTTATGATTAGGTTGACCTGAACTGAGTCCTGAATCATAATGTCTTGGTTTCAGTGGTGGTCAGCTATGACTAGAACACCATCTGCAGTGGTTCAAATCCGGCTATGGTAAAACATCCCGTTTGGATCACTGCGATGTGTTCTTTGTAGGACTGCCTTTATAATAGTATTCAGAAGCCTCAGTTGGTCCAGGATGCTGTCATCAGATTATATGCCAGGGCTGGTTGTAGGAAGCATGTGGTTTTCTTGATACAAGAGTATCACTGACTATCAGCTTATTTCTGTTTTCAGATAAAAGTGCAGATTATGACCAGTAATCACTTAAATGGCTCAACCTTATGCTTTTTATGATATGAGGCACCATATATGGGGGCATTCAGGATTCTAGGACTTATTTTTTAATGTCAAGAAGCTAAAAAGTTTTTTCCTGGTTCAAAGCCTATAATTGGTGCTTCTTTTTTCATCAAACTCAAAATACTCAAAATACAAAGTATTTCTTTCCACTGCAATTATACATTCACTTACCTCTCCAGAGCATGTGGGTAAATTTAATATTTAAAAAAGCACCCTATATTCCAGCATTAATGTGTGAATGCTGAAATGTATTTCGACTAGCATATAGAAAAGCCATGTTTGCTATTGAAACAAATTCTTAATGAACAATTAACTTTATTGTTGTTGTTGTTAGTCGCAAAGTCATGTCCGACCCATCACGACCTCATGGACAACATTACTCCAGGTCTTCCTGTCCTCCACCATCTCCCGGAGTCCACTCAAGCTCACACCAGCTGCTTCAGTGACTCCAACCAGCCACCTCATTCTCTGCCGTCCCCTTCTTCTTTTGCCATCAACTGTTCCCAGCATTAGGCTCTTCCCCAGGAAGTCCTTCCTTCTCATTAGGTGGCCAAAGTATTTGAGTTTCATCTTCAGTATCTGGCCTTCTAAAGAGCAGACAGGGTTGATCTCCTCTAGAACTGACTGGTTTGATCACCTGGCGGTCCAGGGGACTCGCAGGAGTCCCCTCCAGCACCACAATTCAAAGGACTCAATCCTTCGGCGCTCAGCCTTCCTTATGGTCCAGCTTTCACAGCCATACACTGCAACTGGGAAAACCATAGCCTTGACTAAACGCACTTTTGTTGGCAGAGTGATGTCTCTGCTTTTTAGTATGCTGTCTACATTTGCCATAGCTTTCCTCCCCAGGAACAAGTGTCTTTTAATTTCTTGGCTGCAGTCCCCATCTGTGGTGATCTTGGAGCCCAGGAAAATAAAGTCTGTCACTACCTCCATTTCTTGCCCATCTATCTGCCAGGAAGTGAGAGGACCGGATGCCATGATCTTACTTTTCTTAATGTTGAGTTTCAAGCCAACTTTTTCACTCTCTTCCTTCACCCGCATCAAGAGGCTCTTTAGTTCCTCTTCACTTTCTGCCATGAGAGTGGTATCATCTGCATATCTGAGGTTGTTGATATTTCTCCCAGCAATCTTAATTCCTACTGGTGATTCATCTAGCCCCACCTTTCTCATGATGTGCTCTGCATATAAGTTAAATAGGCAGGGCGACAGTATACAGCCTTGCCAAACTCCTTTCTCAATTTTGAACCAATCAGTGGTTCCGTGTCCAGTTCTCACTGTTGCTTCTTGACCCGCATATAGGTTTCTCAAGAGACAAATAAGATGGTCTGGGACTCCCATTTCTTTAAGAACTTGCCACAGTTTGTCCTGATCCACACAATCAAAGGCTTTAGCATAGTCAATGAAGCAGAAATAGATGTTTTTCTGGAACTCCCTAGCTTTCTCCATGATCCAGCGTATGTTGGCAATTTGATCTCTAGTTCCTCTGCCTCTGCAAAATCCTGCCTGTACTTCTGGTAGTTCTCGGTCCACATACTGCTGGAGCCTAGCTTGTAGGATTTTGAGCATCACTTTGCTAGCATGTGAAATGAGTGCAATGATGCGGTAGTTTGAACATTCTTTGGCATTGCCCTTCTTTGGGATCGGAATGTAAACTGACCTTTTCCAATCCTGTGGCCACGGTTGAGTTTTCCAAATTTGCTGGCATATTGAGTGTAGCACTTTTACTGCATCATCTTTTATTGGAGATGATGAATTGGAGTATTGTGTTCAGTTTTGGGCCCCTCATTACAGAAAGGATATAGCCAGGTTGGAGTCAGTGCAGCGTAGGGCCACAAGGTTGGTGGCTGGTTTGCAGGGGATGCCGTATGAGGCGAGACTGAGGGAACTGGGTCTCCTCAGCCTGGAGAAGAGGAGACTCAGAGGGGATCTGTTGGCGACATACAGGTATGTGAGGGGATGTCACATGGAGATGGGTAGAGACCTGTTCTCCCCTGCAGAGGAAGGCAGGACACACTCCAACGGAGCAAAGCTCAGGGAGCCAAGGTTCCATTTGGATGCCAGGAATCACTTCCTGACAGTCAGGACCCCGAGGGTGTGGAATGGGCTTCCACGAGAGGTCGTTGAGGCCCCATCAGTGCGGGTGTTCAAGGATAGGCTGGACGTCCACATGGTGGGCATGTCATGAGTGGAGCCAGCTGGTGCCGGAGGTCAGACTGGATGGCCCGGTAGGCCCCTTCTGACTTACTCTGTTTCTATGTTTCTATGTTTTAAGATTTTGAATAGCTCAGCTGGAATACTGTCACCTCCATTAGCTTTGTTGTTGCTCAGACTTCCTAAGGCCCATTTGACTTCACATTCCAGGATGTCTGGCTCGAGGTCAGTGACCACCCTATCGTGGTTATCAGGGACATTAAGCTCTTTCTTGTATAGTTCCTCTGTGTAATCTTGTCACCTCTTCTTAATCTCTTCTGCCTCTGTTAGGTCCCTGCCATTTTGGTCCTTTATCATGCCCATCTTTGCATGAAACATTTGCTTCATATCTCCAATTTTCTTGAAGAGATCTCTGATCCTCCCTATACTATTGTTTTCTTCTATTTCTTTGCACTGTTCATTTAAGAAGGCATTCTTATCTCTTCTAGCTATTCTCTGGAATTCTGCATTCAATTGTTTGTATCTTTCTCTTTCTTCCTTGCCTTTCACTTCCCTTCTTTCCTCAGCTATTTGTAAAGCTTCCTCAGACAGCCATTTTGCAAGAAAGCAAAATGGC
>NW_025335568.1:37987936-38010507 GCF_004798865.1 Varanus komodoensis
CCTGCCATTTTGGTCCTTTATCATGCCCATCTTTGCATGAAACATTTGCTTCATATCTCCAATTTTCTTGAAGAGATCTCTGATCCTCCCTATACTATTGTTTTCTTCTATTTCTTTGCACTGTTCATTTAAGAAGGCATTCTTATCTCTTCTAGCTATTCTCTGGAATTCTGCATTCAATTGTTTGTATCTTTCTCTTTCTTCCTTGCCTTTCACTTCCCTTCTTTCCTCAGCTATTTGTAAAGCTTCCTCAGACAGCCATTTTGCTTTCTTGCATTTCTTTTTCTTTGGGATGGCTTTAGTTGCTACCTCTTCTACAATGTTGCGAACTTCTGTCCATAGTTCTTCAGGCACTCTGTCTATCAGATCTAATTCCTTAAATCCATTTGTCACCTGTACTGTATATATTAACTTTCTATATTGGCCAATTCTTGTATTTCATTCTTGAGTGATATTCAATTACTATTAAGGATTAAAAAAAACCAAACAAACGAGAACAACAAAATCTCACCTCTGCTGATGTCTTTGGCAAAATCCCAACCAATATCAAAGGCCTGGGATTTCAAAATCAGAGGTTGCCAGATTTCCACTGTTTTTACGCATACTTTGCTACTCATTTGTGAAACCATGCAGGCCACTGTGGTGCAGTATATCTGAAAATGACGGGATTCTACTTTGTTCCAAAACTGAACTTCAAAAGATCTCCAAAAAAGCAAAGGGGAAAAAAAGATGTCTTGCATTCTAACTCACTCTCTGCTATAAATAATGACTAGTTAACTAATTTGCTCAGGTAGGGGTTTCCCCCCCCACCTCCGCTTTAAGCATGCTCTATAATTCTTTGCATTCAACCCCATAAAATCTGTTGATGAGGTTCAGCTTCAGAAGAGCATTTTCTGACTCATAATATTTCAAAAAGCACATTTCTGGAAACATTGCAATATTAAATCTTATTAATATAGAGGTCTGGAGCAATCATTATTGAGTTGTCATCATGGCCTACAGGATATAAATCTCAAGTCATGCCTCCAGTATAAAGAGAATTCTTTATTAAAACCACCTTCCCTTAAGGTTCTATTACCTCAGTGTGTGCTTTTTGTACAATATAACTGGGCTGCTTCTTCTGTCACTGTAGTTGGTCAACTGCTCACTTGCCTCGCATCAAAACCAGTCCTGTTTGAAGGCCAGGGAAAGCAGCCTGGCAAGAATGCCTGCCTTTTAAAGGAACGTTTATCAAATTGCCGATTCATGGGAAACCTTATTTAAAGTCAATGGTG
The DNA here is from genome assembly GCF_004798865.1 of Varanus komodoensis. Lineage (NCBI taxonomy): Eukaryota > Metazoa > Chordata > Lepidosauria > Squamata > Varanidae > Varanus > Varanus komodoensis. The sequence continues at coordinate 37,989,211 of NW_025335568.1, forward strand.
CTTTTGTCAGTTTTGTTAAGCAGCAAATATCTAAAACTCCAAAATGAGTTAATCTGAAGCAGCTGGATTGAAAACCGCTTGGGGGCCATTTATTTCTGCAGGACAAAATTAGCTGAAATCCCAGTATTTCTGTTGAACTTGCTGAGAGAATGAAAAGATTGCTTAATATGCAGACAATTTTGCTCTCCCCAGTTTTACTGGTGGGTGGCATGGAGACTTCTACAAGCCAGAAAAGAGATGGGAAAGCGGGCCAGTTGCTGAGAACTGGCATGGAAGGTGCAGAGAGGGGGAACAGCACCTCTGAAAGCACACGCCTTCCTCTGATGCTGCCTTTTTTGCCCTTTGGCTCAGCCTCCGCTGCCCACTTAGTACTGCACAATGGGGGTTCCAGCAGAATGCCAGATTCAGAGACATGCAGGATTTGGGTCTTGTGTTTGGCCGTTGGGGGCAGAAAGGCTTGCCTACGACTCAGCAACTTGAAGATGAGCCTGCTTCCGGGGTAGTTGTCGACGCAGGCAAGCACACTGTGTGGGAAGTGTGAGCACCTAGCAGCACTGCTAAGATGGAGGACGATTCTTCAGACCTGCTGGTGGGGAGTCAGTCAGGGTGCATGGGTGGCACCTGCAGGCAACTGGTAGCCCTGCCCGATCCTGCTGGTTTCATTAGACCTTGGCAGAAGACCAGCCTTTGCTTCCAAACCAGGGAGGCTCACCCCCAAGAGGCTGAGGTAGAAAGGGGTCTCCTTTTATAAGCTCAGCAGCTGAATGGGTCTATACTAGAGAAGGCAATCTGCCATGATCGCTTGATCCCTATTTGTTCAGAGTTTGGTATGCTGGCAACTAAACCTTGAAATTGGCTCAGTAGCCACCACCAGCCACTAAAGCTATTCCAATACTGGTGCAGTATGAAGGCATCCAGCCACCCTACTCAGCATCCCATCACATTTTGGATCAGCTGCTGCCTTTCCATGCAGCGTGTCTCAACAGGGCATGGGATGAACACCACTGCTGTCTCTGATTGGAAATGACAGCATGACCCCAAGCCTCATTGGACTGGAGAAGAACTTTCATGGAGCTCTTAGGACCACAGGCCAGAGATTCCCCATCCTTGGTGTAAGGAAATCTCACTTTATTCAGGTCCTGAGCATCTGAGGTTGATCTGAGGATCAGTTTCAGCGAGGGGATGAATACCACACTCGGGGTGTTTCAGCAATCTAATGTCAGAAGAATGAGGGTCAATTTTTTAAAACTTACACATTGGAAATTCAACAAACCAAAAAGCAAAAAGAAAAACAAAAATCAAAGCCTCACACACTTTCCAAAGGCCAGGGTCTATAATATAGCTTAAATCCAGTGTTCAATAATAGTTCAGCAAGACATTGTATCACCCCTGTGGGGCTACTACTACCTAAAGTAATATCATTTTAATGTTGTAATAATATTGGAAGATGCTCACAAGGAACTCATTAAAGTTGATTGGAAAGCACTTCCTAACTGTTTTTGAACTATAGGAAAGAATGGTAATTATTGCCCATTTTACCATATGTAATTAACAATCCAATTTTAGTTGTATTTTCCACAGAAATGACAAGCTTTGGGAGAAAGAAGATGAGTTTGCTCATTCTCTTGGTGGCATGAAGATTTGTCAGTACTAAGGAAGTTTAACGGATATGTTATCATTTGATTGCAAGTTTGGGAGTTGGAAGAAATCTTTAGTTCTCATAAGCCAACAAGTAACTGATGAAATACTATTGAACCAATGTTAACAATTAATTCATTTCAAGGAAGGTCTCCATTTCTTCCTTATATACATTCCCTAATGAATTAACTTCCCAGACTAATCCAATGAAGATATCAGGTGTAAATTGCTTTTTTTACGTAGTTTTAAGTGGATGAACACAACTCAGTTAATTGCTGGTGACTTTTGTGTTTACTTCCAAAAACAATTCTAAGACCATTGAAGGATGTAAGTTAAAATTTGCATCCAAGGGATAGGTGCAAAGGGTCACATTTATTTTAACATGGCGGTTGATCTGTTAATAAGCTGCATTATGAGAATTCAAGACTGAGCTAGATCTGTACAGTCTCAATGCTACTCTGCCTCCCATCCCAGATGTATTAGATTTCTTACTGTGGTATTAAGGTGTTGGTCCCATTAAGTATTTGCATAAGCAGTGCAACCAAAAAGTCTTTTCCCTGGATGGGGGCTTTCTCAGGTGCAGCTCAGCTGTCACACAATTTTCTGAGGAACTGGAACCGAGTTCCTCGACTAATTTATGAGGTACAAATTGGGTTGTGCCAGTGGTGAACTGCTGAAGTTTTGCATGTGAATAACTTTAAGCAATTCGAAGCCTGAATATAACACCAACACAGGTCACAGTCGTATCACTTGCATCCACAGTGATCATAAGCCTCCAGATCTGGAGGCATGTGATCATCCTCTGTAGGATGGGAAGAGTGGCAGAGGTGTCCTGCCACCCTTCCTTCTTTGCTAGATGGGCTTTCTTGCTCATTTGCCTGGGGTTTCGTAGAAAAGGGAGGAAGGAGGTTAGAGAAGTCTCGGGGCACATCATACCCTGCTTTCTCCAGCATCCTCTCCTCATACCCAATTGCCCCTTCCCCCTTTCTGAGGTTGCTCTTCTGACCTCGGAGACCAGCCTGTGCAGTTCATCCTGTACTGGCTTGAAGGTGATGGGAGAGTCAGGTTGGATGCACAGCTCCCTCTTCTGAGGCTGGGGACAGCACCCTGGCCTCAACAGGGGACTCTGAACAATCCTATAGCCTGCCAGGTGCTGTCTACGGATGGCTTCCTCCATGGCCTGGGAATGCTGCATTGCAGGGGCAATGCGTATCATTTCATGCACTGAAGAAGTTTCAGCAGGGTCTTCTGTACTTCAGACCATAACTCGTTGTCGAGACACTTCATTGAAAGATCGTTGCAGCTGGGCTCTGGCACAACCCAGTGAAATGCTATTTCGTTTTGCACTTTTTACACAGACCCTCCCTTGTCAGACAGCATAATTTGCTATATGTTGTGTTGATCAGTGATGATAACACAATGTTTGAACATGTTTGGGTGGGACACTTATTGCCCCATGCTTAAACTTGTCCAAAGACCCCTAGACTGTTTGGAAAGGCTGCACCACTTAATCCATCCTAGCTTGCCTTGATCCATTGGCTTTACCTCTGCCACTGCAGTTTCTATCAGGCTGGTGATCATCCTGGCTTTCTGCAAAGTAAACTCAGTTTCTACTGAGAAGTGTTCCCTGAGGGACCACTGTATTCTCCACCAACCGATCCCAAATCCTTTTATCTGTTATATCCCCCAAATTACAAGTAACAATAATTTTCCTCAAAGCAACAGTGTATTGATCTGTAGTTTCGACTTGCTTTGGTCTCTGTTGGCAAACTGTATAGTATTCTGCCACTATATTAACTTTAGGCATAAAGCAAGCTCCTTAAAGCAGCCAAAGTTGCTCCTAGTTATAATCCACAGCAGTTTAGTTACAGAAGGTGCCCTGAACTTCTGCTCCTGAGCAATGGATTGAGTGATGCCTGCTTCCTTGCTTCCTGATGTTCCTTACCATGAACAGTTGGCACATAGTTATCCAATAGATGAATGGCATCTCAGATCACCCATGGCTTGGAGGAAAGGAGGCACGGGAATTACACGTAGAAAAGCCACCCTACAGTCCTCGCTAAACTGTTGATTCTAAGAACCCCAAATGCCAGAAATGTGGCATTTTAAAATGCAACGTAAGCACAGTTAACACATTTAAAACTAGAAAATATGAAGCATCTCAGGTAAAATTTTTAAACATCTACAGATAAAACATTCCCAATGAACATATTAAAATATAGAGCTTGCCATCAAACTGGACCGCACCATCCATCAGAAAAGGCCTGAGCGAAAAGGTAGGTCTTCAGGTAACATAGAAATATCCCTTACTTGACACCTTCAACATACCCACAGGAAGACATTCCACAAAGTGGGTGTCACCATGAATAAAGCCTGCTTCTGGCTTGTTCCCAGCTCTGCCTACTGCTGGTAAGCTCCCCATTTCTCATAGCTCTTTCTCCTTTATCCTTCCTGTCTAATATGCCCAGGTCCCTTAGGCTGTTAGGAATCATTAGGCAAAAAGCACAAAGCAAAATGTTCTGGGTCATTCCAGCCAGACGGTTCTGTGATGCTGTGTAGCCAGTGTATGACGCTGTGAAAATGAATAGCTCAGTCTATTACCCAAGGCTCCTAAAGAGTCTAATGAGGTCAGTGGAGAAAGAAAGTGTCAGCATCAAGTTTTGTAGTTTTCCACTATGACCAGGACCAGGTGAGGAAGAACATACATATTTTGCAAGAGATTTATGTTGACATAACGGAACAGCACTCACTGAAGTCAGTATCTAGAGGACCACAATATGACATTAGTACAAGAGTCAAAATATTTGTCTTTTTCTGTATTTTGATGAGCTCTGGGCCGAAGTATTCAGACCAGAAATTTTTCTGGCACTACAGGAAAAAAAAAATTCCACTCACTCTAGATCAAATTCAACTTTGAGGAAGACACCCAGAAATGTCAGTGGAGAGGGCTTTGTTTTGTTCCTGCAATGAGACCTATAGGGACAGCTCTTGTTACTCGTAAGTAGGCACCTGGAATGAGCTCAGATCATGAGGCAGCATGCTTCCTCTGGGGCTTTCTGTCCCAAATTAGATGGAAATGGTCCCATTCAGTACTGCCAGGGTTTGTTTGTTCATTTATAAAAATGTTGGGAAATGCATGTAGGGAAAGGCCTCATCTTTAAAGGCCAGCTCGCAGACACTCAAATTTCAGTTTGAGATTTTCCCACCCTTCAGTAATCACTTCTGGTCTCTCCCCAACACCGATGGGAAATTAATGGTGCCATGAAAGATGGGATTTTTGTTTAATCAGAGAGAGAGAGGGAGAGAGAAAGAGAGAGAAGGAGAGGGAGAGAATTTGTGAGAGAAACTGGACAAGATACCATTCACACTATTAGCAATCGAGCAAAAGGCTTTTTTAAAAAAAAGTTAACATCATCTGAAGAAATCATAATCAGGATTGTGTGGTCAGGTGTGGAGGAAACATTTAACCCTTTGCCTACTACTCTATTCACAATCTGGGCCTATTTCTGTTGGAAGAAAAAACAAACAGACGGACACTTTGCTTAAAGAAAAGCTTTCCTGCACACATAGAGGGAATCTGTGCTGGAACCACAAGGTCATGCTTAAAATTTCCTTGCGACCACCAGTCTCAGGATCTCAATCTAGATTGGAAGCCCTGCACCTGCTATACAATTTTAAAAGTTATGACCTGTATAGGAACTGATTCAAGGTGTATTATCTTACCATTGGCAGGGTGATCAAAGCTGGTTTTCTTTTATAAACAAAATCATAGCAAATGATATGTTTTAATGATTGAAAAGAATCACTTCCATTTATTTCCATGGGCTATTAATTCAAATACTAATGAAAAGCAGCATAGATTTTAAGAACATTTCAATCCTTTGAAAGCAGCAGCCCTGGAATAGTACATCAAAGAAAAGACAATCTGAGCTCAACTGAGTTCAACTGATTTTTGTCTGCTTCCAATGCACTGATCAGACTTCCATCTTCTATTGATTTCCATCTCTAAGGCAGGATGAAGTTTGGGCATTTTTAATGCTAAGGAAATATACACAATTTGCAAATATTAGAAGCCAAAACCTACAGCGTTTGAGTGCAGTTGATGCAAATTGTTCTAGAACTGCATAATTTTTGGTTCCCAATATGTGCACTTAACTGAAATAGTATGAGGAATGCAAAATTCCTTCGTGGGTTTTTGTTTGTTCTGTTTTCGTTTTAATGTTTTGCTCAACTTGCACAACAGGGCATTGGCAACAGAATAGGGCTAATGACCTGATTTTGGGGGAGGGGGTGCTCATGCCAATCCATCAGCTTTTCAATCCTATATCAGATTCCTCACACATCCCTAGTACAAACTGCTCTCCGTAAAACTGGAATTCTCACGGGTCCTTTGTCAGTCCATCACTATGTGCGGCTTTGCATAATGGAAAATGGACATGGGAATAAACTGTGCCTGTATAACTTTCATGGAGGGGAGGGGCATACACTTCTGCTCCGGCAACGCTGAGTTCCAGTCATTCGTAGAAATGCATACCTTGCCCATTTGAACAGTAGGTAGAAAACACCAAAACAGAAGCCCGTGTCACAAGCCTCTGCTCTTCACAGCTTTCACCAAGTGGCAAGTGGCTCTTCACTGGGCCTGTTTCATCACAGCAGTGCATTACTTCATTCGGTAGTTCTTTTGTACAATTACTTAACATTAGAAGATGGAACGCTGAGTTCGATCTCATGTGCTCTGGCCTTGTTTGTTTTTTTTCTTTTCGTGAGGAGAGGGAACAACGGAACACAATTAATTGGGGCTAATTTGGTTTATATAACAACACTGAATTGCCTTTATAAAGTCAGGAACACGCATGCTTCGGGAACTGTAACGAGAGCCATGGTTGCATAGATATGTCATTAATAGAGGCAATCAAATAGCCCTGTATAAAATGCTTTACATTTTCCAGTTGCCGAGGATAACGATATAGACATAAGGATTCTGGCACTTCCATTCTGGAATTGAGCTAATCATCTCCATCTGGACAGGCATATGATTCATTTTATGGAATTGACAGAGTTCATGAGACACACACTCCCAGGGTGCCCATAGCGTCCTAGTCATATAAGTGCCATGCTCCTTCTTTCTAGACTTCCCCCCAGCTTTTATTTCTGAAGTCAAAGAGAAACTCTTTCTTTGAAAATACATATTGCTTGATGTGAAAGGAACAACTAGTTGTAACAATTCCCATTCTGGTGCTTTGTACCTTTTCCAGTCTTTCTATCAAAGTTATATTTTCTGTGAGTATGTATACATTTAAAATACACAATACAGAGCAATATCACTGAGCCTGGCATGTGTAATGATGACTGAAGCCAATTACACAAACGTCCTTCTGAAGTTTTCATGGTGTTCCTTTGCAGTAAAACATCCACGGAGCTCTCATGTCCATTCATATCATAGCTTTTAACTAGATACCACCACCAGATGGATAATAACTTTGTCAAAAACTTGGTGATGGAGAGAAGAAAACATGTATAGTGTCACAGAGGTCAGAAATGGTGGAAAGAATGTGGGAGATAATGATACATACTAGAATGGTTTTGGGCTGCAAAGAATCACCAAGGCTGGGAAATTTTGCAACACTTTTGGATTAGTAGACAGATAGAATGATGGAATGGCTAAAAGAAAAGAAAACTGAACATAAATGTGGCAGGAACAAAAGTTTATGTTGGTGTTGTCAGCTGCCTTGAGTGTTAAGGTGGTGGAAAGGCAGTGTATAAAGATAAGCAACAGTTTGAATTAATTTCCAGATATGAGATTTTTGCTGTTGATTATTCTTACCCATTTAAAATGCTGGATGCTACTTTGCTTTATGGCCACCCTTTCTCATCATTCCCCATTTAAAATATGGAGACAGCTCATTAGCACATCAAGTCCCCAGTTCGAAATACAGAAATGGCAACCTATTTGATGTTCTCTTAGTCTAGAAGTTCACCGTCGAGCTCTCACTCATGATGTCCCTCCGTGTCTCATTGGTTCCTCATCAAAAACTCCACGTGTTTTTCACTCTCCCAGCCTATTGCCCACATTGGTCAAGGAGACAACCCATGGCACCTGTGTCCTGCCCTTCCATTAGAGTGAATGCTAACAGATGCCCCGACAAAGAAGAGTTTCTAGGGTTCCAGAGGGTGGGGAGTGATTTGCACTCCCCACCATCTCCAGGGTCAATATGGGGGGGGATTATAATACTGAATTGCCCAGTGTCCAGGCGCATGATGCTGTTCTATAGTCTCCATGCTGACTTAAGCTGAAATTCCAAACCTGTGCATTATGATGGTGTGTCACTCCCATGCATGCAAGCTACTGGGCATTCTCCTTTGCACGTAGTCCTTGTGCTCTGAAAGAAACGCCATAGCCTGGAACATTGCCTCGTCTCTGCACCTTCACATCCCATGTCTTCTGTGATGCATTTGGCACAACTACTCCATCCTTCTTGAAACAAAGAGTCCAACTAGTTGTGATACCATTTGTGTGTTAAATTTATAGATAGATAGAGATTAAAAAGAAAGAAATTGCAGTAAGCAATAGGCATAGGGGATATAGATTGTTAATTATATTTCATATTGCCCAGTAGCTGAAACTCTCTGGGAGGCTCAAATCAGAAGAAAAATATGATAAAGATGTAATACAAAATAATTGAAGCATCATAAAATAATACAGAAATTGAAAAGCAAATTAAAAATCAAATACATAATGCCCTGATATAATATAAAAATAATTAAATGCCCTGTTATAGAGAATAATCAACCTGGCACCAAGAAGATTTTTCAGTTGCGCCAGGTGGGCCTCAGGAGAAAGCCTGCTGCATACCTGGGAGTGCCCACTGAGAAGGCCCACATCCTCGTTGCTGCCAGCCGAGCCTCCCTTCTTGATTGCAGTGCCCAGACAGGCTGCAGCTGGGAGAGGCATTCCATCGGGCATTGTGGTCCCAGCTGTGTAGGCTGTACAGGATAAAGCCTGCACCCTGAATCACCCTCAAAAGCTTAGAGGCAGCCAATGAACATGAACTAGTGTTATGGGTTTGGCCTACCTGGTCCCTGATATTAACCTGGCAGCACCATTTGGCACAAGTGGCAGCTTCCGAACAGTATTCAAGGGGAGCCCAAAAGAGTGCATTGCTCTCATCCGTTCTGGAGATTAGCAGAGAATAGACGACCGAAGCCGGGCTATCCCTGTCTGTCAGGATAGAGGTTCCCCACCTCTTTCTTTCAAACAACAAACAGTTCTTCTGTCTAAAAGCACCTTATTTCCAATGTACAGCCAGTGTAGCCAACAGAGGAGGAGTCTATCAGCACGCCCAGAGCAGTTTGTCGAACCCAAACTAGGAACTATTTCTAACAACTCTCATTTTCAGTTATCCTGGGCTCCACTGCTCAGGCTGTGGCCCTCCAGGCTACTCCTCTAGAGCTCCTCTCCTGGTACCATGCCATCAGATCAGGGCGCGGACTGGACTCTTCCTGCTCTCTCCATGTCCCCTCCCTGCACTTCCAAACCCTGCCCGTTCCCAGGCTCAGCCGTGAGATAACCTTTCCCTCCTCTGTCATCTCTGTGACCACAGTCCTTGCTTCCCAGCCATCCCAGTCCTCATCAGAAGAGCCAGGGCCACCCTGGCCCTGGAAAGCACACCAAGAATGACTGCCTCTTTCATTCCCAGCTTTATCCAAACAAAGGCACAGCTGAGCCAACGGCTGAAGCTGGTGGAAGGCGCTCCACAGTACTGAGCACATCTGAGCTTCAAGTGACAGAGATGACTCAAGGAAATACCCCCAGTGAACCTGTTTCTTCGAGGGCAGTGTGGCCCTATCAGAACAGGTTGAGTTCCCTCCATCTGGTCTGTTACCCAGTAACAGATTGGTGAGGGGGAAGGGAACTTTAACATTTTGATCCCTGCTGTGGTCCAGACTGAGATCAGGCACCCCATGCCCAGCATGGAAATATATGACCATAGGATATTTCTTTTCAAGCAAAGAACAGGTGAAAAACCACAATCCAGGCCAGGCATGCTATTAAGGGGTCAAATCCACCCTCCACCCCACATTTCCCTGCTAGGGTTGCCATATGGATCAAGTCCTTGTGCATATAATTTACTGGTTTGTGTGTGTTAAAAATCATGAACAGTGCAAACCAATTCATAGCTAGGTTAGCAATGCAGCTTTGCAACCTCCCACTGCCACCAGTCTTCCGTTCTCTACTGCCCACTTTCCCACCCAACCCGGTGCCTTCTTTTCCCTTGTATTACTGCTTGGTGTACATTGATCTGTGCTATAAAACCAATGTGTGAATGAATGAAGAACATCACAAGGCCTGCACAGAATTTCCCTATTGTGCCCTATTTCCCTTTAAAGATACAAGGCCCGTAGGATCCCTATAAATACTAGCCAGGTTTTCATTGTTATAAATGGAGAGAGTGCTCAAAAGAAAGGAAATCATTTCCATGGTTTCTAAATTATGAAGCACATTTAGAGGGGAAGCCTATTTTTATGTTTGCATTCCCCCAGCCCCTGATTACAGATTTTGTTTTGGTCTTTATCATTCCTTGGTGGCGGATGGCTCCCTAGCTTTCATCTGAAGTGGTTGCCGCCAAAATTATGTAATACCTTGTGAATTTTCCCTGCCCGCCTTTCCCCTGCAAAAGACTGCATTAAAGTGAACATCTGAAATCCCTATTGAAGGTTTTCCCTTTTCTGCCCTGGCTTCTTCCATTGAACCTTGACGTTTGTAGCTGTAGAGTCATCCTCATGTAAACAAAATAAATTATACAGTCATGCTCTCTTGGGAAAATACAACATTTCTTATTTGATGAATAAAACACACATTTTACTTTCAAGCCTATGCAGAACTACCATTCTTTATGTATTACAGAATGTTTATATGAGTATATTTTAGAACACTTTGAGAAAAACAGGCTTTATCTGGTGTCAAAGTATACCCAATGACAAACCGCTTTTGAGGGGTTCTCTCTTAACATCAATCAACGGGGGGAAATGCAGCATTTTTATCCTGCCTTATGGGGTTGTCATGCTGTTAAGCAGAATATAAATGAAAAAAGATCTATGTTTACAAGGGACATAGCCTGGGCTTGTAAAGTGGACGCACATCTGGAATATTGTGCAATTTGATGACTAAACATTGTGAACTTTGTTTCATGAGATATCTCAAGTCGCAAAGCACTCCCCTAACTGTAATCAAAAGTATTCCTCTGTTGGGCTTTGTTCTTTATCATCAAAGGCAGGCACTGTGAACCATTTTCAGATTAAATTTTGTCACCCGTTTTGGTTGGCACCAAGCTTTTTGACTTTCAGTAAATAAGTGGGATTTGTTACCTGGCCTAGTCAAACTCGGGCGGCCTTGCCTATCTCTGTGGTGTGTTCTGTCTGCATTGAGAATGAATCCCTTCCTGTCATATCAGGTGTCATTATGCAGTTCCAGAGGCCTCTAGAACCTAGCCTGCAACAATGGCATTGGTGGTGCATGCCAAGGCTTAAAGGTCTCCGTCTTTTCTGTAGCTTGAAGGCATAAGGTAGAGTGTCTCCCTCACTGGCACAATTCAATGGGAGTAACAAAGAGACCCTGCCTAAGGAAGAGGAACTGAAGTTCTCTATGGGCTAAACTGGGTGTGAGGGTCTCTAGGTCTAGCTCCTTGTAAGTGCCCTGCATAAGCGTCTGTCTTCACTGGAAGGTGTGAAGAATTACCAGTTACCAATGGTCATTTCCAGCCTTCTCTCAATGCTACTATTTTAACATAAATCTTCATGTAAAGCAGAACCCCTGTATCCCCTGACTCAGTTAGGTCAGTTTCACTTAGCCACAGTTTATCATTGGCCCTCCACAATCATGGGGTTGGGGACACATGAAAGAAGAAATATCCCTAGGGAAAAAATATCCCTAGGGAAAAATCTAAGGCACTACATACCTGGGGACTCAACGCTCCTTGACTCGGTGCTAGCAGCCTCACTTATGTGTTTTGTGCCTCAGTGGGCATGAAGACTCCAGAGATATTCACAGGTTTTCCATGTTGGTGCGGGTCCCATGCCTGTAACCCCTGCAAATTCAGGGTTCACTGCTCTCTGGTTTCCCGCATCTGCGGGGGGGGGGGGGCTTAGAATCGATCCTCACAGATATGGGGGTCCTGCTCTAATATCATGATCTCAAAGGCAACAAATATTTGCTAAGGTCCTTCTGTCAACACAGCATCGAGCATATGATTTGGGGATTTGACCCCGAACTAAACACCTGTCGAGCAGTCCCTGTCAATTGCTGCATCTTGGCCCAAGTGAACATATTAATGGCATGAAAGGAGAGGCCAGGCATAGCAAGGATGCTATATACCATCAGTGCTCATTCATCCAAGATGGCTGATCGACACAGCCCAGGCCTTGTTAACAGCTGGAATACCGGTGTATGGCTTTGGCCACTTCCTAAGCATAGGATTTCAGACTGTATATCATTTGAATCCATCAGTGGCACTTGGCAAAAGCAACACACTGCTCATCCATGCCTGTCTTTCATTCTAGTTTGAAGGGTCTTCAAAGAACATGGTTTTAACCACTGGAATCCTCTCCCCATTTATTACATGACAGCAGATGTTATTCTATACTTCCTAATGCTGCCTGGGGTTTCATTCAATCCCACCAAATGTCTACCAGTTTCTTGGCTTCTTTATCTAAAGATAGACGAACATATCAGGCACATTTCTTGCTATCAAATGGGTAAGCCAAAGGAGCAACAATCCATTCTAAGCAGCCAGGAATAGAGAGATTCCAAGAAATTCTCATTTCAGGAGTTGTGATAGTGGCATTTTAGTAGCATTCTAGAAGATCAGCACCTGCACCAGCACCAGCACCAGGACCATCCTATAGTAATGACAAATTCCAGAGATTTAGGAATTCCATTCGTAGCTCCTACCCCTGATAGTCCTTTTGTGACATTTGATCTATGTTTATCAATGCGACTTATAACCAGATATGTGAACACAGAATGACAATTTTAGGCTATACTGCTGAAGCTGCTCCCATTGAACACAATTAACATACTTCTGAGGACTTGTCTAGGACTGCCAGCACAGTTGACCTTTCCTTTTTTCATATTTATTCTTACCACGTTGGCTTTATTATATTATGCCATTTGCTTCTAATGCAAATTGTTGACTGAATTATCTGTTTTTCTCCCCTCAGGACACAAATTGATGTTTCATCTCCCTCATTTGTAGCTCTTGCTATCACAAAGCAAACACATCTGACATTTTGCAAATACGCTGTTCTAATCCACTAGTTCCCTAACTAATATCAGTTGTTGAAGGGAGTTGATTAGCAGCTTGGCAGGGAAACCTTTGGCTGTTTGCAGATCTCATTGGCTGCTGCCCACTCTTGTGTATCACACAGTGAAGTGAAAGTCAACAATGCTGCCACTTTGAAGGCAAAGAAACATTTCTGGACCATGAGGGAACATTTAAACTGCAAGCAGAAAAACAACAAAGATGAAAGTAATGCCTAATGTCATATTTACTTTTTCTTAAGGTGACAAGTGTCAAGGACGACAAGAACAAAAAGTCCATGCACACTTACCTCCAGCATTAGCGACCGAGGAACGAAACCCCCTAGGTACATTCTGACCGTTCTGGTCATACGGAACGAATGTTTAAATCATATATAATGATGTGATGGCCAAGCTTTGCTTAACGATGTAGCACAAGATTATTATTTAAAGCCTATCAAACAGACTCATGGGTTTGTCTTCATTAGTTTTTAAGTTGAGCCCTGTATTTGCCAACCAATTTTAATAAAGAATTATGTGTTCTATGTGATTTACAGCCACTCGCTCAAAACACCCTTTCATTTTTCTTATAAGTGATAGATCAGATGGGTCTGTATGTGTGCATGTTCCCCCGTGTGTGTGCGTGTACAAAACTCTCTCTCTCTCTCTCTCTCTCTCTCTCTCTCTCTCTCTCTCTCTCTCACACACACACACACACACAGCAAGAGAGAGAGAGTGGGGCGGGGGGAGAGTTTCTGATAATACACTAATTTAAAGCCAGGTGTACCAGTCACAGGGGGGGAAAAGAATCCTAACATCATGCTTTCAAGAAAAAAGAACATCTGTTTGGAAACTAGGAAATATCACTGATTTACAGTTTCAATGTTATTCTGTGATGTGTTGCATCACTTTATAGCATGAAATGTACTACATAAATTGTCTTAAACTGAGGTAATGCACCATAAAATGCAGGGAAAGGCATAACAATTGTTTTAAAAATGGGTTTCCTGTATGAAAACATAAATTTGACTATTCTTAGGGGGTGCATATAGCTAAATAGTTGAATTCACATGAAAGCAGTTCTCAGGAGCATTCAAGACATTTGGTTCATAAAAGTCTACTTGAAAAGTCAGTTGTTTACTCAAAAAGGGATACACTAAAATTAAATTTGTCATTCCTCTTCCTTTTCATGCCACATTGCTTCTCGGAGAGAACTTGATTAAGTGAAACATTGTCTAATTTATTATCATTACATTAGATACATAGTCTGTCTTACGTGAAGCTCTCATGAACCTCCTCCTCTTCTCCATCTTCTCCTTAGAGTTGGATTTAGAATGTATCCATATAATTTTCTGTAGTGTGTTAATCTATTACTACCTTTTACATGTTGTAACTGCCACATTCAGAGGTTCTGAGCAGGTCCTGGTGAGGCAGCCTGCCAGTCAGAGCTGGCACAAAGGGTAGACCTGGTTGGACAGGAGCTGAAGATCTCTTCCCCAGCAAAGGCCAACTGGCAAAAGAGATTTGGACTTGCTCCTTGTCTGCACCACTGAGACCTGCTGCTTACTCTGGCCCAGACAATGGTGGAGGTGAGAAGGAAGAACAATAAATGTGGTCTGCTTGCTCACTAGATGCCTGTCTGCCAAGCAAGCCTGAGGCAGCCGCAGTGAAGAAGAGGATAAGCAGCAGTAGCAGCTAGAGTGAGTGGTGGTGAGAAGATGGATTCACTGAAGGAAAGGTCCACTGGGGGCTCTTGCCTGCTGTCACTAGCTGCTATTGCTCAAAAATCTGCAGTCAGCAATGTTACTAGTAGGGCCTTCTCACTCTTGCCAGTAAATGCCAGAAGATGTCAAGGAATCTTTCCTAGAAACAGAGTTGGAAGGTGCCATTTTAGCCATAGAATCCTACCTCCTGTTCAGTGCAGGAGTCTAAAACAAAGCATGCCTGACAGATGGACTTGCTTCAGTCAAAAGCACACACATGTGCAGTTTCTGGCCATCTGGCCATCCTTGTATGGCTTTGTGGACTTCAGTGAGGACACTGTCGGGTAGGAATTAGTGGCAGTCACACAATGGCTTGATGAAAGGAATCTCTGTTTTTCAATAAAGAGCCACAGCACCTCCTAAAGAAGACGTGGAAATTGAGAACTACTGTTGTGATAGTAAAATCAACATTACATCATTTCATGAAAGACAGTTTGGAGGACCACAGGCAAAGAACTAAAACCTAAGCCAGCATATATTTTGAGGCATATTGAAGTAAGAGTTTTTCAATGAGTAAATGATGTTTGAGCCACATTTCAGTCTTTTATATCTTTGCTGCAGCAAAAAATTTTGTTTGGAGTCTCACATTCTGTTCCTCATCATGCTCCAGCTACTGCTTAAAGAGCTTTTAGCAGTTTCAATTTCCTCCAAAGTGCCTCATCTTGGTCTCAACCAACTCCTCTGGGCAAAGAGGGTGGACTTTCCTGTGGATGGGATGCAGCGACCAGAAACCATTTCTTATGTTTGCTCCAGGCTTTTCTGTACATCCACCACAAAGAAGAAACATTTTCGTTGCTCATTTGGAGGAATGACTGAGGAAGGGCAATCTGCAACCCAGACTGAAGAATTGTGCCCCATTCCAAGAAAAACATGCAACTCTCATTTATTTCTGTCCTCTAAAGAGGAATCATTATGTGCAACATCCAGCTGAAACAGCCTCAGCTCTTTTTATTGCCACTGTCATCTTGTTCCAAGAGTATTAATTATTGAACAGTACTACAGCATATTTCATGACATGCTAGTTCCCTTTTAGTTCTGCCAAGAGTTGTTTCTTCTCAACATCTTTTTAAACAATGCCTTGGCTGAGTAAACATTATCTATAAGGTAGCATTTATCCAGTTACATTTTCATCTCAAATCTCTACTTTAGAAATACTTTTCTGACCTATAATGCTCATTCACAATGAATAGCATGATCATTCCATGCTTTGAGACACTATATTACTTGATTACTGATTTGCCCTGGCTTTGAATAGCCTGAAGTCTGATAGAGAATCCTTCAAGCAACTTTACTGGGTTGTCTATGTGGAACACATTTTGCCTGTCCAATCAAATAAAGCCATGCTCACGGCTGTCCCTGAGACAAAGCCACTACCATGGTGCCCCTATAGTCTCCTGAAGGAGGAACCTCACCATTCCATCACGCAATGGGGGCTATGCCACAGTAAGGGGAAAGGGGCAACTGTATAATTTTGCTCCTTGGACTACTCATTTCCTGTGACTTCAAACTGTGCTGACCTCAAAACTATGTGCCACTCAAGGGCAGCCATTACGTACAGTCTGAAGATGGTAGTTCAGGCTTCCAAAACCAAGATGCATATAGCTTAATAAAATTAATTAAGGGTATACTCTTCTTGCAATGATTGCAAGCCCTTGAACTTGGAGACTGATGCTCATCCTAGGAATGGTGGAGAGAAGACACATGAGATTCTGTCCTCCCAGTCCTCCTGCTTTGCATTTTCTTTCCATGGCAGGTTTGCCCATCCAGAGGCAGTATTTTTGAGAGGGAATGGAGAGACCAGAGAAGCCTTCCTCCTTTCCCTGTCTACAGAAAGGCCCCTTTCACCTTACTCAAGATTGTGTTACTGACCTCAGAAAGGAAGCTTTCCAAGAAAGATGTGGGGCAGTAGGGGATCAGATCCCTCCTCATTCTGAGGTCAGTGCTCTGACTACAGCCCCCAACTTGGGAATTGGAAATATCCTATGTCTGGGGGCCACAAGGTTGCTCACTAAGCATTTAAGAACTAAGGAACCCTGAAACACACAACCCTAAGGACCTCTTAGTATGTACAGTCAATTTGAGGAGCCCAGGCTCCATGACCTTTACCGACATAAATTATCTTTGATTTTTTCCTCTTCCCCCTCCCAGTGCAACTGCCCTTTTTCCTCATACAAAGAACCCAAGGCAATTTGCAAGGTTCTCCTCCACTTGGTTGTATCCTCACAACACCAACCTGTGAAGTAAGTTAGGCTGAGACCTGTGATTGGCCCAAAGTCACCCAGTCTTGACTGAGTGGGAACTAGAACCTAGATTTCCAGAATTAAAATCCAGCACTCTTCACTGCTACACCACACTGACTCTGAATAATCTGATTCTTTTCCTTGGCTCAGATGTTGATTGTACTGTTTCTGTGATAAGATATTGAAATCTTTAAAGGCAAAATATGCCAGGTTTCAGCAAAAATAATTTGTTACAGATTTCAATCTGAAAATCAAGTATTTGTTCAAAACAGAATTGGAACTACCCACTTCTTCATCTTGACTGTCTGATATTACAGATTTGTACTCCCTAACATTGGGAAGCAACTGAATCTTCCTTACTGCTCTTCCTTGCTGTTGTTGAGCCATCTTACTTCCTTCCCTCTTCATCCCAGCTACAGCTCATCCTAGAGGTGAGGATATTTTTTAAAAATTGTATAGACCACAAAAGATAGGGGGATTGGATATCCCTAATGTAAAGTTATATTATGTAGCAGATCAGGCGAGACATGTACCAGACATTATATTACAATCTGATAAGGTAATAAGGCTAAAATTAGAATTTTATCACTTAGAAATCAATTTCAATTGAGTTTCAATTGTTGTGGCCTGAGGATATGGACAAGGGGGTTGGATTGGTCTGACCCACCACCAGTCTGCTCCACCTTTGCCCCTTGTGGCTGCTCACCAAAGCCAAAAATGGGATATCTACCTGGGTCCAGGAATTCATCAATGCCTCTCTGAGGGAGGGTCGGGTTCCTGCCCCTTTGAAGGAAGCGGTGATAAGGCCTGTCCTGAAGAAGGTGTCTCTAGACCCAGAGATGGCTGCCAACTATAGGCCGATGGCCAATATCCCGCTTTGGGGAAGGTGCTTGAGTGGGTGTGGTAGGACAACTCCAGGCACTCTTGGAGGAAACTGATCATCTTGACCCATTTCAGTCTGGGTTCAGACCCAGCTATGGAACTGAAACTGCCTTGCTCTCCCTATATGATGACCTGTGCAGGGAGAGGGACAGGGGGAATGCATCCCTGTTGGCTCTCCTGGTCCTCTCAGCGGCTTTCGATACCATCGACCATGATATCCTTCTGGATAGGCTGTCTGGGCTGGGAGTTGGAAGCACTGCTTTTCAGTGTTTCCACTCCTACCTGTCTGGCCAATTTCAGAAGGTGGTGGTGGGGGACTATGACTCTGCGCCATGGCAACTTTGCCATGGAGTGCCACAGGGTTCCATTTTGTCCCCCATGCTTTTTAACATCTACATGAAACCACTGGGAGAGGTCACCAGGAGGTTTGGGCTGCGGAGACATCAGTACGCCGATGAGACCCAGCTCTAACTCTCTTTTACATCTAATCCAGGTGAGGCAGCAGCTGTCCTGAACCGGAGCCTGGCCAATGTAATGGGCTGGATGAGAGCCAATACAGACTTAATCCAGATAAGATGGAGGTCCTGTTGGTTGGCAGTTCAGCCTTCCAGGTAAGCAATTTTAGCCCTGCCCCAGGCAGGTTGGACTCCCCATAAAGGATAGGGCTTGCAGTTTGGGGTGCTTCTGTACCCAGACATGTCCCTGTAGTCCCAGGTGGCAGCAGTGGTGAGGAGCGCTTTCCTTCAGCTTTGGCTGATCCCCCAACTGCATCCTAACTTGGATGAGCATTGCCTGGCAACAGTGACCCATGCTCTGGTAACTTCCTGGTTGGATTACTGTAATGCAATACGTGGGGCTGCCCTTGAAGACAGTCTGGATACTTCAATTGGTTCAAAATAGAGCTGCCAGGATGTTAACGGGAACCATCTGTTTTTCACATATAACGCCAGTCCTCTATCGGTTACACTGGCTACCAATTGAAGTCAGGGACCAATTTAAGGCACTGGTAATGACCTGTAAAGCCCTAAATGGCTTGGGTCTGGGATACCTGAAGGAGCACATTCTTCTCTGTGTGCCCTCCCACCCCTTGAGATCAGAGTTGGAGGCCCTCCTCTGGGAGCCCTCCTTGAAGATTAGGAGGGAGAGTACCCAGAGAAGGGCCTTCTCTGTGGTGGTGCCCCGACTGGAATACACTCTCCAGAGAGGTTCACCTGGTGCCAATGTTATATTCTTTTCAGCATCAAGCAAACCCCTTTTTATTTTTCCGGTATTTTAACAGCTGTGGGGCTGTTCTGTTCTATTTATTTATTGTAAGCCATCCTGAGAAGTTCTGTAGGGGACAGGATAGAAAAGCTTTTAATAAATAAATAAATCTTTGACAGCCCCGTTTTACACACACACACACACACACACACACACACACACGTGTGTGTGTGGGGGGGTAGAAAATCCTTTCCTTAGTAATATATTAGAAATTTGGAATAGGTTTAAGGAAATGTTTAGGCTATCAATCTCATTATTATGTCCAATTACTGAATTAGAAGGGTTTCCATTAAATTTGAGAGAAATGTTAGGGAAAATATTAAACAAATAATAAGATTAAAAGATTAGTAAGAAAGAATGAATAAGAATGGGGAAATAAATGCAATACTAGCAATGGAGAAAATAACTTGATATAATGTGATTCAATTAGAATGTTGGAGTAGAGAATGAATAAAGAGGTAGATGCAGGGATTAAACTACATTCTGATTATAGAAAAGGAAAAACAAGAGAATATGCAGATGAAAGGGATAGTAAGTAAAATTTATAAGATATTATTATAAGAACAGGATCAATATGATTCACGTAAAGCAGCATGGGAAATAGATTTGAGGAAGAACATCTGTAATGAAGACTGGAAAATAATATTTTTATGTAGAGTCTATTAATGCATGTCAGTAAGAATAAAAGAAAACTTTTATAAAATTGTTTGGAATTGGTACCTAACTGAATAGCTAAGAAATATTCTAATTTATGTTGGAGATGTGGTTGTGGAGTGGGTACATATTTTCATATGTGGTGGAAATGTGAATATATACTTGAAGTCTAGGAAATATATTTTTAAAGACTGTAGCAAAATATTAAGTTTAAATATCGAAACATACCCTAAGAGAGCATTACTTTCAATATTTGATAAGAAACAGTGGAATTGGAATACTAAAGAACTAATAACAAATTTAATTACTGCTATGAAAATTAATCATAGCTAAGAATCGGAAAATAAACTATGATTATCAATGAATGGTATAGAGAAGTTTGGAATATAGTCATTAATGCTAAGTTACCCTGTGATATTAAAGTGAGAAAGGGGCATCTAAAGAAAAATAAGTTTAATGAGATAAGGGGAGCATTCATTGAGTATGCACTAAAAAAAAGGAAAGGATTTGAACAGTCAATGTCATTTTGGAAGGGGAAAATGATTAAAGAAAGATTTAACTAATTGTCTATTGGGTACATGTGTCCTATGGTTTTGGTAATAGGGGTGGGCATTATTGTTAAGATTTATTTTAATTGTACTTTGAATACTTTTCCTTTAGTAGTATGTTTTTTTGCTGGTTGTATTTTAGATTGAAAATTAATTTTAAAAATCTAAGAAAGAAGGAAGGAGAAGAGTTTTTCATCCTCCATCCATTCATCCTACCATCCACCCATTCTATTTATCTCCCTGTCACAGCAGGAAACACAATAAGTGGGAAAGTCCAGCAGGAGACTCTTTCAATGGGGGGGGGGGGGCTGTGGCATGTAAGTGGGTTGTGGTGGGATGGACTGGAGACTTGGTAGGGAGATTCAAGGAATGGGCAGCACCTGTTGTGCTCCTGGGATAGGGGAGGGGAGGGGAGAGGAGGGGAAGGGGCATGACAGATTCCCATTTGGACTTAGAACCAGTAATGGAATGTATTGAACAATTAATTGAGTTTTTGAAGAATAGCAGAAGGCAATGGCAACCCACTCCAGTATCTTTGCCATGAAAATCCCATGGACAGTACCAAAAGGCAAAAAGATATGATGCCGGAAGATGAGTCCCTCAGGTTGGGAGGTCTCCAATATGCTGCTGGGGAAGAGCGGAGGGCTAGTACTAGTAGTGCCAGAAAGAAGGAAGCAACTGGGTCAAAGCCGAAAGGACACTCAGTTGCTGATGTATCTGGTGGTGAAAGGAAAGTCCGATGCTGCAAAGATCTATACTCCATAGGAACCTGGAATGTAAGATCCATGAATCAAGGCAAGCTGGATGTGGTCAAATAAGAGATGACAAGACTGAACATTGACAGCTTAGGAATCAGTGAACTGAAATGGACAGGAATGGGTGAATTTAATTCAGATGACCATCAGGTATACTACTGCAGGCAAGAATCCCTCAGAAGAAATGGAGTAGCCTTCATAGTCAATAAAATAGGAAAAGCAGTCCTGGGATACAATCTCCAAAATGACAGAATGATC